>NC_028457.1:28928318-29157396 GCF_000263155.2 Setaria italica | reverse complement strand
TCCCGCCACTGCCACCGGCCGCCCCACTGCTGGCACACCGCCCATCGGTGCTCCGCCGCAGCCGCGCGCCCGCCCGCCGGCCGCCCCCCACCCGGTGGCCCCGCCACCAGCGCCCCTGGCCCGCCTATCACCCCCTGTCCGGCGCTCGCCCCGCCAGCCACTCCCGCCCCTGGCGCCCTCGGCCCCGAGCGCCCCCGCCCCCGGCGCGCCTGACGCCGCCGGAAGTCCCCTAGGCCGGCGTCCCTCACCCCTCCCGGTAATCAATCTTTGTTCTTCGAGTTAGAAAATTGGAATTAGAAATTAGAAAAGGGTAGAGAGGTGGTAGGATGAAATAGAAATTAGAAATTACAAAAGTAATTAGTAAATAGGAAGGGATAAGATAGAGAGGTGGCAGGGCTTTTGTTTCAGAAACTAGAAAAGGATGTTTGATTTGCCAATCTAAGGCATAAGAACTGTATGTAGAAGTCAGCCATCGTGCCATTTTATTTGATGCAGGTTATGGAAACCTCCACGTGCAGGAGAGGTGCTGTCGAAGATTTAACTTGAAAGTAGTATGTTCTTTTTTTGCAGGAGAGGCTACGTTACCGTCCTCGAGTCGTCACTTTGTAGGATAGCAAGGTGAGGCATCCTACACCTCTCTTTCCGTATGATGTTCGTATATCACGTAACCTAATTATGTTTTGTTTATCTGTGCTGATTGGTTTACTCTTTGTAAATGTAGGTGATTGAACAATGGTAGGCGGTACGAGGAAGATTGCATCGCTTTACGAAAAATTCAAAGCTGCAGCTTCAGGGTCAGGTACAAGGTCAGACGCATCAAGGGGTCGAGGGAGGCGTCGAAGCAGGGGTGGAGGCAGGGGTGATGCACTGGTTGAGGTAACGGAGGAGGCACAGGTCCTGGGTAGAGGCAGGGGTCGAGGCAGGGGTCAAGGAAAGGGTCGAGGGGTGAGGCCCCCGTCGCCTGTACCTTCACCCCGGTCGTCTGAGGAGGAGGAGATACCTTCCGCGCACACCTGTAGTGACGAGGCAGAGGTACAGGAGGAGCAGGAGCAGGAGAGGGAGGAAGAGGAGGAGGCAGGGTTTCGCAGTCCAAGATCTAGTTGCGAGGTCCCTCGTCCCTCCTGAGGCGACCGATCCCTCTTCATAGACGCCCACTGATTCGACCCACTGGGGCAAAGTAAGTTCCTTTACATATTCTCAGTACTTTTGATATGTTGAAAATTACAATATAAACTAATAATTTATATTAATCACATGTGCAGGAGTTGAATTAAGCTCAGTGGGGGTGGCCACAACTGCAAGGTCAACGGCATCCTTGGTCTTTTGTGTAGGCTACACTTCCCTAGTCTAGTGGTCTTCGCCGGACAGGAGGAGCCGGCCTACACGTGGAACCACTACGTCGCCACCGCCGACGTCGGTGATCGTGACCACAGGACATTCGCCAACAAGGCGGAGCGGGTGAAGGCCGAGCTGTGGGTAAGTATTTGGTAGACTACATTGGTTAATACATCATCTTTGCTGCACATTCTTGAAATAATAACTGTATGCAACGTGTCTATACGCAGGACTTCTATAGATGCCAGGAGGGATTTGAGGTTAGGGCGGCCTCCGTCACTGAACAAGCCGCCAAGAAGCTCGTCAAGGACATGCACTACGAGGCGCGGGTTCAGGCCATCATCGACTTCTATGCTGAATTCAAAAGGATGAAGGTAAAAAAGGAAGAGGCAAAGACAATGAACCTGACCAAGGAAGAATTCATGGCGGTACGTACAGAAAGTTAATATTTACTATTTCTAAGATTAATTACGCTTAATTTCTTTTGTTATATGTCACACACTTGACGATGTAGGTGCCTCCGTGGTGGTGCCGAGCCTATACCCGGTGCTGGGAACAAATGGTGGACGTGTGGTTGCAGCCCGGGTGGTTGGAGAACCACCTTGCTTGCCGGGAGCGGTGTCTGCAGATGCCATATGCATCACACCATCAAGGCAGCCTGAGCCTTGATGAATACAAGGAAAAATGGGTACGCGAATTCATTTCTTTATTCTCACACCCAATACTGCACAATTTCTAATCCTTTTGCATTTTTGCCGCAGACCTCATCACATGATGGCCAGGAGTGCTCCCGGTTCAAGGCATGGGTTATGTCCAAAAAGGGCAAGGCTGAAGGGCTATGAGGTAGGCTACGCTAGCGCAAAACAAAAATTTTCTACCACGTAAACCAGGAAAACTGTCGTATATGGATCATGGGATTACCACTCGACGTACTGGTGCGGAAGATGTAGAATCGCATCGGGGCAGCGAAGACGATCAGCGTAGTCGAACACGTAGTCGATCACGTCGACGTCGAGCAGCACCTCAGCAGCTCGTCCACGTGCAACAAGGTCGTCCTCGTGCCGCGGCTCGTCGTCGGCTCGTCGTGGCTCGTCAGCAGCTCGTCCAAGTGCTGCAGGTACAACACCTCCAAGGTATCCACACGTGCAGGGAGGAAGCGTCGCAAGCCGGACTGCTAGGTCCGCAAGTTCCAACAGGGCGAGAGCATGGGAGGTGCGGCAGATGTGTTTTGGCCAAAGGGATAAAAACCCTAGGGCGCCCCACCCCTCTATTTATAGAGGTTCCTGACGGGCCTCTGGGTCCGAGGCCCATTAGTACTTCTAAACCTGATCCAATTCGGATCATATCCAAGTTGGGCTTCCAGCCCCTTAAGTGTGTGACCCTATGGGTTCGAATACGTATAGACATGGCCCGAGTACTCCTACTCGGCCCAATAGTCGGTAGCGGCCTCTAGCAAGACGTGCCAACTCCTATACGCACACGAAGATCATATCAGACGAACCGTCACAACATTATGTACATGCTATTCCCTTTGCCTCACGATATTTGGTCTAGCTTTAAGCCGACCACTCTTTCTTGATCCTATGATTCGGAATCCCTTTGTACGTTAACTCTTTACCGTACATAGCATGGCCATGCATTTTTGGATCCGATCACTCGTGGGCCCCAGAGATATCACTCTCAATCAGAGAGGGGCAAATCCCATCTTGATTGACCATGTCTCACAGCATGCTTCTTGAGAAACCCGAAAGCTACCTTTTTAACTACCCTGTCACGGTGTAGCGTTTGATAGCCCCTAAGTAAGTTGATCCACATCTTGAGTACATGCGACAATCTCAGGTCTAAGGACAAAACGTACATGTTGTGTAAAGAGAGAACTACTTCTCGTATTGGGTCAATCCTAGCACATGTCTCCACATGTGCCTACATTATTAGTTTGACATCTCCATGTCCATGACTTATGAAACATAGTCATCAACTAATACATGTACTAGTCTAATATTCATGTGTGTCCACACATGAACTCCGACTAGGGACAACTTTTAGAATAACCATACAAGTAAAGAGTTCCACATACAATTCACATAATTGCAGATCAATTCAAGTAGCCTTTAATGGATATTCAATGAACGCAATATACAAATCATGGATACAATCAGATGTCATCATCTCTATGATTGCCTCTAGGGCATACCTCCAACAAAGGCGACAGCAGACATCGACTTCAACCCGGAGGACCCGCCCGAGGTGTACAGCCATCCAAGCATCCACAGCCGCGTCACCGAGTACACATCAATGGCAAGGGAGGTTCATGGGCTAGAGTTCGATCTGAGCTCTCAGAATATTGATGCAAAAATTGTGATGAGGGTGGGAGGAGGCAAGAAGCATGACCGGTATTGGATTGGAGATAGCATGATCGACACTGCCAGTACTCCCAGTCTCTCCCAGATCCGAGCAAGCAGCACGGACTCAAGCCCCGCGATACGGGCACGGCCGACCACTGCACAGTTACAGATGCAGGCTCTGCAGGTTATTTCTGTTTGTTTCATCTTTTGTTGATTTTTACGTACCTTTTCCTTTGCAATAAGAAATTGGGATGAAATATTGTAGGCCCAGTGGCGGTAGAACGGAAGCGACGGGAGGACCTAGAGGCGAGGATCGAGGTGGATCGGCAGATAGAAAGGCAGAGGACGGAGTCGATGCTCCAGTATATGCAGAGTGTTTTTCAGAGTTTAGGTCAAACTCCACCACCTATGTCACCGAACCTATTCCCGCCACCTCCACCTCCTGTAGCTACTCCTATGAGTCACTTCTCAACCTTACAATCAATCTAGAGTTAAACTAGAAACTATAGGCACTAGAAACTTAGACTAGGAAAGTGACTAATGCAATCTCTTTAACTTTGTGCAGAATCAATCGTCGGCATCCGATGCAGAATCATCTTAGGGGCAGTGGCCACCTACACATCCTCCTCAATGACTTGTTTGAACGGCTATTGTGTTAAGCAAACTTGTGAATTACTTGTTTAGACTAGAACCTATATGGACTTCTGAATATTATTTGTGTGCTTGTGATGCAATGTATATGCCTGTGATGCAATTTATATGTCTGTGATGCTTCTGTGGTTGTTTTTGGAGAGGGGTCCTTTATATGTACCGAGTGTGTTTTATAGGGGGGGTAAGGACACTTTGCCGAGTTCCTGTAATTCTGTGACTGCTTTGCCGAGTGTTCGACACAACACTCGGCAAAGGCGCCATAAAAAGCTGGCGGGAGCTTCTGCTTTGCCGAGTGCCATGAAACCGAGCAAATACTAAATGTTCGCCGAGTGTCATGGGTACGGCACTCGGCAAAGGTGTCGTTACCGTGACAGTCCGTCAACGCCTTTATGCTGAGTGTTTTGTTTTGCCGAGTGTTTTTTGACACTCGGCAAAGCGTTTGCCGAATGCCCGACGTTTGACACTCGGTAAATACACTGTTTGCCGAGGGAAAGTTCGCCAAGTTCTGTTCGCCGAGTGGTACACTCGGCAAACGCTTTGCCGAGTATTTTTGGGGCTTCGCCGAGTGCCTAGGGTACTCAGCAAACTTACTGTTTCCCGTAGTGAGTGGATGTAATTGAGTTGTACTTCTGCGCATTCAGAAATTCAGAGGACGAACATGTTATGGTGCACCTTGTTTGGAAGCGAGCCTGACGAAGTCTCGTGAATATCATTTGGCTTAACCTAAATATCACAACCTCTTTCTCTCTCCTTTCTCTCTTTCTTCTTCGCATCAACAAAAATATGATGTGACACTACATGAGACGGTCTATAAGAAAGCTGACATGTAGCAATTAACTTGCCCTAACACGAATGAAAATCTCACAACGAAACTGGATCTGGAGGACTCTGACGAGGGCCCAATTCCTATGTGCTGTGGGCATCACAAGGGAAGAAGGCGTCCTCTCCTATGAGGGACGGAGATGGCCTGCTTTTCTCTAACTTTTTTTAAAAAAATCTCATTCTTTTAATTATCTAACCGTTTATGTATTCAAATAATTAAGTATTGTGATTTGTTCGAGCTCTTACCTCCTACTCCCTCCGTGCTAAAAAAAACTAGTCATTTTTACCCTTGTTGATATGTGCGTGTGCACGCGGCAGCGCTAAATTAATAGGGTAAATAAATATCTACAAGTAAGGTCATTTTACCTGCTTAGCTTATCCATGTAAGTAAATATGTGCGATCATGTGAAAATGGACTGAAGCAAAGAGTAGTTTACCTGCTTAGCTTATCAATTTGTGACTTGTGAGCATCAACATTTACGTCCATGCACAAAAGAAAATGATCATTACGGTGTAACCATGCACTAACAGGTTAGATGACAAGAGCGAAATTACAAGAGATCAGAGGTTTCTATCATGTCTGGCGCCATGCATTATGTTCTTCTCTGCTGCTGCTTAGCTTAGGTTCTTCTTCTTTCATGAGACCCGAGCCCAATGTTAGCTCGATACATGTACAAGGGGCTCTTATTCTTTCTTGCCAAGCAACATCTCAGCATGGGTGGTATTTGAAAGCCACGCAACACACTTGGCGAGAAACAAGAGCACCCCGTAGGTGTAGCGAGCTACATAGGGCTCGGGTGGTGGAAGATTTCATGGAGCAGCCATGCTAAAGCCTGTGGGAAGCAGACAGGCAGCTGCTGTTAGAGAAATGCACGTACGGGAGAGGCTGTGATGGCACTGGCCGAGAGGTGAGGGAGGATCGGAGCTGCCCACGTCCATTTATAGGCACAAGCGCAAGGAGCTGCAGCGCCCGGTGCGGGAGTTAGCTGTCTGGGTGATGAGAAATGCAGTTCAACTACTCTTCATTTCCATTAACTAGATAAAATATCTAGCAAACTCCGAAATTCCTCAATCTTTATGGAGTGTTATTTTTTTACACCCAAGATTACTAGTAGTTTACTACTGAGCCGAGTCTTCGCCCCCCCCCCCCCCCACCTCACCCTAGTAGTCTTTTTTTTTTTCATTTTTTACTATAAAGATATACTTGCCATATCAATCGATATATCCATTGAAGGGAATGTAAAATTTGTGAATATGTGGTTTGTGGATTTGTCTATTGAAGGGTGGCCCATCTGTCAGGATGCTATACCCAACCAAATGAACCTGCTATTACCTGATCTGGTAAATAATTATTGGTGTCACTGCATGTACTTAATCAAATAAAAAGAGGTAAGACTGGCTAGCTAGTATACCCAGATGGTCGCATGCCATGAGGAAAGCGTGAAGTGTTCCTCTTTCGTTGAAACGTTCAGGCGCGTCCTGTGACACGGCCGGCAATGCTAGCATACGCTTTGCTGCTTACCCAGCCTGTACTGGACGAATAGGCAACAATCCCGCCTCCTACGCTTTGCTGGTGGTCAGGACCAGATTCCTCCTCTGTCCTTTTGTGCACCTGCGTCTTCCACCAGTGCCATTCGCGTGTCTGTCTCTGTGCTCTCCAGAAACTCCATCTGCTGACCTTCAAATATACATGCCCCAAAATGCTTCATATTCGATTTTATTTTATAGAATTGCTACTTATATGATCATTTCCATATATAATCACCTGGTAGGGATACCTCGAGTTTGTATGGCCTTACGCGACAGACACGCAACTAACAGATTCAAGCAAGCCATAATTAACGGTACACTTTGAGAGACATGCATGAACGAATAAGTTATCAGATAAATTCCTCGCAACAAAAAAAGTTATTAGATAAATTCATCTGTGCTGCGCAACCAGACGACGAACATTGAAATCCATTGCAAAGGGCAACATCTGTGCTGCATCGATGTTATCTTCTTGATATACAAAGTTCACAGGCATGTCAATTATTTGTGCAAGTGGAACTGTAAATGTAACTGAAACTGTACATGCAATGGAAGGGTTTTCTGTATAGAGGGTATCAAGTTGACGACCTGATGGGATCATTCCGGTAAGATTGTTATATGACAGATCAAGATAACTTAAATATGTCAAATCTGACAAGCTTGGCGGGATTTCACCACAAAAGTTGTTCCTTGAGAGGTCTAGGGATTCCATTGATGTCATCGATCCAATATTCTCGGGAATTTTTCCGCTCAATTGATTCCAAGATAAATTTAAATTTGATAGTATAGTAAGAGAAGTTATTTCATTTGGAATTTGACCATTTAAGTGGTTCAGCGACAAGTCAATTCCAATCAGAGCAACTAGACCATGTGCTCCATACTCGAGAATTTCATTCTTCAGCACCAGAGTAAATATATCTTTCGACTCATCAAATGCCGTCGAGTATGAATCATCACTAGATCCTGATGGATGTTTGAGAGTCATTCCAACTAAATTTGACAATGATGGAGGAATTAAACCTGATATGTTGTTGGCTGCTAAATTCAAGTATTGAAGTCGTGTAAGATCTGTGATGTTGACCGGAATATCTCCATCGAATTTGCTATGACTTAGGTGCAGAATACGTAAGTTCACCAAGCCTCCGATCCACCTTGGCAGTGATCCGTAAAATTTGTTCCGTGAAAGATCTAGGAAAACCAGTGATGACAAGCTTTGGAGCCATGAGGGGAACTTTCCAGAAAAGCTATTATTACTTGCGAGCAAGAAACGTAAGTTTGGCATGCGAGAACAGTGAGAGGTAGTTCTCCCTCAAAAAGATTGTTCGATAAATCCAAGAATGCCATGTTTTGTGACTTAAAAATAGATCGTGGAACTTGACCAGTAATGTAATTGAAGGATAGAATTAGATCTTTAAGATTTGGAGCTCCAATTTCAAATGGCAATGCCCTGACAAGAAGTTCATGGGGACCTCGAATATTCTGAGGCTTCTTGGAAGCGATGGTATATGGCCACTGAGTCGATTGGAACTGAAATGGAAGTAATCCAACCTTGTACAGTTCCAAATCTCTGGTGGTATAGCTCCACTGATGCTATTGTTAGTAAGGATGAGGGTAATCAAGCTGGTTAAGTGCTCCATAGTACTTGGAAATGTACCTGTCATATTATTGCTTGGTGAACTCAAGACAGACAATTTGCTAGAGGCACACTGTGGTAACTTCTCTACAAACTCTGTTATGTTCCCAGATCATAGACTCTTGTCAAGCTATAGGGTTTCCAGTTCACAGAGATTTTTTAAGTCCACTCTCAATGTGGCTGCTTTTCCATTATTCGAAAAATCTAGGTGCTGGAATGACACCATTCCTCCTAGTGCATTAGGGAAGGGACCATCAAGAAATGTTTCGTATAGGTGGAGTGACTTCATGCTCGTTACATTTCAAAACCAACATGATGCAATTGGATGGCCAAAGTAATTACCTGAGAGATCAAGATCCTCAAGTTTGGTAACATTGAGATTTGTGATGGACTGATTTGCACTTGGAAGTGAACAATTTATTAGAATTATGTGCTTCAGAGTTGTAATCATGTTCGCCACAATAGGCAAATCAACTATGGAGCTGAGAGTTATATTGCTCAAGTCAATATATTCCAACGTATGTAGATGACTTATCCATGAGATATCTGTCGATTGCACACTTTGCATCCAACTGAGGTCAAGATGTAGCAATTTCGAAAGATTGCCGAGCTGAGAAGGCACAGTACCCAAAAATGTTGTGAAGAGAGGTCGAGATATCCCAAGTTGGTAAGGTTGCCGAAGAGGGAGGGTAGTCTACCCGAGAAAGGAGCGTAGGAGAGATCAAGATGTCTCCAGTTCTTCATAGAACCCAAGAACTCCGGGACAGTACCATTAGGGCCCTCCAGGCTGTTTGAGCTGAGGTCGAGGTACTCCGAATAATCCAGAGAAATTGAGGAATGATGTTAGGGATCGCCCAAAAACACGATCACCCTCGAGGCTAGTGGCGGGCGTAGGATCTGGACTATGGGTATTCAAAATTGAAGATGGCAAGAAAAAAATTTGACAGAATAAATTATAGTTTTATAACACAGAATTAAGTGGTAGCATCATTGATTAATAAAATTGATCACAAATTGAAATTGTCCAGATCAACATATCAAAGTGGCAACATAAATAGAGGCTAAAACAGCAAAATGGTAACAAAGATTACAACTTACAAGCTATAGGACAACTTTCCGTTCTGCAATGCTTTGAAAATGAGCGATGATGTCCTTATCCTTAGCTTGCATGAAGAATTCCCTTTCAATCAATGTGACCAAGCAACCATTCAAATATTTCTGCCCCATCTTACTTCTTCACTTGTTCTTAATCAAATTCATTATAGAAAACACCCTCTCAACACCAGCAGTTGCAATAGGGAGAACAAGCACCAATTTGAGAAGTTTATAAACAATTTCATACTGAGAAACCTTTCCTTGTTTAACTAGCATCATAGACAACTCTGCTAGACTTCTCAAATTTTTGAAGTTTTCATCATTTCTGACATCATTGATATAGTGGTGCAACTGAAAATGAAGCTGATTTATTTCTTGAAATTCAAAGTCACGTGGATAGAACCCAGCAAGCTTAACCAAGTTCTCAACATTAAAAGCAGAAAAGGAATTGGCTGGACTGAATGATGCCATCCATCTAAGTAGCTCTGTGTTTACCTCATCAAACCTATTATTGAGCTCTTGAACTTGTCTATCAATGACACCCAAAAACATATCAGCATGAAATCGGTGATAATTAATGGTACCTCTGTAGAACTGCCTTGATCTTTGCATAGGAATATACTTCCCATTCATGTCAACAACTTTAACATTGTGCTTCTCATAAAAAGAAGTGACCTTGGTAAGAAATTCTTGCCATCCAGAATCTTGTCTCAAAACATCCAGTTCTACCTTTGTGAACTCCAGAAGATCCATTGCATTTACGATATCTTGCTCCCTCTTTTGCAAAGCATTGCACAAGTCATTTGTGTATCCAAATATTTCATTCATCAAGTGTAGCAGGAAAACAAACTCAAAGGACTTAAATACTGCGAGCATAGTTTGAGCTCCATTAGCCTCAGCCCCTTTACTTTCATTCCCAATCCTAAAGAGAACTTTCTTGATTGAAGGATACAAGAACATAACATGCATTGCAGTTCTGTAATGAGATCCCCATAGTGTATCACCTGGCCTTGCTAAGCCCATCTCTTGATTCAATCCTTGTCCGGTTTCAATTTCACCCAATTTCAATGCTTCAATCATGTATTCTCCTTAGCAACTGCTACAAGTGTTAGTTGAAGTTGATGGGCGAAGCAATGAACATAATAAGCAGAAGGGGACTCATCCATAATTAGTGTCTTCAAACCATTAACATGACCCTTCATATTACTAGCTCCATCATACCCTTGACCACGTACCTTGGATAGGGGCAATTGATATTTGATAAGCAAGGATTGAATTGCTTCTTTAAGAGTCAATGATGTTAATTATTCACTTGTTCACCCATTCAATTTTTTGTTTAATAGGAAGTGTGGCCACAGACGATTTAAATTTTACATCAATTGAGCCTCCACCACAAAGAAGTGAGCTGCAAGCTGAACCCACTCCCCAAAGAAATGAGCTGCGAGCTGAACCCACTCCCCAAAGAAGTGAGCTGCGAACTGAACCCACTCCCTAAAGAAGTATCTCAGAGCAAAGCAATCATAGCATGGCTTCTATTGATAGAAATCCCCTCAGTTTTGATCTTGGTGGTGTAGAAAGCACTGAAGCTCAATCTACTCCAGCTAGTCCTAATTCAGAAGACCAAGATGTGACAGGTGGAAAGAAACACAAACAAAGTCAGATGGCAGCAAAACTTGAGGATTACATTGACTTTATAAAGCATCAGATTGAAAAAACTCTAGAAAAGTTAGAAAAGAAGAAGACACGTGAAGAAGACTACTCAATCGAGAAATGTATTGACATTGTGGATGCCATGGAAGGGCTATCGGATAAAAAAACTGATGCAAATGAAGTTTTCCAAAGTGAAATGAACAGAAAAATATTGGTGGGCACAAAAAATCCAAGTGTTCGGCTGATTGGTTGAAGAAAAAGATTACTCGGGTATATTCTCTTTCTCAATTTTGTACACTTGCCCAAGTGTCGGTTGAATCCTCTATTTGCATATATAAAATATAAAATTTTGTCCCCTGCTGGTGTCACTGATTTTACATTGTTTTGTGCTATAGCTTTCTAACTCCAGTGCAGCAGCTTTCTAACTCCAGTGTTTATTTGCCAAAATTTGTGAGTGTTGAAGAGAACCAAGAAGCACAAAGAGAATGGTCGGGGGAAGGTCCTTAGCTTCGTTTACTAAAAAAAAACTTGTATTGCATCAACGCTGAAGTTAAAAAATTTGTGGAGCGCGTTTCTGGTGTGCTAGACTGTTTGGCCTGTTGGTTGTTGCTGTCTTGCCGGTTGATGTTCGTCTGTTCTGTCTTGGAGCTGGTCCGTGCCAGTGCGATAACATGATTTCCGTTGATGTTCACTGAGTTCGTTATTCAAGTCAGGCTTCTAGCATCAGTATGTAGTTGATGTTCTGTCTTGTGCTACACAGGCTTGTTGATGTTCTGTCTATTTGCCAGTTGATGTTCTGTCTTGTGCTAGAAAGGCTTGTTGATGTTCTGTTGCTATTTGTTGACGCAATCAGTATGCAGTGCTCTATTTGCTGTCCGTGGCAACATCCTCTAGTGATGGGGATGGGTTTGCCTTCCAAACACTGACGGAGGAGAGGGGCCAGAAAAACCCTCTGATGGAAGGGATTTGAAAATCAAAAAATAAATCCCCGTGGAGGTATTTCTTCCTTGGCCTAATCAGCCCTATGCTTCCAAAGGAGCCCTTACTGATGGAAAATGCAAAGTTAACTGGCCCGTTCAGCCAGACTGAAGCGCTCCGGGGGGTTGGGAATCATAAACCTCAACAAATTCATGAGGGGGCTCAAATTGCGGTGGCTCTGGCAAGAGTGGAAAGAGGTCGACAAAACATGGGTCGGATTGGAAATCCCGTGCACAAATAAAGACAGGCTCTTACTTGCAGCAGCTGCAACCATTCACATTGGGGACGGGGCTAAGGCCTCATTCTAGCACAGCGCATGGCACCATGGGCAAAGGCCAAGAGATCTAGCGCCAAACATTTATAGAATCTCCAAGCGAAAAAAAATAGAACCCTCCAGGACGCTCTGCCTAATCAAAACTGGATCGGAGACATAAACTAACCTCCATCACGAATCCTTCTCCAGCCAGCGCTTCCACGAGTTCTACCTCCTACGGCAGGCGGTGCGTGCCACAGAGCTCACGCCAGGGGTTCAAGATGACATTGTGTGGAAGCTGACAGCGGACGGAAACTACACAACGAAATTGGGCCTACGACACGCAATTCATAGGATCCTCACTGACAGATTTTGAAGGAATAATTTGGTGAACGTGGGCCCCTCAGAGCTGCAAGCTCTTCTCGCGGCTCTCGGTCCAAAATAGGTTGTGGACGGTGGATCGACTGCAAACCAGGGGCTGGCCAAACCAAACACTTTGCCCTCTCTGTCGCCGCGAACCAGAGACAGCATTACACCTCTTGGCAATGTGCAGGTTCACATGACGAATATGGATGGCAAATCAAGCAATCCATCCAAGAGAGTGTCCACAAGTGGAATCCTTGCACCAATGGTGGTCGACACTAGCATCTGCAAAGAGTATCTCAAGAAAGGGATTGCGATCCCTTATCATGCTCGTAACGTCGATAATCTGGAAAGAGCGGAACGCAAGAATCTTCGACCAAAAAGAATCCATAAGCTCCGTGGTCCTAGCGACGATCCAAGAGGACGCGACGGTGTGGATCGTGGCAAGGGCAAAACATCTGGCAACCCTCCTTAGCAGAGTTTAGTACAACTCTTTGTTCTGAGCCTAGCTTGTGTAATTAGAAGAGTTTCTTTTCCTTTTTATGTGTATGGGGTGCTAGCCTAGCTTGTGTAATTATTTTTTTTCCGTTTGGGATCTCCTCCTTTTTAATATAATAGGCAGCCCTCTTGATGATTTGTTTCAAAAAAAATAGTTGGCCCTGATCCAAACGAGCATGTTGTTGTTGGTCAACGTCCAAATATTGGCAGAGTGAGCTGGGGCAAGCATCCAAACGTGCCTTATATGCCCATAGAACAAGTTCTGATAAAATGATGCTGATGGCCATGGCCAGTCCTCAAGAAATGCAAGGTTGGGACTGAGGACCAATGGTGGTCACCCTTGGATGATGAGTGATTGATAATATTATGTTGTATTGATGTTGTTCTTGGCTTGTGATGTGCAGGTGTAGGATGTGGTGTGGCGGCTGACGGCGTGCGGTGAAGGTCAAGCGAAAGGTTCATACCGACGGACCAAGGGTGGTGAAGGATGAACGCAAGTAGGCTTGGACCGATGGACCCGAGGAGTCCGGGCGGAGTCATAGGTGGTCCACATGGTGCACGGAAGGGTGAGAGAACATGACAGGATGGAGACGGTGTCGGTCAAGTCGAACGGGAGGCTCGGCGGAGGCGGGACACATCAACATCAAGGAGGTCGCGTGACAGCCAAGCGGAGATGGATGGTTTGGGTGGTTTGGGCCTCAAAACCACCGTGCACGCAGGTTTCCTAGTTTGGGCCTCAAAACTGGGGGTGAGCCCGGTGCGGCTGGAGCTTCAAGAAGGAGGGCACGTGGCATAATCGCGAAGCTTGCGTCGAGATGAAGCAAAGTCATGAAGGTGGCGTGTCCATCCGATGCGCCAATAAAAAGTTGGACCAAAATGCCCATGGGTGGGCGGTTATCTTAGTTGTAGCTGTAGGGGTAGTTTGGTCATCTGCCAGGGACTATATATATGGGTGGATGGTTGGTTATTTCAGCATCTCTTTGTTTTAGAAATCTTAAAGGGGCTTGCTAGTGCCCGGACGTCCGGCGGAGCAACTCCCATCGAACGCATGCATCACCATCCATTTTAAATCTGACGGCTACAGTAGCACCATAATAAAATACCACTAATTATCCGACGTTCCGTTGCAACATCAAAACAAAATAGCTGCAACATCAAAAATCTATGGTTGCAACATAAAAACGATGTGAAAAAATAGCTCAATGTAAACATAATATCCGTGAGGGAAAATTCCCACCGCAACATCGAACACATATTTCATGCAACATTTCCAAACAAATCATCATATATTGAGTTGGGGTTGAGCTCGTACGGGAAGAAATATTGCAACATGAAAAATCGACAGATGAAACATCAAAAGCCAACTATTACAACATCAAAATATCTCAGAAGAATCAATCATGCAACATCAGATGATACATTCATTCGCAACACCCGTGCGCATCTACGGCGCTAGCAACATCCAAGAATCCCTACTGCAACATCATGAGATACCTATTGCAACATGTCAGTCGGGAGGGTTATCTTCAGATCTAGGCTCTTATGGCCATCAGTGCTGAAGATCCTGCTGCGGCTGCTGCCAGTGCCGGCGTGCACAGTGATTCTCAGCTGCAGTGCGTCGACCTTGGCCTCTTCTTCTCCATCCTCTTCGTCGCCTAGGCAAGGCCCTTGGAGCGCTACCCCCTATCAGTGGGAGGGAGGGAGAGGAGGAGGCGCTACCAGGCAAAGCAGCAGAAAGCGGAGCAGGCTGGGGAGGAGCCCCCACGACGGCGAGGCACCATGGCCAGCAAGTGGGACGGAGAGGAGGAGGGTGCGGCCGGGCAGAGCAGCAGGAAGCAGAGTAGGCTGGAGAGGAGCCCCGTGACAGTGAGGCACCATGGCTAGCAGGAGGGATGGAGAGGAGGAGGGTGCGGACGGGCAGAGCACCAAGAAGTGGAGCCGCACAAGGGGGTCATCATCTCATCGAAGTGCAATTGGAGTCTAGGAGAAAGTAGAGCAGAGTGAAGGATTTTAGGGGAAAGTATAGCGGGCAGCCCAGCATGCAGCACTGCAGCAAATAGATAAGTCTCGATCGGACTTGAGCTTGCAACTAGTTTGGTTGAAATGAGACTTCGGGTCTGTCACCCTGACGCCATTTGAGTGGACCTGAGCGTCCGATATTTTCCGTCCGCGTCGGATGTAGGATGGTTAGCATTTCCGAACCTTAAATCATTTTGCTTAGAGGCTAGTCATGTGCTTAGAGAGAGAGGAGAAAGGGAGATGAGAGTGTGATTGCTCTTTTCTCTTTCTTCATTTTAATGGGTGGATGAAGGGAGGAGGCTAGTCCTCATCTCGTAAAGAAGATGTTCTCGTGATTTAGTTGTGGTTAAAGTCTCAATTCGTGCTAAATCTTTGATTCCCTAGCGTTTTTCTATTTCCCTATTTTCGGAGCTATTTTTGGGGATTTTTCGTTCTTCTTGTTTGAGAAATCCCTCACGAATTCGGCTTGAATTTTGGATTTTCCCAAAATCGTGTTTGAGTTAGGGTTTTCAGTCGTTTCCAAAATTCATGATGAATACTTAAGTTTTTCAAGATTTGTCTCAGGGATCTATTTGCACTTAGGTATTGTTTCCTTGTCTCAAGTTTCATCTTGATCCGTGAAGTATGGGAGGAGTTTTTGTGATTTGAAGTTCCGGCCTGTTCTTGCGTGTTTTTCTGTTCTTCCGTATCGTCCTCTCTGTTTCGAGCGCACGAGTCTTCGCACGGGCGCGGGGCAGGCAGCGAGCGCTCGGCCGCTCGCGTGCGTGGCGCGTGTGCAGCTTGCTCCAGGGCGGCGCACCGGTGTCAGGCCGGCAGGCGGCCCAGGCGTGGGAGCGAGCCCAGCAGCGCGTCCCGCAGCAGGCCGCATCGCATCACAGCAGCAGCAGGCTCAGGCCAGCAGCGCTACGCGGGCCAGGCTGGCAGCCCAGCAGGCGACAGCGCAGCAAACCTGGCCCAAGCGCGCGCAGCAAGCAGGCCGATCAAGGGAGACAGGAGCAGCAGGCCCAACTTCTTCTACCAGATAGCACTGTAAGCCTTTTCCTGTTCCGTTAATTCCATGCACCTGCTAGTTAATCACTGTTAGGTTGTTTAGCAATTTAATCAGTACTTTCCTTTGCTAATCTTTGCCTGCTTAGACAAGGACTTTTAATTAATCTTTGCATGATTAGTCAAAGTGAGGTTTGGTAGTGGTTAGTAGTGTCTTTGCTTTATCTCGTTTGTGCAAGGTTCTTGGAATCACTTTGTGCTTTGCTTCCGCTATGCTTGAGCATCTCAAATCGTTACTAAAGTGAGCTTGTCACAGGTTGACTTGTGTCATCTTGATGATAAGACGCGAGGTGTGTTTTGGATAGCAATTGGGACAGAGACCCTGTTCTCATAAAAGAATTAAAAAAACCCCTATCGCCCGTCCCGATCCTTCAGGGACCATTAATCAACAATGTCGCTATCCCTCGTCAAAATTTGTATATACTACTTGTTTTGTTGCCTTGTCCGGATACCGGATACATCAGAACTTTTAGATGGTTTCCTTGCCGGAGTCTACACATAAGATCTCAAATAATCTTCGTAGTCTAGGATGATTCCAGTTACATAGAAAATACCTACCTTATCTAGTGTATTGTGTTGTTTTCAGACCCTGGACAATCTCATATTAGATTTACACTGTTATTAAGATATAGATTTTTTCAATAGTTTGAGTGATAATTTCCATCCAATTGTTACTTTTGCCGATTACTAGGTCGATTTGCATCCAATTTTTTCAACCCTGGACAATCTCTCTTTCTGATCGAAGAGAGATTGCATGAGCTTTGGTTCAACACTAACGCGGCAGTCACGCACGGCAGGCACCCGGTCTCTACCTTGTAATGACTACTTCAACCGTGGACTAAAAGGAGATTATAAGAGCACCACATCCACTGATTATTATTGTGGCACACCTTGTGCTGCTCATCAGTTATACCATTAGTGTCGAGAGAAGCCAGTTGAAGAACTCATGCACACGCCCATCATGCATCTGCAGCACCCATCCCCACTCGTGAAGCTCCGGCGCTTATTCACAGTGCTCGCCCTGATCACGACCAGCTCCCTGATACTGAGACCACCTCAGCGCGCGGGCGCATGCGTGCCACGCGAGCGGGACGCCCTGCTGGACTTCAAACGCGGCGTCTCCAGCGACACCGCGAACGTCCTGGCGTCATGGCAGGATGATGGCCAGGAGCAGAGCGATTGCTGCCGCTGGAGCGGCGTCCGGTGCAGCAACCGGACCGGCCACGTCGTGGAGCTCAACCTGCGCAACCATGCTGGCAGCCTGTACCCGCTGCAAGAAGGGCTGGTCGGCCATATAAGCTCCTCGCTGCTCTGTCTTCCACATCTGCGGCGCCTTGATCTAAGCTGGAACGCCCTGGAGGGGCCAACCGGCAGTATTCCGGAGTTCCTGGGCTCCCTCAAGAACCTGAGGTACCTTGACCTCTCATACATGTCATTTTCAGGCGCCGTGCCGTCTCAGCTCGGCAACCTTTCAAAGTTGGAGCATCTGGACCTGTCCTACTACGGCATATTTGGGAATGGAAGCACAGAGTCGTCGGATGTTTCGTGGGCGATACATCTACCGAAGCTACAGTATATCGACCTTGGATCCGTAAACCTAAGTGCAACGGCGAATTGGCATCGTGTGATGAACATGCTGCCTTCTTTGAGGTACCTCGGTCTGTCCCAATGCTCGCTTTCGAGCACGAACCCCCTGTCGCTATCGCAACTTAACCTCACAAGGCTTGAGACACTCGATCTTTCTCATAATTCCTTTGACCACTCAGAAATTGCATCTTGCTGGTTTTGGAATGTAACGGGCCTTCGATACCTCAACCTTGGAGGAACCCATCTGCATGGCCAAATTCCTGAGAAACTAGGACGTATGACGTCCCTCCAAGCCCTTGACTTATCCAACAACAATAACCTCGATGTAATGGCATCAAACTTGACATATTTATGCAATCTAGAGATCCTAAACCTTGAACAGAGTCTCTCATCATACGTAAACATTGTAGAGTTATTCGAGTGGCTGCCACACTGTTCATCCAGCAAATTGAAAGAACTTCATCTGCACAGCAACAACATAACCGGTTGTTTACCACCATCAATAGAGAAATTTACGAGTTTGAATACCCTTTCCCTCTTCGACAACAAACTCACCGGACCTGTGCCGTCTGAGGTTGGTGTGCTCAGTAATTTGACTACACTCGACCTATCAAACAATAGGCTTGAAGGTGTGATCACAGAAGAACACTTTGTTAACCTAAACAGCTTACTGTGGATAGACCTATCTGATAATTCCTTGAAGATCGATGTGAACCATAAATGGATACCTCCATTCAGATTAGAAAGAGCATACTTCAGATCATGCCATATGGGTCCTCTCTTTCCAATGTGGATGGAATGGCAAGGCAATATCCATAATGTTGATATATCAAGTGCGGGTATAGATGATAAGCTTCCAAACTGGTTTTGTACTACATTTGCAAAGACTATTGCTCTGGACATATCCAACAATAAAATTAGCGGTACATTGCCGAAATGCATGGAAATAATGTCAGTGGAACAGCTCTATCTCGGTTCAAATAAACTCACAGGTCATATACCTCGGTTGCCGAGAAGTCTCATCTCATTGTACATTTACAACAACTCTTTGTCAGGGCCCTTGCCGTCAAATTTTGGCACTCCAAATATAGAAATCTTGGTTCTATTCTCTAATTACATCACTGGTCAGCTACCTGGATCAGTTTGTGATTTGCAAAGCTTGATTATCTTAGATCTAGACAATAACCTTCTCGGTGGAGAATTGCCAAATTGTAATGGGATGAGAAGCTTGAAGTGCCTACAGTTGCGTAACAATAGCTTCTCTGGGCAGTTTCCTTCCTTCCTACAAAGCAGCACCGGTTTGATCCTTCTTGATCTGTCGCAGAACAAGTTCTCAGGAAGATTGCCAATGTGGCTATGCGACCTAATGGACTTACAGTTTCTTCGACTTAGCCACAACACGTTCTCTGGGAATATTCCAACCAATATTTCATGTCTTAAATACCTTCAGTATTTGAACCTGGCAAACAATAGTATGTCAGGTTTTATACCTTATCATCTATCAAATTTAACAGCTATGACGCGAAAGAACCCATTCAGGCACACAATGTACCCATTGGTTGATGCTGCGGCCATAATTGGTGACTTTTTGGTGAACACAAAGGGGCAAGCACTGATTTATCATTCTGTAACAATTCTGGATGTTGTGACCCTTGATTTGTCATTTAATGGATTAACTGGTGAAATCCCACAAGAGATAGCTTCTCTTGATGCTGTATTAAATTTGAATCTATCATGGAACCACTTGGATGGAGTAGTTCCAAAAATGATCGGGGCAATGCAGTCGTTGGAGTCGCTTGACCTCTCAAAGAACATGCTTTCCGGTGAAATCCCTTCGAGCTTATCAAAGCTGACAAGTTTAAGCTATTTGGATTTGTCTTATAACAATCTTACTGGAAGAATACCACAAGGAAGTCAACTTGACACCCTGTACTCCGAGAACCCGTCTATGTATGACGGCAACAATGGTCTCTGTGGTCCTCCTCTTCATAGGAATTGTTCAAGAAATGATACATCAAGGTCGCATGACCAGAAAAGTTACGAAGCTGGTTTTTATCCGGTATCCTTTCGTTTTGGACTAGCCTCGGGTTTCCTGCTGGGGCTTTGGGTTGTATTATGTGTTCTGTTGTTCAAGAGATCATGGAGGTTTGCCTACTTTCGCCTCTTCGACAAGTTATATGATCAAATATACGTGTTTTTGGTTGTTTCTTGGAGAAGCATGGAAATGAGATATTGCAAAGGAACAAAAGTTAACACTTGAACAGCGAACTATATATGAAGAAATATGGCTGAAGCTGAAGAAGAATCTAGAAGTATCGCTATTATGCCCTTTTCTTATTCTGTTGAATTTATTCTAAAGAATAATTGATGCTTTTCTATATGCATGCACGTATACGTAAACCTTATGTGATGCTCAGTTGATATATTACCATTTTGTCTTTTCATATCCCGAACGCTATGACATGTTTCTGCTTGAATTCGTTCGTTATATCCCATGAATCCGTTTGTTTATCACTACGCCAGATTTTGTACTGGCACAGGCAATTTAGTGTGCTGGCGGGCGTGATTGGCACCCGCCAGCACAAAGCTTCCTTGGGCCGGCGGGGAAGCACCCTTCAGCATAGATGAGGCGCATCTGTGCTGGCAGTTGGCTTATGTCGCCCACCAACACAGAAGCCATTGTACTTGTGGACGACCCAAGCACCCGTCAGCACAAATGCACCCCATCTATGGTGGCGGTTGGCTTATGTCACCTGCCAGCACAAACCTCGCCCAGATAAGGCCGTGAGCGTATTCTTCCCCAGCCAACCTTCCATTTAGAGCTTGCCCAAGAGGAGCTAGGGAAAAGCTCCAAAAACACCAAATCTAAGGGGGGAAGGTTTTGCTCTTGATTCCTTTGCAGAAGGTGGCTATATAAGGTGAGTTTGTGCCATTCCAACCTTCTTTTTCAACTTCTATCCATCATTTCTAGCTTCATTAGGTTGTCATCTAGATCTAGATCTAGACCGACCTAGAAGAGAGAAGAGGGAAGAGAGAGAAAATAAATAGAGAAAATAATCAGGTTGGTGTCTGGCCCATCAAGCAATATCACCTCGTGGCAAGCATATGAAATTAATGGATACACATTTCATACCACCGCAAAGGACAACAAAAGCGTGGTGTACCAAAATGGTGGTGTTCGCATAAGGGCGATTGATACATCCGGATAGAACATAACTTACTACAGTTTCATAGAGGAAATATGGGAACTTGACTATGAAGAGAATATCGAGATCCCCATCTTTCGGTGCCAATGGGTCAAACACCTGAATGGCATTATAGATGACAATTATGGGTTGACACTTGAAGATCTAGCCAATGTAGGTTACAAAGATGACCCAAGGGTACTCGATGAGCGTGTCACACAGATTCTACGTAACGGACCCTATGAATGCAAAGAAACATATTGCCGTCTCTGGAAAACAAAGGATCCTTCACGATTACAATCAGTACGAGGAATTGGTCCTGTTCAAAGACCATGAACAAAGAATCAAATGTGTTGAAGCAAGCATTGATAAATCCATGAAGCCATGGTTACGTACTCGTTAAAGGATAAATTAACATTTCTTATTAGTTATGTTGTAAGACTTATTAATTATCTTTTAATAATTATTAATTATCTTGTAAGACTTTATTAATGTGGATTAGACTTTATTATCTTGTAACTTACCGCTATCGTAAGAAAAAAGTAGGGTACATCCATGCCACAATATAATACAATATAACCAGTTCTAATAATAGTGCAAGTTTATACATCAATACTTAAAGGTTCTAGAGAGAACAAGTTCAAATACATAAGAAAAGGGTAGGGGTACAACCATGCATATTACATATTACATACTCCGGCTCGCTTCCTTAGATATGAAACATAGTTAAGGTCTCCAATCGTCCAGCCTAGAATTTCATCAAAATAAGTTAGAGCATGGATGAGTATACTCTCCTTCACTTCCCATGAACGACCACATACACTACTATAAATCTCGAACAATGGAGATGTTAACTGATGTGGCCTATAGAAAGTGAGACGAGCCTGGAACTTCAAATCTGGGGTGAACATCGGGTTTCCACCCATGTAAGTCAAATCAAACTTCCAAGACTTGATCCAGAATTGCATGAAAGCTCACTTCCACAATGGTAGTACCATTTATATCCTATAAAATATGATTATAACATGATCAAAGTTAAAAGTTGTAACATAACTAAAGTTAAAAAAATGATAAAGGAATGTTTCATACCATGTCATTAAGCCGAGAAAGCCTCTCAGCAGTCATAATCACATTGCTTTCTCTCTCCTCGAGCTGCTTTATTCGAAAATATGAAAAGTCCAGCAAAAAGTACCATGATCCTTAAGCTGCTCTAGACAGGCCTCCACGATGATCCTCTGAACAGGTACCGTATTTGGTGCTATTTTACCCCATGCGGCAATTAAAATTATCGGGATGGCCTCTCCTGGTGACATCGAGGTGAAATCTATATCTCAAACAGGTACTTGAAAAGAGAGATGTACTCTTTTCAAATTACGTTCACCAACGTCCTCAGTTTGCACTATAGGAAAAGTATCACCTATAGCTTCGACAACATCTTTGAGCCATCTAATAGGTTTGATAAGCTATATTGTATGTAAGTAAATTTAGAATTTATTCATGTGTAGTAACAAAATCAATTAAAAGAAGGAAAGAATATTACTATGTTGGGAGTTGTTCCTCTGCTTTGATCGCCGAATGGCAAGTCAATGGGGTTGTGGAAGTGAAGTCCTGAACGACTAGCGGGAGGGTCCTGAATTGTCCTCTACCACCTCCACGGCCAACACGACCACGGCAGCCACCTCCACGGCCACCACCACCACGGCAGCCACCTCCACGGCCGCCACCACCATGGAGAAAAAAATTCTACTTGCCAAATTAGTCCAAACTATCAACATAAAATTTATGAAATGCTCAGAATAAAAGATTATCCAAAATAATGGAAGAAATTTACGATTGTTGGTTTAGATCTCATGAACATTGTTATAACTAATCATAACATCTTTATTATCATTTTGCAATTGCATGGAATAAAAAAAAGAAAAAGGTAACAACTTTTAATTTCTAACACAATCCCTATCTAAAAAAATAGATTGTGATCTGCATATAAACTAGTCATAACATATTTTTTATCATGTTGCAATTGCATGGAATCAAAATGGAAAAATATAGTGTACTGCATATAAACTAATCCTAACATATTCTTCTTAATTAATTTACTTGAACAAAATGGAAAAAAATGGAAAAAAAAACAACCAGCTGGGGAGGGGAGGCGGCGCGATGGCGGCCGGGGAAGAGGTGGACCGGCGGCGGGGAGAAGGTGACCCGGCGGATGACATGTGGTGGCAGCGGCGCACGGAGGCCGCAACGGAGTTGGCCGGGGAGGGGAGGCGGCGCGACGGCGAACGGGGAGGGGAGGTGGCCGGCGGCCACGCGTTGCGTACAGGGAGGAAGGCTCGTGGCGGCGGCGTTCGAGAGGCGTGACGGTGGACGGGGAGGAGACGGTGGCTCGACAGGGAGCAGAATAAAGGGCGCGCGGATGACGTGCGGCGGGGAACAGGCAGCAAGGCGAACAACCTGCGGCGGCGACGCTCGGGGAGGAGGACGGCGGCGCTCGGGGAGGTAGACAGCAGCGCTCGGGGGCCGTGGCGGAATCAGGCAGCCTGACGGCAAGAGTAACGAGGAAAAAGGCTAACAAGAAGTATATCATGGCTCCTTGAGTAAGCTAATTTTAGTTACTATATATATACTAGGTGGTATTTAATGTCGTCTAAAATATAAATTATTTAAATATAATGCAGAGATCACTGGATTTCTATACTAGGAGAAGCAGTGGTCCTCGACTCAGCTAGCTTTAGTAGAGATAGGTATAAGGAATTCATAGGCATTATACAAAAGTAAGATATTTTTTGGCAGTACTTAAATGCATGTTGACATTTTATGCACCTAAATTATATTACTAACTCTTGTCTTTATATCTTCAAAGTGCGTACAAGCTTTACATACTAAAAGATGGGGACCACAATCCAAAAAGGAAGAAAGCTATGAAAATAATATATCCTAGATACGTAAGACCATAACAATTTGATTTTTTTATATAATGTACCCTTGTCATTAATAACAACTCATTATTTTTCTATTTGATTGTAGTGCCACAAGCAACCTCCCGGCTCTGCGCTATGCGGATATTACGTGTGCAAGTTCATCAGAAATAATGTGAGGCACCGGACGAACCCTGAAGACATAAGTCTCTTTTGCACTGCCATGTGCTAACTTCCTAATGGTAATATATCCTAATCTTCATTTACTGTATAGCTGCAACTGCCTACCATCGACAGAAACTATAGCACGATCGAAGACAAAACAATCGACAATATTTGTACTGACATGGCGAAGTTCATCCTACGCGAGATTTGTCATGAGGATGGAGTATTCTTTGATAAAGATGGCGTGTTGATGGCGGATGAGCGCACAAATCTTCCTAGATGGGCGTAGTAGTTTTATTATTAGCATGGTAAAGAATAGCTTTATTCCAAATATTGAATTTTTAATAATGTGAATTATATATTTTGTACGATGCAGTTTTGAATAATGTGAATTATTTATTATTCAAGTTTGTTGTTATGTGGTTGGAGATACATATTTCAATTTGACGGCTACAAACTGGTGGGAAATAGAAATTATAAATTGCGAAACGGGCCGTCAATAACGGGCGGGGAAATAGAAATTATATATAACTCACGGAAAATAATATATTAAACTACAGACAGCATTTATGCTGGCTCAAGGTTGCTGGCGTGTGCTCGGCCGCCAGCACAGACCACTTGTAGGTGCCAGCACAAATCTTTTATGGCCTAGCGTATGTTCCTGGCCTTCTCATTTCTTATATCGTTTTTATATTAAAATGCAAAAGTAAAAAAATGATAAGGAGGTTATTCCGTCCGCTTTTATCCATAGTGGCAGCTACCATGTTCGTAGGTTGTTGGATGAACAATGTGGCAGACTTTCGAACACTTGTGTCTAGGTTGGAGCTGTATTGCATGAGCGGCAAGGAAGGACGTGGGAGACGGCTATCAGGATGAGCAAAAAGTTGGCCGGAAAAATATGCATTGCCAGGTACTGTTTACTTGCATGTGCGCTGGAATGCTGCTGTTTGGTGTCGATTATAATTTATATAATAAGCAGTTCCAGTCAGGTCAACAAGTCCTCGTCAACGTCTGGTCTCACTCATACAGCATGACGTGCACTCCATCAGGCTAACAGATACAAGCTATACAGACGTGTACTCTGAAAGTCATGGAATGTGAACCCACATGCTCGGGGAGCAGACGAACAGATAGCTCGGGCAATTGAAAATGTAAGCTATGGGTCCCACGAGGGTTGTACTTGGCAGCGATGTTTTGGGCAGTTGGCCCACGGACAGTGAGAGACCCACGAGGCGAGGTCGACGTGCCGCAGGTGAGCTGGTGGCCACGTCGAACCACGGACCGGCAGCGACGAGCTAGCGCACGAGTAGCGCTTGAGCAGGCAGCCATGAGGGGCAGAGATTCGAGGAATCGAGGGCGGCAAGCTCCATGCGGTTGCGGCACGCACGGCCAGGCTACTGCATGGACAAGGTGCCTCTGGGTACCGTGCGTCCAGAGGGAGGCGCAAGGATGGTGGCACGTGCGGCGGGCTGGTGCGCTTGGAGCCCATCACCAGTTGCAAAATCCAATACTAGAAACTATATTTTGATCGGCGCAAGAAATTATCTTTGTGGCGTAGAGCTCGCTTACTAAAAATCTCTCTATTTCTTTCTACTGGGCACATTAGGATTGTGTTGGGCGATCAAATTTTATAATTTTAACTAGCATTAGTTAAACTGTATGCATGCATAGTGTATAAAGGTGGTATAAGTAGATTCCAATTCTACAGACGCATACTTGGACCACAAATTTCTCAATGTATCCTCAGCTGCATAAAACCAATGTGAAGGATCTATAGAAATGAAGATATGATGGAGTAATATACTAATATTCGGAGTCAACATTTCAATATCTTGCTACATCAATAGATATGCGTCCTCAGTACTAAAATAAGTACACATCACGTGTTATGCTGACGTTGCAAGAAAGGCCAATTGGCCATTCAAAGAATATCAACGTCTCCATTGGTCCTAAGAACTTTGGAATGCGACCAGTTGACCCGTTGAGACAATTCCAGCTCAGATCAAGGTCCTCCAGATAATCCAGTGAAAGCAAAGATTGACTTATCTGGCCAACCATAGGAGTAATCGGGTCGCCTTGGTCGTCTTCGTTCTCATTACGAAGTTGAAGCTTAATTAAGGACGTGGCTGGTCCTGTTGTTACACCAGACACCGCTCCACCGGCAGCAGTCTTCACTGCTTTCCTGCCACGAGGAAAGAAGTCCCGTTGGGTCGGCGGTCTCTGTCTACGTACACTCTTATTCACAGCCCAAGTACCCCAATTGAACTCCTTTCGATTATTTGATATAAAACTAAGATGCATCTTCATGGCATCTACTACCACCGTGGCGACGTCTCAAAACAAATGCAATTTTTAAATTTTTCCTAAGTCTTCACCGCTTTCCTGCCACGAGGAGCTGGGACGGACTAAAGAGGTTTTTAGTTCCGGTCTAAATTTCGTAGTCCGTGGAGATCCCTTTAGTTTCGATTTGTAATACCAACCAAGATTAAAGGAATTAAAGGATCACCTTTAGTGGGTTCGAATCCCACGCACGAACATATTTTGCGTAAAAAATCGTGTGACTTGTGCCTCGCGATGTGACCGTGCGGAGCTTCCTGAAAATTTCTAATATTTTTTTAGCGCAAAATCCTTTAGTCTCGATTGATACTACCAACCGAGATCAAAGATCGGATCCTTTACTCCGGTTGAATTTTTCAGCTTTATACGGCTCTCCAACCGGGACTGAGGCCCTATTTAATACCAGTGCATACCGTGTGCCCGCCGGTTCCATGCATGACCTGTCGTCAGCCATGACGTCCAAATCGATCCGGTGGAAGGCAGTTCAGAATCAAAAGATGGTTCGAGTTTGTGACACGATGATAGTATGCCCTTTACAGTAGTAGCCCAACGATTATCTGGGCCGCTATTCAATTGGTGACCCATTTGACTAGTTCACTAAACTAGGCTAGCAGGCTGTCCGATCAAAGTTTGGCCCAAGTCGTCACCAAACGGACAGATTTCAGCTCCAGCATGCAAGCCCATGCCTCCACCGTTTGATTCGAAAAACAAAAGATTACTGCTGCTACTAGTACCGAGCTACACACTGATCAAGTCAATCCGAAGCTGTAACTTCTGCCGGCCGCAAAGCAGAGAAACACTGATCACTACTGCTGTGGCTACCAACCAATCACAACGTGTGCTCAGCTGCTGCCGTTCCCCGACAGCCGCTGTAAGAGCAACTTATGCTGAGGTCAACTCAAACCCCTACCAAAAAAAGTAGAGACCGAGGGTAAAAAAACACAGCTGGAGCAGGATTCTTACTTGGCCTTAGATTAGAGAAGCGCCCAAATCCACTTTCCTAACCCCTTCTCCCACGGGTGGCTGGGATCGAAGACCTCTACTCGTTCGTTTCTTCTGATTTTGATCCACACACGTATGTTTCCTCCCCCAGCTGGCCCTGATCTGTCCCAAGTTGAGTTTTTTCTCTCTTTTTTTTCCTGTTTTCCAATACCACTTGTATGTGTGGATGAAAAATGCTAGTGACGAGTATTTGTGAATTTAGAATGTGAATGCATGAGCTTTTGAATGTGAATGCAATTTTTTTGGGAATCAAGGGGGGCTAAGTAAGCACACCTGAACATTTTCATTACATCAAAGGAGATATTACAAGATCAGTCAGCCACTCCCAAACTGAGGTGGTGATCAGGATACAAATTGGCAGAATTAGAAGAAGAAAGGGAGTCACGAAGGATTACATCGCAACGCGTGCTCACTCGACATAGATGAAGCTTAATGCAAACTAGGCACACACATGCATGAAGGAACCACCACATTGCCGCAGCACCTGAGGACTGACACCTCGTGAAGGAACAAGCACCATGGCAGACCAATTTGTGGCCGACGAGTGTTGGCAATGGGAGGGCTAATAAGCCCCACCTGAATTGAGTCATTGCTACCCAATCGATTCACCAAGGGTAAACCAAACATTCACAGTTGGCCTCAGATGCCCGCAGCAACAAGCAGAACCAGCGAACACAAGTTGCTAGAGATAACACCCTCGGTCAGGCCATACGGAGGTGGAGCTCCTACCCGCGTACCGGGCACGATGCTTTCGCTGCACGGCATCCGACAAGATGATGCAGAAAGGAACTTGCCTAGACAGTGCAGAGATGCTTGGCACCCCCTGTGCACTGAGCGGGGAACTTTCATTGCATATCACCCAGAACCCTCGTTTTGCAACTATCGCACCCACCATGCCGAGACACCGAGGCTGTAAGCAGGATGCATACAGCCGGAGGTGGCGGGGATGAATGCAGACCCAGCAGCACATGGATAGCTCTAGCAGTGGGGGCACTGCGTGTATCTGCAGCCGGTGGCACAAGGAGTGAGGCGGCTCATGGCACCGCAGACGAGCCCCTCCCAACATCCCACCCCCACCCTTCCTTAACATCGTCGGCAACGGGCCCCCGGTCGAGGGGCCAGCATAGAGGGCAGCGAACTAGACGACCCAGGGAGGGGGCTGCACAGATCTGCAGCTGGTGGTGCGAGGAGGAGCAACGGAGTAGGCACAAGCCATCGACAAACCCTCCCAACTACTGAGCCACCTTCCAACCACACCTCCAAACCTCAGAACGCATCACCGGCGGCGGGGCCCCGGCCTAGAGGCTAGCACAGGGGGGCTGCGATTCCGACGACTGAGGATGGGAGGCGGTGTCACCCTGAGCGGAGGCACAAATGCCAAGGTAGTCGGGGGAAGAAGGCTGAAGACGGGGGTGGCCAAGATTTGAATCAACAAGATCTAGATTTGGGGCAAGAAATAGCAAAAACGGGGAGAAAGGTATGGAGGGGAGCGAGCTGAGGGTGCCGTTGTGGCTCTAGAGCCCGCCGCCATCGCAAGCTGCGATTAAGAGCGATGGCAGCGGGCGGGATGTCGCCGGGGGAGGTGGACTCGCGGTGTTTGGGCGGGTTCGACCCTGAGGCGCTCGGGTGAGCAGCTCAAGAGGCCGAGCGGTGTGCGAAAGGAGTCGTCACAATGTCACCTCGTGAATGCAGTTTAGATTAGCTGGAAAACTAATTTAGCTTGAATGTGAATGCAATTTGGCCATCAATTTTCCTGATCTTTTGTACAATACCATTAGCAATTTTTATTGTGTGAAATGAAGATTACACAGAGAGCGTACACCCTCAATTTATGTTTATAAGGCGTGATATGACTTGGTACGATCTTTCAAATAACACTTTGACCATTCATTTATCTGAGATTATGGGCCTGTTTGGTTTCACTTGCTTATGCATAAGCAACTTATAATAAGCAAATAAGTTGCTTATGAACCAATCACTCTTGCTTATGGGGTTGCTTATTATAAGCAAATAAGCAACTCTTGGGTTGCTTATGGGGACCAAAAGGTGCACTTTACACCTCCTACCCTCATTCAATGCACCCTATCCCTCTCTCTCTCCCCCCTCTCCGTCACCACTCAGGCACTCACCACTCCCCTTCCTCCGCGCCACCTGCCGCCGCCGGCCTCCGCGCCACCCGCCGCCGCTCCCGCCCGCCGCCCGCCTCCGCGCCGCCTGCCACCCCGCTCTCTGTTGGGCGCTCTCCGGCGCCGCCAACCCCTGGGTCACCGCGCACGGGGACCTGGAACGCCGGGATCGGGCGTGTGCAGGAAGAAGAAGGGTGGGAAGGCAAATTGGAGGGGTAGCAACACAAGGGGCAAATATGACAATGTCCATCTCATTCAATGCTCATAAGCAAGGGTATCCAAACAGCTTAGACTAAAAATAAGCAACTTTAAATAAGCAACTTTAAGCTGCTTATAATAAGCAACTCAAATCAAACAGGCCCTATATTATTTATGGTTATAAACTTATAATCATTGTAGAGTATATTTGAATACGAATCCAATCATATAAAAGTTGCATTATTAAAAAATTAATAGTCAAATTATTGGTCAAAGATTGCATAGTTTGAATCTCTATGTGTGTGCACGCCTTATAAATAAAAATAGAAGGAGTATATAGAAATACAGAAAAAAAATAAGCAGCGGCTGAGAAGTAAAGGTTATCGTTGGAGTTGTTTAAAACAGATAGATTAAAAAAGTAGGAAAGAACTACTCAAGAAGTAGGATCCTTAAATGACGGGTATTGCTGGAGTAAGTAGGCCTGTAAAATGGTGTGGAGCAGGTTGCCCCGATACGTAAACATCAGGGGATATAAACTGTAGACAAAAGCTAAGGCCCCTGATACACTAAACATCACTGGATATAAAATGTAGACAAAAAATAAAGTTAGCAGTAACCGTGCACTGTGATGCTAGCTTATTATCAAAACAACGAGGCACTGAATTAGGTTTCCAAACATCTCGAATGCACAGAGAAGAGAGATATTTGTAATCCTACTCGTATTTACCAAAAACAAAGCAATCCTAATAAACGGCCAAGATGAAACCATGCATGTGCTCCCTCCGTCATAAAATAAGGGTTCTTTTCGAAAATTTCAGACGCATAAGTAATAATGACAAATGAACATATTACCCCTAATTAAATTGTGTTGTATGCTTATTTTTCTGTATCCTGAATAAATGCACGTGCATGAAAAACAGAGAAATAGCACTAATTGGTCATTTGATTGGCTTCACATACTTCTCCATACATTTTTTTAATTAGTGTGAGTATTGCTTTAATTATATGTGGATCACTAGGAGCTAAAAGAACTCTTTGTGTGATAAAATTTGAAGATTAAAAAAACATTTATTTTAGAATGGAGGAAGTACAGCTTATTCCTGAAGTCGATCATATTTGTGCCAGAGAACACCGTGTCATCTCACTTTCTACAGGCCAAATTAGTTAACATCTTCATTGTTCGAGATTTATAGTCATGTATATGACTGTTGATGTAAAGCGAAGGAGAGTGCACTCATCCGTGCTCTAATTTTTTTTTTATGAAGTTCTAGGCTGGATGATTGAAAACCTCCATATGTAATATGTAAGGAAGCTAAGCGAAGTAGTATGAAATATGTAACTTGCATGGATGTACCCCTACCTTTTTCTTATGGATTTGAACTTATTCTCTCTAAGAACTTAAGTATTGATGAATAATTTCATTGCACATACAATCTTCTCTGAGTAACTTGGATTTGAATGGGTTGATGCTTGTAAGATTTGGATTTGAATGGGTTAATTAACGTAATATTAGTAGTAAAAGCTCCATTGATGAATACGAATTATAAAACAAAAGAAAAACGGAAGGGAAACACCGTTTAGTAAAACCAATCGTTACTAAAGTGCTATGCGCAATAGCACGACATGACTCGCAGTTTAGTACCAGTTGGTTTCACCGACCGGTACTAAATGGTGTATTTAGTACCGGTTGAGGTGACCGGTACTAAGTGGCGTGTCATTTTTCATACCATTTAGTACTGAACTAGAGGTACCGGGTGGGCAATAATGTGGCATTTAGTACCGAATTTGAGGTATTGTGCAGGCGGTCGGTACCTATCGTCCAGTAGATGAAATCATGCACGTACGATTTTATTCTGAGGTCGAACAGATTTGTACCAGAGAACACCGTGTCGTCTCTGGAACACGGACATTTTTGTTTGAGAAGAATCAAGACAACCTGCACCTCAAGATGGGTCCATTAGTCCTTTCGAGGTGTCATGATAGAAGCTTCTGCACGAGCCGCTGCGCGGCCACGTTTCGCCAGGGGTCCCATGACAAGATAATGCTGCCCCATACTGACACTCTCATGACTCCGGGAACCTTCCTCCCCCGACAACCACGAATAACGACAAGAACCTGTAGCGTGGTTATCCATCACGAAGCTCGAGCTCTTGGCAGTTACCACCTCCGAGTATAACATCCGCCACGCTACACACTGTCTCCGCAGGGGGCCATCCATCCCCGAAAGCTCAATCTCCGAGCAGGCGAGCACAGTGAAAACTGAAAACCACTCGAAAATCCCCAAAGACATTGGGGCGATGAAGGACGACGGTCCCCCGCACGTGGCGATGCTGGCGACGCCGGGGATGGGCCACCTGATCCCGCTGGCGGAGCTCGCCAAGCGCCTCGCAGCGCGTCACGGCGCCACGGCCACGCTCTTCACCTTCGCGTCCACGGCATCTCCCACGCAGCGCTCCATCCTCGCCTCCCTCCCGCCCTCCATCTCCTCCCACCGGCTCCCACCCGTCGACCTCTCAGACCTGCCCCGCGATTCCCTCATCGAGACGCTCATGTCCGAGGAGTGCACGCGCTCCCTCCCGGCGCTCACGGGCATCCTCGGAGAGCTCAAGCGGACCACCCGGCTGGTGGCGTTCGTCGCCGACTTCTTCGGCGCCGACTCCCTCGTCGCCGCGCGCGACGCCGGCGTGGCGAGGAGGTGCCTGTTCATGCCCGAGAGCCTCCACGCCCTCTCGCTGGTCCTCCACCTTCCCGAGCTCGTCGTCTCCATCCCCGGCGAGTTCCGGGACCTCGTCGAGCCGGTGCGGCTGCCGGGGTGCGTGCCGATCCCCGGGCCGGACATGATCTCACCACTCCAGGATCGGTCAAGCCCAGCTTACGGTTTGATGGTCCGTCTCGCCGAGCGTTGCCGCGCCGAAGCCGATGCCTTCCTCATCAACTCCTTCGACGCCGTCGAGCCGGAGGCCGCCAAGGTGCTGAGGCAGCCTACGCCCCGTCGGCCACCTGTATACCCAATAGGCCCGTTGATTCGGACAGCAGAATGTAGCGGTGCCAATGCTGCTGCTGCGCCTCATTCGCCACCTGCAGCATGCCTCGAGTGGCTCGACGAACAGCCAGCCAGATCGGTCATCTTCGTCTCGTTCGGCTCCGGTGGAGCTTTGCCGGCGGAGCAGATGCGTGAGCTCGCGCTCGGGCTGGAGCTCAGTGAGCAACGGTTCCTGTGGGTGCTGCGGAGCCCAAGCGACGAGGATTCGTTGAGCGACAACTACTACGACGCTGCGAGTAAGAAGGACCCTTTCGTGTACCTCCCTGGAGGGTTCGTTGAGAGGACAAAGAAGACGGGTTTCCTGGTGCCCTCATGGGCCCCGCAGATACAGGTGCTGGCCCACAAGGCTACTGGAGGGTTCTTAACGCACTGTGGCTGGAACTCCATATTAGAGAGCTTAGTACACGGTGTACCCATGGTGGCCTGGCCATTGTTCGCCGAGCAGCGGCTGAACGCGGTGATGTTGTCGGAGGGAGCTGGAGCAGCGATACGTTTGCCCGAGGTGAAGGATAAGGAGACCATCGCAGCGGCGGTGAGGAAGCTGATGGCAGGGGAAGGGAAAGGTGCTGTGGTTCGGGCGAAGGTGGCGGAGCTGCAGAATGCTGCCGCGGAAGGCCTCCGTGAGGGTGGTGCTGCCACAAGTTCCCTGGACCAGTTTGTGGAGAACTTGGTAGGCGAGGAGTAGTAGTTGGTCAAATACTTGTTTCAATTCTCTGCCACTTCATCGCCCTTCTTTCTTCATGTGTTTTTAGTCTACCAGTCAAGAATGATATAGAAGCACATATACGAAATGTATGCATTTCCAAACTCTCGCCTATGAAAGCAGGGGGAGCGCGGAACCACCTAAAACTCCTAAAACTCTGCGGTGCTTTAAAACTTGTATTATGATCCTAAATACAGACGACCGAAAACCTTGCTGCTGCTCCCACGCTCTAGCCTTCCACTCTTGAGCTTTCCATAAGATCAACATGCCAAATCTTCACGTTTTCCCCCGTATAATTGGCCATTAGGCACGAGGCCCGTGGTCCGGCCCATGGCATGGAAATTTGGCCGGGTCCATGCTTAGTGCCGGGCCTCACGTCAGCCCATGGGCTGGCTCGGCCTGGCATGATTAACGGCCAGCCCACTAGGGCTTGCTGGAGACACCTTTAATGGCATGGCTCATTACAGCCCGCAGGTCTCTGAATGTATTTGTGAATGCCTTTGAAAATCTAGTAGTATTTTCTATATGTGTTTGTATGTGCAATGGATCTGAATATGTATGTATGTATGTATGTATGTATGTATGTATGTATGTATGTATGTATGTATGTATGTATGTATGTATGTGCAATGCCTCTAACCTTTTGCCTTTAACAATCTGATTTGGTGAAGGGCTTTTTAATGGTTGAGTCGGGCTAGCACGGGCATAGTGTGCCTCATGGGCCTGTCGGGCCATCAAGTTGGCATAGCACAGCTAACAGCCCTTAGTGTCGACCCTGGGTTGCTACTTCAGCCCGTGGGCTGGCACGACACGGTTACTGTTCGTGCTTCACTGTGCTAGGTCTAAACATGCCGGGTCAAACCGTGCACATGCCATGTTGGGCCAAGTCGCCCGTTTGGCCAACTATATTCCCCCTAAGTAACTTGGGGACAAAGTTGACTGCGTTTGAGCACAAAGTGAGCCCATGTTCGCGGGCTTGGGGCCACTATCTTGGAGGTGAAGTTCAACATGGTTTTTTGCGCAAAAGGCCCCTGCAAGGAGGCTGGAGCCGTTAGGAGGCAGCCACTGGTGGAGGGTCTGTGAATGGGGAAGTCGGAGCTGTAGGGAGGCGGCCACTAGAGGAGAGGTTGTAACGGAGGGGCCGGAGCGGAGGGGGTCGCGTGCGGGAAGGTTGCTGCCGGCGGAGGGGGTTACGGTGGAGGGCCAGCAACAGAGTGGAGGTGGCAGCTTGGGGCGGAGGGGCCATGGCAGCAGGGACCTGAGCGGTGGGAGTCATGGAAAATTTTGGTAGCATCTCCACTTAGCCTGGCGTGAGGAAAATTTTGATAAGTTGTGGAGAGGGCACTGCTAAATAGGAGGAGCATTTGCATGGGTCGGTGGTGGTGTCACCCACCCATGGAACCTTGCAAATCATTTTCCCAATATTCATTAAAAGATTCCCAAAATTTGTTTAAACCGTAGAACATGGCAAAACCCTTCAAAAAAAATGGAAACTCCTAAACTCAAGTTACAGTGAAGTATAAAGCATGTGAAAAATGACCTTAGTATATTTGATAAATATAACGTTAAGACTGTATAAAGCTCAAAGTATGGTTTGAGTTTTATGAAATAGTGCGAGAGATGTATGAGTTTATGAACAATATATAGTCTACCTTTTGTAATGGTTTAGCGATTGTAACGGTTTGGATTGCTTTGATTTAGCTATTGAACGTTGGGTTTGGTTTTTGTTTAGCTATTATAATGGTTTCGATGGTTGGAATTGGTTTGACTGGGATTTGTTGGAGATGTTTCATCATTTAAATTGACTTTGATTCGTTGAAGATGTCTCAGAATTTAAATTGACTATCTTCTTTGGGATTCTCTTTTATGATGTCTTGGATTCTTTTAAGATTTTTTATTGTAGTGTCTTATACATGTCCTCTTGTCCATCACCTTGCATCCATGTGACTAAAATCTTTTATACTAGCAAATGTTGTTAGTCACATATGTTAATAGTATCACACAATCACCAAAATCACTTGTGACGTATGTTTGGTCCATTTTCCCAACACCTCCCATTGGATGTTTGGATGCTAGCAAACCCTTTAACGTGATCATGCATAGAAGGTTACAAATAGTGTATTAGAACTCTACATATCTGATAATTTAAATAGGGCAGGAAGCGAAACAACAGACAGGCACTGGGTAAGAAGATTTTATTTAATTTCCATCAGACATGATGGATGCATTATTGCACCAGTTAAACCCCTGGGCAGCAGCACATCCAAAAAAATAATTGTTTTTTTTGCGGAAGGCATGGTCCTTCGGTTTGCCGTGCATTTTACAAGCATCGCTGCAGATCTCAACCGTACAGGATTCCCTTTTCCTAGCCTTGTAGCAAGGTGTGCACGTCCACCACCCGCAGCCGAGGATGCCTACACAGGCAATGCATTATTAGCAGTAATGCAAGATTAATTGGTCAGTTAAACAGTTAATCCGAAAATGTCTAAAAACGAAGTGCGATTAAAAGTAGGGATGCCTACTCGTTGCTTCGCAGGACAGGGAGTTAGAAGAAATGATCAGAAGAACCAGCAACGGACTAACCATCAAGCACACAGCCCTTCCCATGCTGGTCTTGGTGAGCGCCACACGAAGGGAATATTTCTACCCTTTCTTTTTTGTGTCTGTATTGCAGATCTGTTTCGGTGTTTGTGGGTGGTTTTATAGAAGAACACCTGGTCAGGAATGTATGTGTCGTCTCAAACTTTATGTCCTCTACACTAGTATTTTGATATCTAAAACTAGGATTTGATGTGTCGCTGTGTATCCAATAAATACGTGCGTATCCTTACCAATCTATATTTCCAATGAGGCTTTAGAATTTATGTAACGCCTATGTTCTCATATCTGAAATCTAAGGATATCTCTGTTAGATTTGAATAAATTTGTCAGTATCTAGTTCACATATATGGTCACCTATCCTATCTACTCCCTCCGTTCCAAATTATAGATCGTTTTGGGTTTTCTAGATTCATAGATATTAGTATGCATATAGACATAGGATATATCTAAGTACATAATAAAATCTATGAATCAAATCAAAACAACCATAATTTGGAACGGAGGGAATATTTTGTTATTTTACAATAGTATTTATTACTTGTGTTTATTTTTTAGGTATATATCGTCTATAGCAATATGGAGCTTGGTTGATTCCAGATGATCTGGGCAATTGGGCAATTTTAGAATTGGGCATCATATCTCTATCTATACGTGCATGTCACATGCAATTGGACATGTGACATGTAATTGGCATCATATCTCTATCTATACTACTCAACGACATAGCAATATAAAGCGTTATTTGAGTCTTTGTCGTTTGAAGGAGCCAAACCCTTAGTGGTTGTTTCAACATGGATTAGGAAGGAGCGACAACTCCTCGATACTATGGGGAAAAATTTAGAGTCTCTGTTTCCCCTCTCTTTACATTCCCACATTTACTTTGTGTATTTACTTCCTGCAATTCCATGTCTTTTTTGCTCTTGCATAGGTTTCTCTTTTACTAATAGGAACCTTGCGTGGGTGAAAGATGATCATGTTGTTGTACTCTTCCTGCTAGCTAGAATGCTTAGCTAGTAGGTTTCAACCTTGGACAATATTAGAATTATAGATTAAGGTTTGTTTTTCTTGCATTAGAAATTTGCAATAGTTCCAGTTCAACCCCTTGGACCATCGATTCTTTCAATGTTTTATAGTTATTTATATTAAACATAGTTGTACATCAACTCATGTTCCCACATGGCCTACTAATTTCAAAAACTACAAGTTTCGTTTTTTTCTAAAAAAAAACTCAAGTAGAGTTTTACCGGTCAACCACCACGTACCAGATTTCCCTGGCTTCTTTGACCACGCACATATGACGCTTGCACGGACATTTGGCCCGTGGGCCGTATCTCTCTGAAACTCAGAAACTGTTTCCAATTCATGATTTTTTTTATTTTTTTATTTTTATTTTAGTATTTTGCAAAATATATGTTCTAATAAAAAAATTATAAATCTATAACATTTGAAACGGCTATAACCCACTGAAACAGCAGTATGTTTATTGGATCCACCCTACCGCCAGTTGAATTGGTGGAATTTTTCTTCTCTGAGCAGCATATCTTAAAAAAAAATCATAACTTTTTCATATCAATTCGGATGGAGATAAGCTTTATATGAAAATTGTAGATCTCCACGAAATCTACAATATTTTAATTCAAATTTTTTTATTTGGAACCATCTTGGTGCTCAAATAATCAATACAATATTCAGATGTAAACCCCACCGTCGTCTTCGTATTCCTGTCGGGTGTGTCATAAACGTCCCTATTAGAATACATAAAGAATTCGGGAAGAAATTCCAGGACAAGGCGTGTTTGGAAGAATAGGATTGTTCTGCTACATTTTAGGATTTGTTTACTTCTGATTCCAAGAACTAGGTCCTCAGATTTCAAGACTCCCTTCTCAATCAGGACTTAAACGCTACAGTTGAACCATTTTATCGACCGTTTGTTATGTTGGTTTGAGAGAATGCGTATTGTAGTCATGCGAATTTGTGTTGTATTTCCCCATCAAAATAATGCCAATCTATAGTTACCACCTCTCCCCTAGATTTTATATGCATGGTGGGAGTTGTTTTCTCTAGTGTATTTCCTAATGCCATGGAAATTTCCGACCCACTAGCAAATCAATAAAATTCAAAGTAGCACCTCTAGCTCTATTTCCTCCGTCTGCAGATATAACACCCCGTTTGGATGTAGATAATGGAGCTTGAAATTTGGAATTGGAATTGAAAACGCACCTCCAATAGTCTATTGGGTGTAATACCGTAGCTCCTCTTACAATACCAAGCCTTCCCCCTCTGTATTCATCGAAATTGAGCTCCCATCTCCCTACTCCGGCTCCTAACTCCTCCTCCCCTCTGTGCGCCGCTCTTCTCATCCCCTCCACCGCCAAGCCCCACGCCGGACTCCTCCTCCCATCCTCCATCCCGCTGCTCTCCTCCCCCTTCGTGCGCCACCACGCCAGACTCCTCCCCTCCGTCCACCGCCGCTGAGCCCCACACCGGACTCCTCCTCCCCTCCTCCGTCATGCTGATCTCCTTCCCTTCCACTCGCTACTCTTCTCCCTTGTGCTGCCAAGCCACACATTGGTATCCTCCTCCCCTCCGTCCACCGCCGCTTTTCTTCGCCCCTCTGCGCACGCTCTTCTCCTCCCCAATCCTCTCCGCCGCAGAAGCGCCACTATTCTTCTCCCCTCCACCATCACTCTTCTCCCCCCTCTCTGCCAACCCACTGCACCTGTCCACATAGAGCCGAGCGCCACTGCGTCGTGGCCTTCCTCCGGTCCGGCCCCATGTGAAGAAGATGAGACATCCATTGAGGAGGAACTGTGAATTCCTAATTCGATGTTATGTGCATCCAAACGAATTGGTATTTTCCCTCAAGTTGAATTCCATCTATCAATTTCATGTACATCCAAACAAGTACTTTGCATTGAACTTATTTCAAAGGCTGATTTGGTATTGAAGCCAATTCAATGCCAAAACCTCCAATATATATATATCCAAACGCACCCTAAGAGATTTTGAGTTTGTGTAAGTCAAACTATTCTAAGTTTGACTAAATATAAAAGATTATTTTTAAAAAAAATATAATAGATTATTGACATCTACAATCTACCACATCAAAGAAATAAACTATGAAAACATAATTCATAATGCATGAACCTGATGACGATGCTTATTTGCATTGTAAATATTATTGTTTTCTAGAAATTTGACCAGACCTCATATTGGGCAGAGGGAGTATTTCCTTCCATCAACTCACACCAATCAAACATAGCGTAAGATTCTTGATCTTTATAAATATTTTTCATTAGAAAATTTGTACAATGTTTACTATTCATTCCCAATGTTTACGTGACTTATTATGCTGACATTGCACGAAGGACAAGACAATTCATCTGTCAAATCACGCTGACTTATCGATGGTCCCAATCATAGGGAAATTAAGCATGTTGACTGTTGACCATTTGCACCAGTCAAATCATGCTGACCTCCTCGATGGTTCCAATCCAAATTAAAGCATGCCGATCGATTTAGGGTTGTTGGATCTTTAGTCCAGACTAAAATTCATGTCACATCGAATATTCGGAGGCTAATTAGGAGAATTAAATATGAGTTAATTATAAAACTAAGGCTAATTTCTTAGACGAATATATTAAGCCTAATTAATCCATCATTAGCATATGTTTACTGTAGCACCACATTGTTAAATCATGAACTAATTAGACTTAATAGGTTCATCTCGCAAATTAGCCTCTATCTGTGCAATTGGTTTTGTAATTAATCTATATTTAATACTCCTAATTAGTAGCTAAACATTTGATGTGACAGGAGCTCTTAAAGAACCAAACGGGGCCTAAGTCTTACGTGAACTGAGACCGAGACCACTAAAGACTCGTTTGGCAGGGCTGCGGCTTTGGCTGAAACGGTTGCGGTTTGGGCTTCTTCACTGAAGCAGCTTATTTAGCTTCAGCTTGTCTAGATAGAAAAATGTTTGACAAAACAGCTTCTCCTAGCTGTGTAACATGGATAAAATGATAAAATATCTATAATGACCTGATCCATTTTATTTTTATTTTTTGGTTTTCTCTTTTCTTCCTATTTTTTCTCCTCTCTTTATTTCCCCTTCTCTCTTTTTTTATTTTTTCCTTTCTCCTTTTTCTCTTTCCTTCCTATCCTTTCCTTCCCTTCCTCTCTCTTTCTTATCCATTCACCTGCCCAGCGCCCTCCAACGCCGCCCTGCCCCGCGCCCTCCAACGCCGCCCTGCCCCGCGCCCTCCAACTCCTCCGCCCATCCTCGGCCATCCTCCATCGCGGCTTGTCCGCCGCCGGCCACCACCGCCCAGCGCCTCTGCTCACGCGCCGCCGCCCTCAGGCCTCGTCTGCGCCCGCTGCCAGCCACTCCGTCCACGAGCCCCACCGGAGGACAACGGAGTCCAACGACGCGAGAAGTCACGGGGAGCCAATTTTTTTTGGCTCCCACTCCCTCAGTTAGTTCCAATCAGCGCGATTCGCGGAGCTTCTCCGCCGAATCCGTTCACCATCTGGTTGTTTGGTAGGTCTCCAGCTTCAGCCGGTGGAGAAGCCGATGCTGAAACCCTGCCAAATGAGGCCTAATAATTGGCAAAATGGAAAGATTCCTTATATAGCAATACCCGTCTTCAGTCTCCACGGAGCTAGACGAAGCCATTGTCTTTCTCGCCATGCATCCTGCTGCAAAAGCTCTTGCTCTTCCACGCCTTTGCTGCCTTCACGTTCCTGGCATCTAATGCAGCCAGCGGTGAGGGTGTAAGCTGCATACCACACGAGCAGGATGCCTTGTTGGCCTTTAAACAAGGCATCAGCAGTGATCCCTTGGACCTCCTTGCCTTTTGGCGAAAGGAAGGCCAAGGAGACTGCTGCAGGTGGAAAGGCGTCCGGTGTAGCAACCGGACTGGCCATGTCCTCAAGCTTCAACTTCGTAATGTGCACGCAAGCTATGAAGATTCTTCCTCGAACACGGCGTTGGTCGGACAGATAAGTCATTCCTTGCTCTCGCTGGATAATCTAGCCCATCTTGATCTCAGCATGAACTACCTCTCCGACTCAAGTGGCCGTAAACCAGAGTTCTTGAGCTCTATGACGAACTTGAGATATCTCAACCTCTCTGGCATACCATTCTCTGGTAGAGTGCCTCCCCACCTTGGTAACCTCTCACAGCTGCAGTATCTTGACCTCTCGGAGGGTGGTTATATGTACTCAACCGACATTTCATGGTTAGCTGGCCTTCCTCTGTTGGAGTATCTTAGCCTGAACACGGTAGACCTCAGCACAATTGTTGATTGGCCTGATGTGATCAACATGATTCCTTCTTTGAAGTCCCTAAGTCTTCGTTCTTGTTCACTTGTAAGTGCAAACCGATCACTCCCACGTATTAACCTTACAAATCTTGAAAGGCTTGATCTCTCGCGTAACAATTTTGACCACCCAATGGCAACCAGCTGGATTTGGAATTTGACTGTCCTCCACTATCTCAACCTTGGGGGAACTAACCTATAAGGTAAAGTTCCAGATGCACTAGGATATGTGACATCCCTCCAAGTCGCTGATTTATCGTGTAATGAGAATATGGGTATGAATCGTATGATGACAACAAGCTTGATGAAGCTATGCAACCTGACTGTCCTGGACCTCAGCATGTGTAATATTCATGCAAACGTGAAGGAATTGACTGTCCTCGAACAAACTGCTGGAGTTGCATCTGGCAGATAATAATATTACTGGAAACATGCCAGGTCAGATGGCACACTTGACCAGCTTAGTTGTTCTTGACATCTCATACAACAATCTAACTGAAGCCATACCACCAGGGGTGGCGCAGCTTGCTAGTTTAAGCATCCTTGACCTTTCTGGCAACAACCTTTCGGGACATATGCCATTTGAGATTGGTATGCTTGCTAATTTAAGCATCCTTGATCTCTCTGGCAATAACCTTTCTGGACATGTGCCATCCGAGATTGGTTTGCTTGCTAACTTAGCTGTTCTAGTCCTGAGTTCTAACAAATTGAATGGTGATATCACAGAAAAACATTCTGCCCGATTAGCAAAGTTGAAGCAGTTACACTTATCTATAAAGTCCTTGAACATTAGAGTTTCCTCTGAATGGCTCCCTCCGTTCAGTTTAAAATGGGTAAGTCTGCAATATTGCCAGAGAGGTCCACAGTTTCCTGCTTGGCTTCGATTTCAGGTGAATATTGTTAGATTGATCTCTTTCCCGATTGGCCCAAAGGCCAATCAGGACCTTGATCTGCGCCCTGATCGGGGGCGCTTACCCTATCAATGGGTAGTGGGCCCCTGTCGCGCTGCGCTATATAAACAGGGTGGGGGACCCGGCTCGGCTCACGAGGTTCGCCGGTAGCCAGCCGCTCCACCGACACACCTACCGATCTAGGTTGTGCAGTAGCGGCGGGAAGCACCACCGCCACCTCACCGCCGACCGGAGTCGGCACTGCGCGTCGCTGCCTTGCGCAGACTCCGTCAACAGAACCCGCGATGGCCAGCAGCTCTGCTGCTCCCACCTCTAGGGGTGAAGGTACCCCAATCTCTCTCTCTCTCACACTAGGCACTCACCAGGAACTCCTTGCTCACTCATGTCTCTCTCGAACCCGACTAGATGTGCTCTAGTGATCCTAGGCTAGGCCCTAACAATGGTATCAGACACCTCCTAGAACCTACTCTAGATCGGGAAAAGACTCAGATCGAGAAAAAGAAGAAGAAAGAAAAGCAACAGAAATTGGAAACCCTAACCCTAACCCTAGATCTAAAGCAAGGGGGACGCGGGAACACTTACCTGCTGTCGCCTTCACCGCCGCCGGCCATCGCCGGCGAGTGGCAAAGGCCGGCCGAGCCTCGGGCTCGCCGGGCAACACGTCCACCCGAACCACCGGCGCAACCGCTCGGGGCTCGGGGGAGGGCGCAAAAGCACCACCACAGGACCGCTCGACGGCGGCGCGCCCAACCCTCGGGTGGACGCGCTCGCCGGCGAGGGGACCCGCGGTGGCGCCGGCCCTTCTTCTCCATCTGGATCTCGACCCTTCGGGTTTTTGGAGGGAGGAAAGGAGGAGGCTAGCAAAAGAGGGGAGGAGGGGGGCTGCCGCGGCCGTGCGCCGGCGGGGCCATCCCTCCACCGCCGCCGCCGGCCATCGCCGGGCGCGGGAGAGACAGCCCCGCCGCCGCCGCGGCGAGAGCGCGAGGAGACAGCGCGCGGGGGGAAAAGAAGGAAAGTGGCTAGGGTTCCGGGGGAGCCGGCGTTTCGCCGGGTTTTGTTCCGCCGAATTTCACTGAATATTCGTCATCTGGATATCTCAAGCACAGGTCTAATTGATAAGCTTCCGGACTGGTTCAGTACTACATTCTCAAAGGCCACCTACTTGGATATGTCCTCCGATCAAATCAATGGGGGATTGCCAAACACATTGGAATTTATGTCCTTGGAAAATTTCTATTTCAGTTCGAACAATTTAACTGGTCCGATACCATCCTTACCAAGAAATCTTAGCATATGTTGGACCTCGCCCTAAACTCATTATCTGGAAACCTGCCATCAAAACTGGGAACTCCGCAGTTAACATCTCTAACTTTGTTCTCCAATCACATCACTGGTGGCCTTTCTGGTTCTATTTTTGAGCTACAAAGTTTAAAAGGATTGGATTTGGGTAACAATCTTTTTAACGGCGAGCTACCTCGATGTGTTCCACCCAGAACCCTCAGGTTTCTACGCTTAAGTAATAATAGTTTCTCAGGTGACTTCCCACTATTCCTCCAAAACTCCATGCAATTGGAGGTCCTTGATTTATCACGAAATAGGTTATCTGGAAAATTGCCGCACTGGATTGGAGGTTTGGTCGGACTACGGTTCCTATCTTTAAGCCAGAACACGTTCTCTGGTAATATTCCAAACAGCATCACAAATCTTACCAACCTTCATCATTTGGAGCTTGCCAATAACAGGTTGTCAGATGTCATACCCTGGGGCCTTTCAAGTCTGACAGCAATGACAGAAAAGTATGTGAAGGACCTTTCTTTTCAAATAGGAGAGTATTACATGTTCTCAGAGGACACCAGAGAGTACTTTTCTTCAGTCACCAAGGGGCAAGAACTGTATTACGATATTAGAATTTTCGAAATGGTGAGCATTGACTTATCGTTCAACCACTTGTCTGGTGAAATTCCAGAGGAAATGGCTTCACTGAATGCACTATTAAATTTGAATCTCTCATGGAACCACTTAAGAGGAGAAGTACCGGAGAAGATTGGGCTCATGAAGTCACTTGAATCACTAGACCTTTCAAACAACGTGCTTTCTGGGGAAATCCCTTCCAGCTTATCAAATTTATCATATTTAAGCTACTTGGACTTGTCAGATAACAATCTAACAGGGAGGGCACCATCTGGGCAGCAACTTGACACCCTCTACGCGGAGCACCCATCTATGTACAGTGGCAACAGTGGTCTATGTGGGCCTCCTATACTGAAGATGTGTCCAGGAAACAATGCGTCAAGGCAAGATGTCCAGAACAGAAATGAGCATGGTTTTGAGCCCATGAAATTTTATTTTGGACTTGGATTGGGCTTTATGCTGGGTCTCTGGGTTGCCTTTTGCATCTTATCGTTCAAAAAAGCATGGAGGATTGCTTATTTCCGCCTCATCGACAGCATACATGATCAGATATATGTGTTTGTGATTGTTACACGGAAAAGCTTGGCAAGAGAGGGATCTACTGATTAAAGGTGAAAATGGAAAATTCCAGCGTTGTTGTGCTATTGGCATGACTGAAGAAGCATCTTGCAGCATTTATTGTAGAGGTTATCTACGTTGAAGTTCAATTGTCTATTGTTGTATGGTAATACTTCTGTACGTCTGGAACCCTGATGTATCTTGTTGTGAGAACCCACAGAATTGCTATTTGTTATTATTCTATATGTTAAGTGAATGTTGCATGAAAGGTAGTTCTGTTATCTAATAAGGTAAATATGTTATTAATAATATTTCAAACTTCCATACAATACCAAACGGGGTTGAGGTGTCGAGTGAAAGAAAATTTATTCATGTAAACTATCACCAGCTCTTAACCAATTCACTTTCTGCTTACATTTTGGCATATGCCATAGAACGCACATGCCTTTAACTCAAAAATCGTGATTATTAATATGTACATGCTTCTGTAGAATCACAATGTTCAGGGCCATAGGCACTTGTTAATACTGTCACACAGTTCGCCCCTCCTTAGCATCATTGTACATCTGATCGATACGATCCTGCAAAAAAATTGTTCTTTGCATTAATAAATCTATGAACATTGCCGCATTCTTTAATGAGATCCCCACAACAATAGCTTCTGTGCAAATTTAGATGACTCCCTCAAACCTTGTAATATTTGAGTAGCTGGGGTCTCTTGAGCTTAAAAGTTGGAGTGATCAGATCCTTCTCTATGCTGAAAGGCACTGGTTCCAGGTGAATTGCCTTCAGCATCTCAAAGCCTCTCAACTGTATGCATGAAACAATATTGTGATCTTTTTATTGTTCTTTGAATAATCATAGATGAACCATGAAAAGAAATGGTTGAAATGATTGCTTGATAGACTTTTATAGTTTTATGTGGTACATCATGTAGTATTGGCTTACCCCGAGTTTCTTGCCAGTTTTGTTGAGCTCATCCTGAATGTACCCCTTTGCTTTTGGATCATTACACAGCTCTGCAAAGTCACTAGTCTTGTTGTTGGCTGCTGCCCATTCGTCGAGAGCTTGCCTCTCAGGGACAACAACGGCAACAAGGAATGACTCAAAGCTGTTCCCATAGACCCAAACCTAGTTCAGAGAGGAGCCAGCCCCTATGTAAGTTAAATCAGAGCATAATTATGTGTTCAAGTAATTTGATTTAGTTTTTAGTTGGTATCAATTGACATACCGATGCCACAAGAGGGGACTGCATGTATGCACTTTCCACGACCTCAACAGCTACGTACTCTCCCTGGGACAACTTGAAGATGTTCTTCTTCCTATCAATGATCTTCATCGCGCCATTCGGTTGCCACTCTCCAATATCACCTGCACATACAAACACAAGATTTATGCATGGCGAGATTCTAACAAATTAATCATCTTCACTAATCAACCATTCAGTTAGCTAGAACGAAGTGAAAGAAATTTTCACCTGTATGGAACCAGCCATCTGAAAACACTTCTTCAGTGAGGCTAGGGCGCTTGTAGTACCCGGAGAACAAGGTATGACCCCTCAAGCAGATCTCACCCCGGGGCGTGTCTGACAGAGCATCATAGCCCATTTCAGGGACGGACTCCAGTCGTGCTTCGATCGTCGTGACAGGAGGACCAACTGTTCCAATCATTGAGAAAACATTGGCGATTGATGTGAAGCATCCGGCACAACTCTCAGTGAGCCCTGCATATCAATATGACAGGTGTGAAACCGCATAGTTCTCAAGACCAGACATGTAAAAGTTCACTACTAGAGTTCTGTTAAGAGGTTTAAGAAATCGAATACTGATTTTGACAGATGGAGAAAGATTGGTAGCACATTTTCATCCATAAAAACTGAACTGAGTCATGTTAAAATGATAATATGGTATGAAGCGCTTACCATATCCTTGCACAAAGACGCTGCAGCTAGTTACCCGCATGAACTCTTCAATTTGCCCTGGCAAAGGTGCTGCTCCTGCTATCATGAGACGTATACGTCCTCCAAGCCCTTCCTTTATCTGTACTACCAACAATATAAATTTTCCAGAAGATTGTGTATAAAAGAAAACAAAAAAGAGGTTTAAGTCTGAGACTGTACGTACTTTGTTGAAAATTATCTTGTCGAAAAATGGTGATGCTTCATGCTGCTTCATCCCTTTCTTCATGTTGGCAAGTTTGCTGATGGCAAATGTATATTTTTTAAAATTATACTTCCAAGTATAAACATGCATGGAATCAAGTTTCTCTACTTATTCAGTATTGTAGTACTACTTACTAGTTGTAGGCATACTGAAAAAGGTGTTTGGCTATCATCCCTCCAGACTGAATTTTCTGGTTTATACCTTCAATTAATGAGATCCACAGATTATGACTAAGAATTTAGTCCATTTGAAATTGAGAATGATAAAGTTATTCCGGGTTTGCATTAAACCTGTGTATATACGATCATAAACACGAGGAACACCACAAAATATTGTCGGCTTCATCACGTGTACATCCTCCATCAGATACCTAATGTCCTGTTTAAAAAAATTACATCTCAGTAGGCGTAAGAGAATAGCCACTTCAGAATTATTTATTTAGAAGAAAATCACAGAATTCATTCACTTGCAACAGTTAGTTTGTACCCCTTGCCAGAATCCGATGGAGGCGCCTTTAGAGATACAGTAGTTCTCAATTACTTGATCAAATATATGTGCTAATGGAAGGTAGGAAAAATATGAATCTTCTTCAGTGATCTGCATGAATATTAATATTATCAGGCCAACATTACTTTCATGCTGATAATGAAACCATGGTCAGTTTTACAATAGAATTGATCACAGCATGCCTTTGATGTAAAAATGTGTGAAATTACAGTTGAAGAATTTTAAGAACAATAACCTAGTACCGTAGATAGATCTTATAGGATGGAATTCCTTTTTGATATTTATGCAGATAAAAGATTGTCAGAGCTTACCACTTTATCTGTCTCTTTGAGAAGGTGTTCTGTAGTCATAACACCAGCAATGATAGCTCTGTTTGTGATTATCACACCTTTGGGATCTCCAGTTGTTCCACTGGTATACATGATCGTACAAATATCATCTTTTCGTTTCTCGGGAAGCTCATAGTTTTGTTTACCCTGTTCAAACAGAGCATTCCGACATGTCATGATGTTTGTAATGAACTAGTAGTCCTTTAGGTACTGTTTAAGAGTTGTAAGAATAAATCAGACTAACCATTGAAGAAAATTCTTCCCAAGAAAAGCAAGATACACCCAAATCCTCAGCTTCCCTTTTCATCTCACTTGTAAAATCTCCAAAACTAACAATGACTGAAGATCCACCAAGTCAGAAACGATCACATAAAACTGCAGTTAATCATACTAAAAATTTAAATGTTCAGCAAGCTAACCTTTAAGGTGGGCTGTGCACTTAGGGACTACCGTTACTATCTGAAAAATGCAACTCAACAACTTGTCAGATGAAAAGAAAAGGTGATCTGGCATTGATCTCCAAAACTAATTTCAAATCAGTAAAATTGATTTTATCATGTTCAGACCGAGTTCTGTAGTAATTTGGTACGCATTACCTAATCATGTGATTAAATTTAGATCTGAAACACATGTAACATTTATTGCAGGCTTGTTATTCATTATGATGCAGAGGGTTATAATACTGTCAAAGGGGACAAAACAGGGGGCAAATGTTTTGTCTTACTGATTTGATCTTGCTCTCCTGGACAAAGGCAATGGATATCTCAGCATGGTCCATGATGAATTCAACAGCATTTGCTCCTGCATCGTGTTATGCCTTAGACCTCAGTAACACAATAGGTTTTGATAAGTACAAAGCAAAGGAGAAAAAAGAAGCAGGCTATTGTGAGTTATTCCTTCATTCTATTATTTTTCTCCACTCAAGATTTTTCGCGAACAAATTTTAACCCTGTGCATAAATCTGAATATTTGTGCATTATTCAGATATTCAGTTATCTATACCATAAGCCATATTTGTATCTCTGAGTCAGCTAGTGTGGTAAACCATGGAGAAAACCTACCGAGGGTGTCATACAGTGGCACATAACATATTCCTTGACTGTTGCATGCCTGCCAACAAAGAAAAAAGAAAGGTTAGATCAGACCACTCATAAGAAGAATTCTGACAAAAATCCTTAAGAGGTCACCTGCATGGCCATAACCCATTCTGGACAGTTGGATCCATATATGCCACAGTGAGACCCCTGTATATCGACATGATGAATTAGCTCTCATGCTGGCATGCATTTTCAGGATCAAGATAAAATCTTTTCAACATAGACAGGCACATCAACATTCTTCACTCACCGGCTTAACTCCGAAGCTTCTGATGGCTGATCCGATCCTCATGACCTTCTGGTGCACTTCCTCATACGTTTGCCACACATATTCACTGGCCTAAAAAAAAGGAGTTTAATCTCTCGAAACAAAACCAGAACACTGCATTCAAAATAGAACTTGTAAAGATTCGGTTTTACCTTGCCACCTGTAACTTGACGCCGGCCGAGCATCCTATTCTTGGGGTACTTCTTGACTGCCCCACTTGCAAAATTAAAACATAAAAAAAAACTCAAATTTTGAAGAACATTCTCTCCAAAACATCAGGCCTTGTAATTTACCACTCAAAGTTGAGCCTCTACCAAGAAACTCAGAATACCAGTAGGATTTGGTGAACGCTGGGAAACACATTGCGAAAAACAGAGGACAAAGTGTCATGAACCAGACCTGAAGAAGTCCCAAGGGGACTGGATGTCCTGCGGGAGCTCCATGAGGCCGTCCCTGGCGTAGATGCTCCGGTAGACTGGCCCGGCCGACGGCCTGCCGCCGGCGGCCGGCGCTGCCTCCTCCACCTTCACGGTGAACATCTCCGCCATCCTTCTCTGCACAGGGGGATTTTGGGCACAATGCGATGTGGATCTCCAGCTCTCTCTCCTCTGGAATTTTTAGCTTGCAGATGGAGCTTGGTGGTGAGATGGGAGGCAGTTATGGAGGTGAGAACGTTGGTGGGGAATTTAAAGCTCGGTTACTACTATGCCGGTGCAGAGAGCTGCTGACTTCATAGCGGTGACTGTAGCAGTTTTGTACTTGTAGGTGGCATGACGGTGTGGTAACTGGTAACATGATTGCAATTAGTTCAAAATAATCTGATGAACCAACACTGAAATTAAAAGTTGCTGTTCCTTGCACATATGAACAGGGTTGTATAGTTGCCGATCAAAGTCTTTGCAAATATGTGCTCTTATGTAGGCCTGTTTGGAAACGATGATAATGTAATATCCCAAGATTTCAGCGAAATTTGACTGCTCATCGTGAAATTCTTGCATGTTCAACACTCTACACTCGCATGAACCTGCATATGTTTTGTAAAAAATTGTATACAAATGCAGGATTTGGTTGTCATGCATGATCTATGCCCTTAAATAAACCTATAGAAGTTTTTGTTCGAAAATCTCTGGACCCCAAAGTGCCTAAGATCTGACTTGGTGTACAGATAGGCAGTGCCAGATCAACACCGGGCCCAGCTGGGAGGGACAGACAGAGACAGCAACACTGGTGAGCAGGGGAGACCGGGAGAGTGAGCGTTGGTGGTTAGAGTACTGACGCGAAATGGCGGCAATTGAAGGCGGGAAATTAAGATACACTGCCAGCAGCTTTGGGCGGCATTTATGCCCGCGAATTTAGAAACCGTTGCAGGAAACAGGAGCATCTCACGTCTGACGTGATTGTAAAGAGTGAGAATCGCGGCCGCAGCAGCAGTGGTTCGTTTCTCTCCAGTGAGCAGTTGCAGGCCGTAGCCAACACTGGGCCTGCTGCTTTGCTTTTCGCTGCTGCTGGTGCTGGTGCGGCCCACAGGCTATGGTTGGGCCCTCGTGTCGCCAAGGCGGGCCCATTGGTCTCTGTGATACAACTTTTTTCACAACTCTTTTTGGCATCCCTTGTACAATTTTTTTTAAGAATTCCTTATATGACATCGAAATTAATCTTGATTCCCTTTATAATACTAGAAAAAATTATCTCTCTTATTTGACACCAGGATTGTCTTTTTATGCCTTTTGTGGCACTTCCATCCAGGTGGCTGTTAAGTCCAACTTAAAACGACCATTTGCCCTTCCCATCACAACAGTGAAGTCTTTTTTATTTATTTCGGGCACGGGTAAAAAATGGCATCGGATTGGAAGGGCCACAGCGTGAGCAATATGAGCATCGACCGTGGGCCCCTATGACAGAATTTCAAAAAAAAAAACGAAAGCACGAAGCAACTAGCACGATGTGCGTGTGTGTCTCTCTCTCTCTCCTTGTCATTTTATCATTGAAGCTTCCAATGATGTTAAATCCCAGCTCCAGTCACAAAGAAATCGAAGCCCGTGCTGCTTTGATCTACTAGAAAATTAGGCGCGCTTTGGACGCCACATCAACATCGCCAATGAACAACATACACTTATAAGAGAACAATTTGGTAGGAGCACAAAGAATCCCTCGTTGATCATAGGCAAACAGGGACCTGTGCTTGTCCAATATAATGCATTTCACAAACAGGCCAAGCATTAGTCAGGTAATTTCACATTATCACAAAATAGGGATCAGTTTTTTAAAGATGATCAAGCAATTGTTTAAGCCCACGCTTGCAAAGTTTCAAGCAGTCCATCTGTACACCTTGCAAAGTTTTCATTGTTGGCAGCAAATCAGATACACATCAAGTATACATGCCATGTTGGACCACCATCTTCATTTCCCCAGTTATTATACTAAATTGATCATTTTACATGCCCGCCTGGCAAGTTATTATACGGTGGATGCAATTTACTAATAAAACAATATCAAGCTATCTAACAAGTCAACAGCTATACAATCGATGCAATTTACTAATAAAACAATATCGGGCTATCTAACGAGCCAACGGCGGAACAGGCATGAGAAATGGTCCAGGTTGGAGTGAGAAATGGGCCGGACGAACCATCGTTGCAAATCAGGCCTAGTACCCAGGCGGATTAATGCAGTCTTTCAACAAAGAGTAAAGGTCATCAGCATTGGATCAGCCATCGCTTCAAAGGAGAAATATGTTGATGTCAGATGCACAGGAGGTCGACGAGCGACGACGACTTAGACCTTAGTTAAAGGCGTAGACTGGATCCATTTATAAGCACAACAAGCCGTAATCCCAACCCACAGATAGCAGTGCCTGACCATGAATCCTCATACCAGGTTGTTGCTCATCATCATCACAGCCGTGGCCACCTCCTTCCTCGCCTCCCATGGAGTGAAGCTCCAACCTGCCGGCAATGGTGCCGGCGCGTGAATACCCCATGAGAGGGACGCCTTGCTGGCCTTCAAGCAAGGCATCACCAGCGACCCGGCAGGCCTTCTCGACTCATGGCGAGGAGGATCCCGTGGCCATGATCAGCTGGATTGCTGCCGGTGAGTGCAGCTACCGGATCGGCCATGTCGTCAGGCTTGGACTTCGTAGTGACTTGAACGACCCGATTATTGCACCCATGGTTGGGCAGATAAGTCAGTCTTTGCTTTCTTTGGAGCATCTAGAGCACCTTGTTCAGGGCGGGAATAGCCTTCAAGGGTCAGACGGTCGCATTCCAAAGTTCTTGGGTTCTCTCAAGAACCTAAAGTATCTTGACCTCTCTAGCATACCGTTTTCTGGCAACGTGCTATCTCATCTTGGCAATTTGTCGAACCTACAATATCTTGATCTTTCTTCTACGGAAGACACACACTCGACAGATGTGTCATGGCTAAGGCACACACTCGACAGATGTGTCATGATCTCTCAAGCAACTATTTTGACCATCCAATTGCATCCAGTTGGTTTTGGAACATAACCGAGACCTCAAACACCTCAACCTTTATTCGCCAGGTTTGTACGGTCCACTTCTGCTTTCGCTACAAGACATGACATATCTGGAAGACCTTGATATTTCGCAGCCTTTTGGCAGCAAGCCCAAGTGTATCATGACAACAAACCTAAGAAATCTTTGTAATTAGGAAGTCCTACGCATAGGGTCAAAACTCTTATACGGTGACATAACAGAGTTGCTTGAGAGTCTGCCACATTATTGTCAATCCAGCAGATTGAGAGAATTAGACCTGTCAAACAATAACATAAGCGGCGTACTACCAAGCCGGATGGGACAATTAACCAGCTTGGAACGTCTTGACCTGTCGAGAAATGTACAATATTGTTAGTCTCAAAGAAATTTCATACCGAATAGATTTGTGAATGGAAAGAGATTATACTGAAAAACAATGGTTCCCTTTACAATGGGGTAGGGCTCCTCTTTTATAGTGACCCGTGAGCCACTTTACATTTCGAAAATATCTTTTCTCAACCACTACATTCCTAGAATATACCGTACATAAAGGTCATTGGGGCAACATGTACAAATTGAATTCCTCCATGTAATCACGTTTCTCACGCCTTCATATAGTCACTTCTCGCGCCTTCATGTAGTCACGCTTCTCACGCCTTCATCCTTTCAACCTCGGGATTTCACCTTTGCGCCAGAAAACCTCCAGCCTCGTGCCTTCACCCTTGGCTCGAGAAAAACGCCCAACCTCATGGCATTTGGTCCGTCATGCTGCTCCAAAAGCTTGTAACCTCACGACATCTTCCTTCAGGTTCCGTTCCTGAGTAAAAAGTAAAAAAGGTGAAAGCTCAGTGTTCGAGACTGACTTCGAACACTCGAGGGTTAGCTCAATTGGAGTTTAGTTATCAGCCAATAGTTGTCAGCTTCGAATTCCCAAAGTAACAAAGAAGATGCGAGGGTACGAGTTTTATTACCAGAATAGGTTCCATAAGAAGTTGCGAGGTTAACCGAGTTTTGTTCCTTGATCCAGAACTTGTGAGGTTAGAGAGGTTTTACCTATGAACGACGCTCGAGGTTGTTTAGTTTTTGGACGATCCTAACAAATATCCTTGGAACAATACCAAACTGCATGAGGCAATTAACAGGCTTGCAATTTCTTGGCCTGTCAGGCAATAACATCAGCGGATCAATACCAAATTGGATAGGGCAATTAACCAGTTTGGAATTTCTTAGCCTAGCACGCAATAACATCAATGGAGTAAGACCAGACCTCATGGCCCAGTTAACCAGCTTGAATATTCTTGACCTGGCTGAAAACAACATTACTGGACCTCTCCCGTCATTTGTTGGGAATTTTACTAGCTTTACTGGTCTAAAGAGCTTGCAGTGGATAGATTTGTCTTCTAATTCCTTAATGATTAAGATCGGTTCGGAATGGAAACCTCCCTTTACACTGATGGAAGGACATTTTGGATCTTGTCAGATGGGACCTCTGTTTCCTTCTTGGCTTAAATGGATGGCGGATATTGATAGACTTGATATTTCTACAAAAAAGTATAAGTGATCACCTTCCAGACTGGTTTTGCAGTACATTCTCAAAAGTCACATACTTGAGCATAGCCAACAATCAAATTCGTGGAGGATTGCCAGCAAACATGGAAAACATGTCTCTGATACAACTCTTCCTTGGCTCAAACCAATTAACCGGTCAAATGCCTCTGATGCCAATAAGCCTAACCACATTGGACTTATCGAAAAACTACTTTTCAGGACTTCTGCCATAATATTTGGGGCTCCAACCTTACAAGTGGTTGTAATTTCCAAGGATGGAAGTGCAGGCGGTGAATAAATGAAGGTTTTTAGATAATGTGAACAAAAATGAAGTTGAATAAACATGCATGTACTTTTACCTAGTTTTGTAGTATATTCTGCTCAACTTGCATTGAAATACTTTTTGGGACAATCATAGGTGCATTCTTATATACTTGTGATGTATATGAAGTTATTTATTTGCAATTTTCAATTTGAACGGAAACGGTGATTTATGTTTCAGCTCCAACGTTGTTTGTCTGATTATAGTGTCAATCCTACTGAAAGTTTCAACGACCAGATGCAATCTATTTTATGAACAAAAGATGATCTTTCTATCATGGCGGTTATAAAAAATAAATAATAACGCAAATTCTCATTAAAAAGCATAATATTTTTAGTGTGATTAACACACTGCGTTAATTGGATTATATGTCCTTCCATGTCACATCTCGAGCAACCACAATGAGTAATTGCACAGTTCTCTCCCTGTCACTTAATTGTTCCCTTGGGCATCACCGAGCGTAGATTCAGGGCGTGTCATGTGTTGATGCATACTATAAAGATCACCAAATTTTAAACTTTTCCTAATTATATTTCACATACTGAAAATTGTTAATGTTGCAAGTCGTTCAAACTTGAATTTTAATCAAATCTGATTCTCTATTTATTTATAATTCTTGAATACTTGTAATGCTAAAATTGATTAAAACTTAATTCCACACACGCACCAATCACCCAACCAATCAATTGGGACTCCGGGAGGCATACCCCACCCTGAGGGCCCCTTTGGGAACTCAAATCCCTAGGGGATCCCCGCGCTTTCTCTAGGCTAGAAGCCCATGTGCCCCTTCGGCCACGGGCCAATCTAATCTGCCTTTTGGAAGCCCATTTGCCAGGGGAGCTCTACCCTATCCCTTTGTTTTCCACGGGCTGACTCCTCCCCACCTCTAGGGTCCGGGCGTCTATTCCCTGCTGACAACCGCATCGCGCCGCCGTCCCCCGTGCCGCTGGCAATCGCATCACACCGCCATCCCCCGTGCCGCTGGCGACTGCGAGCGCCGTCGCGGCGTCGCCCGTGCGGCTCCCCCGTTCCTGCACCTCCCCGTCGCTGCTCCTCGTCGCCTCCCCATCCTTACCGTCGCCTTCCCATCCTCGCGCCGGCTCGATCTCCGCTGCTCCGTGACTGCCCCCACCTCCGGTGACTGCTCCGTGGCTGCCTTGCCTCATCCTCCGGTGAGCCTTCGTGCTATGTTCTAATTTCAAGATCCATTATCTTGTTGTACATAGATTGCTTTGACTTCATATTGCAAGAACAAGTAGGACTGAAGATCTGGGTTCCAGCTCGGCACCAGATCGATCGCATTACTATTTTTTGGTAGTTTGTTTGCGACTTCAGATTGCATTATTGTTCAAACTTTCAAGCACTCAGCCCTGCAGTCCGTACTGCTTGTCCATGCTAATTATTGTCCCTGTTTCTTCAGTGATCCATAGTTCTAACAATAGTGTGTTATCTATATATCAGAATTTATGGTTTCTAGTCTAAGGTACTGTTAACATTTTTTCTTTTGAAATCTTACGTGGGTAATCTTCCTGCTATGTTCTACATTTGATGCCAATAGGTCTACAGTCATAATAATGGATGATGCAGGCACCTAGATCAAGCTTTGAAAATGGCCAACACGTTATAATAGTAATGAGGGGAGAGCTTGACTGGTTCCGTTAGTTTGGATGGTTGTCCTACCTAAAAACCTGAAAAAATAGGTTCCTTAGTACCTAATGAAACTTTCAATCAACCAAAATAGCTCGTGCAAATTAGAGACCTACAGTCGTTTGACCTCACTAGTTTTATTGCTGTATCACCATTTCAGTCGTTTGATTCCTCTCATTTGTTTGTTTTTTTCCTTCACAGCAATCAATTAGCTTGTTAAATATTGGAATATGTTGCATGTTATAGCCTATAAGAACCACAGCATGGTCTATCATTTCCTCTATCTGCATATGGGAATGGCATTGCAGTTCTTGATGCCTGTATTCAGCATTCATTGTTGGCCTACATGTCCTTGGTTTGCTGCTCAAGATTACAAATTCATAATGTTAGTACTGATGATATATACTTCAAATTATATTGCTCCTTCTCCAAGTGATGTTGTTTCTTTTTTTTCATCTAAATATGTAAGAACCTGTGAGCTTTTTCTCTTTTTTTTCTAGACCATATGCATTTGAGTAACATAGTTACTTGCCTTACCATATACATACATATAGATAATAGAATCTTGGGAGGATGAAGTTAGGAGATTCATGCTAGAGGAGAAAGAAGAGGATGACGAGCTATTCCTAGTTATGTCCCCGCTCTTCAGCAGTGTTTATATGAGGAGAAAAGGTCGGAGCATACCTCAACTCTGTCTGGTGCTGAAAGGGTCATACAAATCTTGGAAGGCCACGAGAATTGGTGCAAAGTGGAGTTCAGGATGGAGCCTGAGATATTTAGAGTTATAGCAAATTATCTTAGAGTGGAGAACTTATTACGTGACACCCGTGGTGTTAGAGTTGAGGAGCAGCTGAGAATGTTTATGTTCATGCTCTCTCATAATGCAAGCACCGATAGGCTAAAAAGGAAATTCCAACATAGTGGTGAGACAATTCATAGGAAAATAATAGAGTTCTTCGATATAATTCCAGTATTGACTCATAGATTCTTGAAGCTCCCAAATGTGAACCATACACATGTGAAGATTGCATCAGACCCTCGCTTTATGCCTTTCTTCTAGAACTCCTATCACCATTGCACAAGAAAGAGCCGCTCCCTACAGAAACAGGAAGGGAACATTGTCACAGAACGTCATGTGTGCATATGACTTTGATTTAAATTTCACTTTCATCTCATGTGGTTGGGAAGGATCTTCATCTAATGCAGGGGTCCTACGGTCTGCACATGTGAAGTGTTTTCATGTACCTATGGGGAAGTTCTACCTTGTAGATGGTGGATACGCAAATACGTCCTCATTCATTTCTCCATACCGAGGAGTTAGGTATCACCTTAGTGAGTTTAGGAGACATGAAAAACAGTATGCAAATTACAAAGAATTGTTCAACCATCGGCATGCGCAGCTACGCAATCATATTGAAAGGGTCTTTAGCGTGCTAAAAAAGCAGTTTCCAATCCTGAAAGTTGGGACATTTCATCCAATAGAGAATCAAGTTAAAATTCCAGCGGCAGCTGCAATATTTCATAATCTCATTAGAGGGCTAAATAGGGATGAAGGGTGGCTGGATCACAAACCAAATAGTATCAACCCATCTGATTATGTTGAGTTGCCAGAGAGGGATAACAACTACCCAAATGAACTGCAATCAAATGAAGGAAGCACCCTACGAGACCAAATTGCTCTTTAGATGTGGGCTGCCTGTAATAATTAGGTGAAGCATAAATGTTTTCATGACAGCATGTATTGTTTATTTCTAATCTTGTTTATTTCTAATCTTGTTTATCTAATCTTGTTTATTTCTTGCAGCCATGTCAACGGAAAGGGCTACGTGGAGCTACACGTATGAGAAGGGACTTGTGGATATTCTGAAAGAGCTTGCCAACGTCCCAATGTTTAAGGGACAAAATGGGTGGACTGCTGAAGGTTGGAGGAATATCACAAACAAATTCAATGATATGTTTCCAACGACACATTTCACGAAGCAACAAGTGCAAGAAAAGGAGAAAGAGCTAAAAGGAAACTATAAGGTAATAAAAGAAGCAAGGAAAAGTGGTGTTGGCTAGCACGACACTTTAGGTATGATCATTGCAGAACCAAAAGATTGGAAAAAGCTGATTAAGGTTAGGTCTCTTAAATGGAGAATCCAGTTTATATAACAGCCCTTTATATAACAACTAACCTTTATACAAACCATCTAATCATATATTTTTGTTGTACTTCAATAGGATAACCACAAAGTTGTCAAGTTCCGCAAGAAGCCATTTCCTTTATATAACAGCTTGGAATTATTGTATGAAGGTAATGCTTTCATCTTGCTGCTCATTGCCTCTATTCTTGTTTTAGTGCTGTGGTGTGGATGGTACTTTAGAGAGTCACTTCATTGTAGATCATGTTCCTAGTTTGAACTCTCGCCATTGTAGATGCTAAGATGTTGATATTGTTACCTTAATTTTTTGTTTAATAGGAAGTGTAGCCACAGGGGATTTAAATTTATATCAATTCAACCACCACCATAAAGAATTGAGTTGCGACCTGAACCCGCTCCCCAAAGTAGTGAGCTGCCAGCTGAACCCAATCCCCAAGCAAGTATCTCAGAGCAAAGCAATCATAGCATGGCTTCTATTGATAGAAATCCACTCAGTCTTGGTCTTGGTGGTGTAGAAAGCACAGAAGTTCAATCTGCTCCGGCTAGTCGTAATTCAGAGGACCAAGATATTACCGGTGGAAAGAAATACAAACAAAGTCAGATGGCTGCAAAACTTGGGGATTACATTGACTTTAGAAAGGATCAGATTGAAAAAACTCTAGAAAAGTTAGAAGAGGAGAAAAGACGTGATGAAGACTACTCAATCGAGAAATGTATTGACATTATGGATGCTATGGAAGGGCTATCGGATGAACAAAAAGCTGATGCAAATGAAGTTTTCCAAAGTGAAACAAACAGAAAAATATTGGTGGGCACAAAAAATCCAAGTGTCCGGCTAATTTGATTGAAGAAAAAGATTGCTCGGGTATGTGCAAATCAAACTAATAGCTTGAGCATTAAATAACTTATATCTTACCATGAGACAAAATATTTACAATCTGGTGTTCCAACTGATATTGCAAACAGGTGGCATTATGAGGCAGCATATTGCATATGACTTGGCGGAAGCAACACATGATCAGAGAAAAGTGAAGTGGCCTTCATCATTAGCATCTGAGAAACGTTCAAGATCATAGCTAGATTTTGATCCTCCTATCTGTCAATTTTTATATACATGCACATACTATTTATCCATTTTTTATGATACTAGCATCTATGTAATATATTGCTGTCTGAGCTGGAGGACTATAATTTAAATATCGGTGCAGATTTTAGCTTTCAGTTTATATTGCTGAGGCAGATCACTTGTTTTAGCTTTCAGTTTATATTTCAGAGTACGATGTCAGTTTGAGTGTTTATTTGGAGTTTCAGAATATTGGGCATGTGCAACTTACAAGAGTAAGCTCATAATCAATATGTCATGATATGCAAGTTTGTATATACATCCCGGGTTTCGTACCAACGAGCAAGCTCGTAATCAATATAATCATGATATGTGTGGGCAATCTGAGTGATTCCGAGGGACATCGGCTCCCGAGGATGCAGAGGCCTTGCTTCCAAATAGCAACAGCTAAGGGGACAGGGAGGGGAGTACGGCTCCCGGGGATACGACCGGCCAATTAAATCCCCGTCGGGGGTTTGCTACCCAAGGCAAATCAAGCGCATGTTCCGAAAGTGGCCCTGAAGGAGTTGCTAGTGGTATCGGGAGGGACTGGACAAGAGAAGATCATGGATCCATTTCTCTAGCTCTTCGCTGCTTTCTTATATATTTTGCTAGCTTAGCAACTCTAAGAAGCTGCTAATCTTACCCCCAATATCTTTTTTAGAAAAAAAGAGAGAAAAATGAACTCCAACAATCCACCTAAACCTTCCCTAATTTTTTAGCGACGCTAAAAAACAGCCTACCACCACGTATATTTTAGCGTTGGCGTTCCTCCCCCAATCCTGATTCCCGCACGCTCGCGCGTCCCTTCTGATGGGCCCAATACGATGACGTGGCCTGTGTTTGAAATATTGGGGTCTATTTATTAGCGATCTGCTGTGGACTAATATGTTTTTGGAGAAAAAAAATTTTAGGAGAACCCAATACATAGTTTTGGGGAAGAATTTTTTAGGATACTCTTGGAGTTGCTCTTACCCATTGAACCCTCCAAATCCTGAACCTCTAATGGTTGTCCAGATTAACAAGTCTGTACTCCTGAACAATCGAGTACATGGATTTTCTGAAGCCATTTATTGCCGGCCCATCTAATTTGTCATCTCGCCAACAGTAGCCATGGTGTAGATGCGGGGCTGGTCCTGGACTCTGGGGAGAGCCTGCGGCCCTGCAGGGACGACCCACAAGATCATTGATGTTGATGTGATGATGTCCCATCAACCTACGGGTGGAAGTGAATATCTAGTTACTCAAATTGTCCTATACATGTATCTGTTAAAATGTAAATGTAGATTTCAGTATCCATATCCAATACTAGCATGGATACTAAAGTTGATATATCTGAATCGGTATGGATGTCCAACATCATCTCCCTCATTAGTTCAAAGAATGTAGGGTCTTCAAAATCACAAAAAGGACCTATTTACATTTATTAAGCTATAGACGGATGGTGGAGACATGTAAGGCTGGGGAAAAGATATTATACATTACTCGGTTTGTGGGCTTGTGGCTGTAATTGGTAGTGACCGTCCCGGTTATCATAACCGATTGGTAAGGAAAACCTAGCCTCACCCTCAACTCCCAACTTTGGTACTATGCAAAAAGAAGATTCCCCATCACATCAAACTTGCGGTACATGCATGGAGTACTAAATGTAGACGAAATTAAAAACTAATTGCACAGTTTTGTTGTACTTTGCGAGATGAATCTTTTGAGCCTAATTAGTCAATGTTTGGACAATAATTCACAAATACAAACGAAACGCTACAGTAGCTACAGTACTGTAATAGTAATTTGACACCTCCAAACTTTGGCACCTAAACAAAGCCCTAGTAAAAAGTGAATGGGCTTACAGACTTGGAGTAGGAGCAGTAAATGCTATTCTCTAGCAGGGTCATGCATATATTCAGTCAATTAGCTCTAGTGTACTTTTGACTATTGCCGGTACCACTTTTTTTTATTTTACTTTTGATCTTCGCGCCCGTGTGCAAGCTCGTGCGCTCGTTCGTACTACGTGTGTACGTACGGGATAAACATTTGACTTGCAACCAAATTTTTCTACACGTATGTAAACCCTGGGGGTCAACCACGGCGCGACTTCACGCGCCGTTTCACGCCGATCGCTTGCTTTTTCGTTGTCACAAGCCGATACGCGATGCCCATGTGAATGTGATACAGGCGATGGTTCATGGTAGGACACGGCCAGCAGATGGGTCCATGCATGTCCATCCATGCATTGCATATGCATGCGTATGTCCGGGTGTACATGCCACTTGAAAGCTAAGGCTGTGTTTGGATTCACCTTGGGAACTAAACTCCCCTTTAGCCAGGGACGAGTTAGTCCTTTCCTACTTGGTTCTAGTGATTAAAGGCATTAAATGAGTTGTACAATGACCAACTTACCCCTAATTGCATCTGCCTTTTTCCTTCTCCCACTCCATGGTCGAGCCACCTCCTCCTCCTCCTCGCCGGGAACCTCATGGGCGCCGACCTCTGCGCCGCACAGTCCCCTCCTCCTCCTCCTCCCCCACCGCCGCCGTGTGCTGCGCCTGGGACGGCGTGTTCTGCGATGTCGGTGGCCGCGTTGCGTTCCTGCGCCTCCCCATGCGCGGCCTCACAGAGCCCTTCCCGGCGGGCGGGAGCGACCAGTGAGGTCGGGAGCGGCGGCGGGTGGCCGGGGGCGGCGGGGCCAGCGGCAGGGCAGGGCCGGGGAGGGTAGAGCGGGTGGGGTGGATGGGGGCGGCGGGGGCCGGGGAGGGCGGCGGCGCAAGCGGGTGGCGGGGGGCTGGCGGTGGGGCGAGGGCCAGTGGCGGGGGTCGGGGAGGGCAGGGGCCAGCGGGGTAGCAGGGCGAGTGGGGTGAGGGGGACACGGACAGGTTATAAATGAGGGCAGGGGGTGTCCAGGGTACACTTTAGTCCCCATAAGTAACCCCTTGATGACGTATGGACTAAAGTTTAGGAAGTAAAGTTTGATCCCCATTAGCAAGTCTGTTTGGAACTTTAGGGACTAAAAGAGGCTAAACTTAAGTCCCTAAAAAATAAGTAAGGTGAATCCAAATACAGCCTAAGTCTGCACCGCGAGAGGGAGCTTAGAGGGAATGCAAAAAAAAATCAAGTTTGATATGATGTTCTGTTACAACTAGATCCTTTATTATTATAAGAATATTTTTTTAAGATATACTCCCTCCGTCCTGTAATACAAGACATCCAAGCATTCAAAAATTATCCTCAAATACAAGGTATTGTAGGCATATTTGGATGAATGCTCGTTTAATTATCCCTGAAATTGACAAGGCAAGGTGACTAAAAATAAGTTCCTTGTTAGTATATGCAGCTGCCATTAAAAGAGCCAGACAACACAATTCCTTATGTACTTAGGAGTATACGTGTCTTTAGCTACTCCTGCTAATATGTCCTAAAATCTCTAGGATGTCTCGTATTTCAAGATGGGTAGAGTAGAGCTTGATTTCTACCATGTCGATGTGTAGTATTCTCATAACATCTAAATAAAGTACAATAATATTTTTGGGACGAAGGATGTACCACATCTAAAGTACAATAATATATGGAGGTCTAACCTTAAGTAGGCCGTGTAAAGTACAATAATACATGGAGGTCTAACCTTAAGTAGGCCGTGTAGACACTCTTTAATTTGCTCGCTGAATAAATCCACTCACGTGTGCATGTATCACTCGTGCGTGTCTAGGACTTAACCAATCCCTTTGGAAAGGTAAATTCATGATGCTCAGGATCCATCGTAAGGATCCCCAGTCGATTTCGGTAATAAGTAGTAAGTGATCCGGTTCTTCTTCAAATAAAATTCTTAACAAGAGCCCGTCTGAACTGGATTGAACTGCAAGAGAAAAGAGCCAGCCTGCATCTTCCAGGTGCGCGCACACACGCACACGGTGCTCATCAATGCCCAAGAAATCTGGAGAGACGACGACGCAAACAAGCGCAGCGCAATTACTCCCCTCATGAGCGGCCACAGCGAAAAAGGGAAGTCCTTGAGCAACACGTCAACCGTTCGTTCCTGCACACGAACAAAAGCAAAGCAAAGGTCGCCGGACGCCCATTCATGTGATCACCTGTCTGACTTTCTCGTCGGAAAGCAACAGTGCGAGATCAAAAGCAGGAGAACACAGCGCGGGGAGAGGCTTATGAGGTCATGCAGTATATAAGCACTCACATGTGGCGACCGAGCTAGGGCAACCTGTGCGGCAAGGGGACAGGTAGGAGATAAAGCTGCTGCTGCAGGTTACAAAGGTGACTTGGTGTGGTGTGTCCTAGAATAAAAGGAGCCAGCAGAGAGGGTACCAGCAAGAAGGCCGGAAGGTTTCGGAGGCCGTTGTGCAGGGCCATGGCTGTGTAGGCAGCAGCCAGAGCTTTCTTGCTCCTCAACTTGCCTATCTGCTAGCTAATAAGACTAGCTCTAGCTAGGTGTATCCGAGGTAGGAGGCAGCAGGTATGGGGAGGCCACCGTGCTGCGACAATGGCGTCGGCGTCAAGAAGGGGCCTTGGACGCCGGAGGAGGACATCGTCCTCGTCTCCTACATCCAGCAGCATGGCCCCGGGAACTGGCGGTCCGTGCCCGAGAACACAGGTTAGTTGGGATCTCAGCCAGCTCATCACAGGCGCTCTAGATGTTTGGTTGCGCTTGGTTTTGGTTTTCTTTGAGTGTGCTTGGTTTTGTAGTTTGTGCTTAGTTATTTGAGAGAAGTGTGTTTCATGGTTTGATGTTGCGTGTATGTTTGATTTAGGGTTGATGAGGTGCAGCAAGAGCTGCAGGCTGCGGTGGACAAACTACCTCAGGCCCGGGATCAAGCGCGGGAACTTCACCCCTCACGAGGAAGGGATCATCATCCACCTTCAGGCGTTGCTTGGCAACAAGTAATCACCATTCCTAAAATTGATTCTTTTAGCTAGAACCTCTCTAAGAATTGTTGATGTACCACTATGCAAGGACCGATTAAAAGTTACATTAAATCTAGCATAGACTCACAACTTTATTTCGTAAAACCTACCAACTTCATATCCATCATTGGCTTAAAAAAATGATTCAATTCCATTTCGATGGCAAGTACAAGATTGAAATAGGTCAAGCAAAGCCCTGACTAACTGTATAATAACATAATTTATAGCGTCCCAACAATAATGTTCTTTGTCTCCCATACTCTTACTAATACTATAATATGGTGTCTAACATATCTTGTGCATACATACAGGTGGGCAGCCATAGCCTCCTACCTCCCTCAAAGAACCGACAACGACATCAAGAACTACTGGAACACACACCTCAAGAAGAAGGTGAAGAGGCTGCAACAGCCAGCAGCGGACTCCTTCCAAACCGCTCCCTCCAACGCAGTCACCAGCCCAAACTACTACAGCCCCACTAGCAGCAGCCACCACAGTCTTCAAGGAATGCAACCCATGAACAGCTACCCCAACACCACCTGCACCAGCGCACCGAGCAACAACGAGGCCGCTGCCGTCTCCAACCTCTTCCAGACATGGATGAAGCCATCACCAGCGGCGACATCCAACTGCAAGATCACCATGCAAGAGTTCCAGGAAGAACAGGACGCTGCAGCTTCAATGCTTTGCAAGGATCAGGTTGTGATGACGACAGGAGATGTTAGCAAGTCTTCGGCGTTGGAGATGGTAGTGGCGCCGGTGATGGGAGCGAGCACTGCTACCTTCTCGCTGCTTGAGGACTGGCTGCTCGAGGACATGCCCGGGCAGGCCATGGATGGGCTCATGGGGATCTCTGCCGGCTGCTGTGCAGATCCCATCATGTTCTAGTTGTATTGTGCCTTGGCTATCACATAGGATTCTCAATGAGTCGTGCACTTGTAATGTTGGTTGATCGAATGATAAGATCCGGTCGATCCTATGTTTCCGGTAATAAGCCGTTTGTTTCCTCGGGGAAAAAATCCTGGAGATGATCCAGTTAATTTCGAGATATTAGTAGTACTGATGGATTAATAAAATGGTTTAGACTTCAGTACCTAATTTGGATATTCATTCATCTGCTTTGATGTCTTTGTAAGGCTTTTTCTATGCAATTTATGCGTGGTTCATGTGTCATGATCGCCTATGATTTTTATGGGGGATTTTTTAAGTTCATGATCTATGCCTCTGATGCACACGTGCGCAGTTCTTTGAGTGAACAGAATTGTTTTCAGATGAATCTGACTACAACTTTGTTCCTATAATCAACCGCTCCATGGTTACTGAATGCGAAATGTTGTTGCATGAATATACTAGCTAGCGTTCACGCAGTTCGGCTATTCACTGAAAACATGGAGCGTACTGCGTGAAATTTATTCAGTAGTATTATTTTTACTTATTTTAAGAAACTAGTTTTCAGGGTTCTCATTAGCTGGTACTTCCGGGGATTCTGGGTTTCAGTTTCAACCAATATTTTAGATAGTGTTATTTTACAAAGATGAGAATGTTAGTACACGTACTGTTCTAAAAGTGATTGTTACATTTTATTCTAGTACCATAGAATAATTTCACTTTCAGCATTTATCACACGCCTTCTCCTTTTCCTTTTGTAAGTATGGCCATACATTTGGGAAAGAAAGAAGAATAGCCATTCTAAGCACAAAACACAAAACGAAAGGTTTGATAGCCAGATAATACACATTTACATTAGAATGGAGAACAAAACCATAAGATTGGAAGCTTAACAATTGGGGCCAAAAAGACATTCCAACCATCTTTTCAGCTCTGATGGTACAGAAACACCTCGAATTTTAACTATAGTAGGGAAACCCAAGAGTCTAGTAAAAGAGTTCAAAACAGCATAATACTACATAAGTTCATATTCAGCCATTCTAGTAAGGTACAATGAAGCTCTAACTGAAACTGACAGATGACAAAAAAAGAGATGCAAAACAGCTAACTAAAAATTTTCATATAGCTAAGTTGTCTGCTATGATTTATCACAAGCAGGAAGCAAACTTCGTTCTGCCCACCCTCAGAGATGAAGCTCACACAGTGTTTGCAGTGTCAGCAAGTGATCGCAATATACATCCTAAGCCTGCCTTCTCAGTCAGTTTTTCATGAATTTTGAGGCACTGGTCACATGTTGGTCTGTCCCCTGTCGATAATCCTCTATAAAGGTACCTGCAAGAAAATTCATGTTTAAATCATGTTGCTTTCATACACCGCTTTCCACAAAAATCATAAACAAAAGAGCACGTAAGGAAATATTGATGCCTCGCTCCAAAACCTTTTACTGCTCATAGAGCAACTGCTATAGCCCCCTGCTTGTCACAGCTTGTACTGAAAAGCAGATTTCTCAGCTAACCAGCAGGGAGAAAAAAAAGCAGAGGTTGTACCAAAAGCCAGGATTCTGCAGTAGCTTATTGGTAAGCAGATTCTGTGAATGAACTAAAAAGCAGCAATAAGCAGAAGCTGCTTTCCAACAGCATTTTAAATAAGAAGCTTATGCAACAAGCAGAAGCTGTGCCATCAAAGGAGCCAAAGAATCATATGTGGACAGATGTTAGGAGACACACACATCAATTAAAGTGAAGAAGAATTGCAGTGAAGTAGTGCATAGACAACTCAATTGGCCACAAATTTTGTCATAAAAAAATGTGTTGCAACTTAATAAATAATAGGAAATAGGAGTGGCAATGTGGATAAGCCTAGGTACATCAGTCAGCATATCTGATCAACGAACATGATGGTGCAGAAAGCACTATTAAGATTAAGACAGAAGTAATGTATCCAAATTTCATGCTCCGGTAAGACTAAGTACAGTGATTGTTTAACTCTTGAAGCATACTGCCACACTTTGTGGATGAGGCCAGACTTCAAGCTCACAGAATCAAAGAAAGCAATAGACAATCTTACCTTACCTTAACTGGGTTGATTTAATTTAGCTTAGCTTGTATAGCTCTATCTTGAAGTTTTTTCCTTTTAGGGTACTTTGGTGCCCCTTTTGTTTTATCCTTGTACAGTTTCTTCTTCCTTTTTAATATATTTTATCACAGTGCCCCCCCCCCCCCCCCCCCCCGCTGTACAGTTTTCAAAAATAAAATTCATTGTCAACTGTAGCGCAAATTTGCAAAAATTGTACACATTCAGACACGTAGATATCATTTTGCACACTGACTTCAAAGTATGGCTTTGATCATAATTTTCTATTGTAATATATCTGTCAAATAAAATTATGGAGAATTTTTAAAGAGGAATTTACACATTGTTTCATATGGCTGATCCAAAATGTATAAAGATATAATTATCAAAGCCAAAGTAGACTGAATGCGCAAAATCTAAAATAGCATTTATTTTAACTAGAGAGAGCAACAGCCCCCAAAAAACAAATCTATATACTCCAATGGAATCATTCTCAAATTTAGTCTCTAAGTTATTAACATTTCTAGTTCCCAAAAGGGAAAAGATTGAAAGTTAAGTCCGAACCAGGACGCATTGACAGATCGTTAGGAGCATGGCAGGATCAAAATCACAAGCTCTGTTCCACATTAGGAAGTATGATGTTTTCAATTCATCAACTATGACACATACAGGGAGGATCAATACAACTAAATGCTACAATACAGTGATACACATCTGGAATCCAAACCAGAAACTGGCTATTGGCACCATCCGAAGTAAAAAGACACTGCCCTGCTCTGACCAAGAAAATTGAATCTCGGAAGAGTTATGAAAATGGAGGGGAGGTGAAGAGGAATGGAGATGTGTCTCACTTCATGAGGATGTCGTAGTACTCAGGATCTAGCGAATTGAACATGCCGTCGACGTCCTTAATCGCCATCATCGCCCGGTGCACCACAATCCAATTCGCCGACTGCGCCCAACCAACACTGCCTGTCAAGAAATCCAGATCGAAGCCATGGAAGAAACAAGACCAAGCATTGAAAAAAAAAATCGAACCTTGCATCGCTCATCTCGGGTCTTGAGGGGCGACCCCTCGAGCGCCGTCTTCAGGGCTTCCACCGGCTTCGACCTGCGCGCGCCGCGCAGAAAGGATTGGGCCAATCAAGAAGCGGGGGAGGAGGAGGAGGTCGGCAGGAGAAGGGGGAAGGGGGATTACTGCTTGAGGAGTGTCTCGATCTTGCGGGACTTCTGCTCGATGCGGGTGATGATGGCCTCCAGGTTCTCGTCAGCGTCGGGGTACGCCGACGAGGAAGCCATCCCGCCGGCGACTGGGAAGGCGGGTCGGGTCGGCTCCCTCTTGTGCTAGGTGCTCTGTTCTTGGTGGTATCCGTGGATTCGGCTCGTCTGCTTGTAATTGGCAGGTAGTCAGAAACAGAGTGTCTTCTAGATTTTTACACACATGCCAGTTTAAATCATCATTTCATTCTCTGCAAAGTCCGCCTGGACACACGAAACTGTTCTAAAACGGCCAAGGTAGTGCATAGGGATATTTTTCCATGCCATGATTGAAAAAAGAATGGAAGAACGATATTAACAGCATAGCTATTATGTCTTCTAGACGAGTCAGATTGCACAGAGATCCCGAGTCTGCATTATTACTTTTTGAAAGATTTATTTACACTATTACTGTTTGGCACAGCCAAACTCCTCACATTATACCCCCAACTTTCAAGAGGGCCCATTGATTCATGTTTCCCTAGACCCTAGCTCAGTGTTCTCGCCTCGTACTTTTCAGTTTTCAGAAGGCTGGACGTGGGCTGTCGATAGGCTAAGTAGGGCGCGGTGACTGCCGAGCCGGCGACGCCCATGAGCAAGGGTCGAGGGCGAGGCGGCGAGGCGGCGCCGGTGAGGCCTACTCCAGCCCTTCGATTCCTCGTACCAGGACGCGATGTGGCGCTCAGGGACAACCCGGATAAGCCACAAAGGGTTTTTTCCGCCTTCAATCGATCAATTCTACATAATCCTTCATATATGAAGTACAAACTAGTGAACTAGTTTATTTATTGTTTGAGCGTGTATCCCTCAATTTTGTTCTTTTCATTTTTCTATACATGTCAAATTGATCTAGACGTTGGTGTCCCAAAAGCCATTCCTTCTATAAGTAAGTCGATCTGAAAATATGAATCCGGTTCTAAAAAATGCAACGTGTTATATAATGACACAAGAAAGATCAAATGATCTAGCCATGATAAATAGCATTTGAGAGTGACATATTGGAAAGATTGATTTTTTTAAGTGGAAAAAAACATTGATTATGAGTATATCCTTGAAGAGTTTATTCCAAGGAACACCAAAAATTGATGTTGTCAAGTGAAAATTATGCAACTAAGATTAAATAAGTACAATTCTTAATACATATTATTGCTATTGCTATGTACTCCCTTTAGGTTTTTTTTACACGTCACATTAGGTTTGTCCTAAGTCAAATTTGTGCCACTTTGATCAAGTTTATAGAAAAATTCAACAACATCTACAAGACCAAAATTATTTCATTGAATCCACAATGAAATATATTTTGATAGTGCATATGTTTGGTAGTATAGTTGTTATTATATTTTTCTATAAATTTAATTAAAGTTACATGTTTGACTTAGAACATGTAAAAAAACGGAGGGAGTAATACATTACCCTATAGATTGCTTTATTGTCCTAATTCGCTGTACAGGTTAGAGTCGCAATGCAAAAGATATAAACCAAATACACAACGGGCAATATGGAACAGCATTAGCTCATGAAAACATGCTCAAGGGAGCCTCGATACAGTCGCAATACGGGCACTGAGATAGTGTTCAGCTCATCAGAATCCGTTCTTCCGAAATCGTGCCTGCCCATTCCACCCTCTGACGTCCTGCCACCAAACTTAGCTTAGCTTCCACTTCCACTCGCCCCTGCACTCACGTCCACCTGCAACTGAAGGGCACACTCCAGGTCCGAGAGCACATCCTCCATCGACGGACGGTCAATTTCCTGATCAGCAACACACTTCGCAGCGATTTCGACAAACTTGTTCAGAGACTGCAGATTAATTTCTCCCTTAAGGGCGGGGTCAAAAAAAAGATGAAGCCTGCCCTCCTCCTTGTAACGCAATGCCCATTCTAACATGTATTTCTTTGGAAGAATTCGACCCAGTTTTCCAGACAGGACCTCGAACAACAGAGCACCAAAAGCATGGACATCTGATTCCTCAGTTAGGCCATGAGGTTCTGCTGCTAAGAAATTGACACGTAAGACCCAGTAGTTGCTAGCATTATCGGACAAACCACCATCAGTAATCTTGGCAACCCAATTCTCATCGAGGAGAATAGTTTCTGTGTTCAGGTTCCCGTGGATAATGCCATGCTTTGTACCTCTCTGAAGGTAGTGTAGGCCACGAGCTGCACCAATGCAGATCTCCAAACGCTGCTTCCAAGTAAGGCGCTGCTCCTTGTTGTCATACAAGTGATAGTGCAGAGTTCCATGAGCCATGAAATCGTACACCAGGATCATTTCGCTGTTCTCATCGCAATAACCTACCAGGGGCACAATATGACGGTGTCTGAGCTTTGACCTCATCTCTATCACAGAATGGGATTCACGGCCACCACCATGCCTGTTTCTTGGGCACTTGATAGCCACTTTGGTTGCTCCCCCATCAATCCCACCACAGTAAACTCTACTACCAAAAATGTCATCAGGGTTAACAAGAAGCGAGTCGTCGAAGTTTCTTGTTGCAGCCTTCATCTCTTCATGAGAGAACCGGCGGCAGAGGTCTGAGGGCGAAGTATTAACTAGAGCTGGAGGCGTTGGCTTGCTCTTCCGTTGTTGTCCTTGATGTGCAGCTTTCCCAAATGTCCGGAGTCGTTCTACCGCATCAATCATATCAGGACGTCTTCCCCTTTCCATCAGCAGGCACTCACCGGCTAGCTTTGCAACCCCTTCCAGAATCTTCATGTTGTTCTGGCTTGTAATTTCAGCATCAAAGATCTCTCTCACCCCTCTGAACCCATTTGCAAGAGTGTTAGTAAATACATCAACAATGTTGGCTTCCCCACCTGATGTTGTTGCCCTTTTCCGAGTGATCAGTTCAACCAGGACAACTCCAAAACTGTAAACATCACTCTTCGCAGTGAGGCGTCCATCCCGAGCAAACAAAGGATCCATGTAACCTATGCTGCCCACTACATGGGCTGTGAACAAGGTTCTATCTGGGTCATTGACTAGTCTTGATATTCCGAAGTCTGATATTTTTGCCCTGAGGCTTCCATCTAGGCTTTCATCTAATAGTATATTTGCAGGCTTGATGTCCCCATGGATGACCTGAGTATACATGTAAGAATGCATGGATGCCAATGCCTCTGCACAATCTGTGGCGATTCTAATGCGTGCTTCCAGAGAGATTGGGATGCTGCTGTCACTGTGAAGAACGCCACTCAGGTTTCCGTTAGGGATATACTCGGTGACCATCATTAGGGCATTTTCCTCTACACAGTAACCAATGAGCCTGACTACGTTTTTGTGATTGACTTCGCGATGGGCGGTCAATTCTTGATCAAAGTTTTCCCTCACATTGTGGACAAATCTCTTCACTGCAACCACACTTTTGTCCAGGACTCCTCTGTAAACTTCTCCGAAAGCACCCCTCCCGATAATAGTTCTATAGTTGTTGGTTATTATTTCTACCTCCCATTTTGTGAAGCATTTTATATTATGATTGCTATGCGCTATCCACCTTGATCTGTCATCCCTTTGTTGCATCGATTCCATCACTTTATTTTCTGGACGACTCCTTTAAAAGTAATAAAGCAGTAAATACAACAGTTTTTGCTTTGACTAAAAGTATATATGGAGAACTGTAGAAGATGACCGAGGCAGCAAAAACCAGGACCTATACATTTATGCTTTTGTTTCTTTGTACAAATCTGTACTTTTGGTAGTCACATGTGTACGGAAAATGTGTAGTGATGAAACAGTTTCCCATCCCTCTTCAATGAATAAGTTGAATGCAGTAGACTTGTTGACCTAAAAAATTGTGAATTCCAGAGTGTCCCCTAATATCTTGTGATTTGTGGCTAGAATGAATGTTCATTGACCAAAACGTATGCACTATATAACTCATAAGGCATCTCCTTTGACCTAACCTGATTTAAACTTGTGCATGGTAATGGCACGGATTGATATTAGTTGCATGTCTTCTATTGAATTAAGTGGAGATGGCTTGCGAATTACAAATAAGTGTCGTTTTGGGTTCCATGCGGTCAATACGTTTAAACTTGAACCGCTCACATCTAAACATGAAAACTTTGCTACATTTTGCCTTGTCTTTTTACTATAATAATATTACTGGTCAAAGTAATGTTTTGATTACTGTGTCAGTATTCACAACGACGGCACTTTGATTGTAGGGCGTAGAACGAAATCCGCACACATAAAAGAAAGGCAGAATGGTTGGTCAATCCTCAATCTCTAGTTATACATGCTGGTAAGAACAGAAATATTTGATGCATACCACGGAAAAGGAAGCCCTTATGAGTGGGCTGCATCAGTCACAGCTAGTGCAAAAAGACTGGATTACAAGGTGAGAATCTCCACAAATTAAGAGCCTGATCGACATGTATGGGCAATTAAGTTAAGAATGATTCGTGCTCCACGTACCTGTGTGTTATCGATGGAGTTGCAGATGCCCACCACCATGAATCATCTATCTCTGCCTCTCTAAGCTAGTAGTAGTAGGTGATGCTCACCTCGCCGTTGATGGTAGGGACGACTGGGAAGAAGGGGAAAACTGCGCATACGACCCAAATGGCAGGTAACTCCCAAGCATGTCGTCATTGGCTGGTTACAATGGGTTTGAATATGGACGCCGAAGGAGACCATTTCCAGCTCCTGTCTTGCTCTAATACAGAAAAACAAAGGAGAAGGATAACTGGACGTCCAGGCAATTGCGCGTGGGAGGACTACTTCTGAGCAAGCTAAACTTACACGCCAGTCGGCAGGGCTGTGGAGGTGCACCGTCGGAACGAGCTAGCATTAGCTGTCGTGTGGAGAGCTGATCATCATTTCATCAGCCAGCCAGGCGCTGATCTTGATCATCAAACAAGAGATGCCGCGATCGCAACTCCAGCATGCAGGTGATTTTAGATGCATGGATTGCTCTGAAACATTTCGACGTGATGGGGCCGGCCATGGATCATCGACAATAGCCAATCGAACGCCGTCGTCAGTCAGGGTTCAGAAGATATCTCCAGCAGGCCATAACCGGAGATGGTCACACTACTCACGGCGACGAGCATAATTGGGGCGCTGGCTGAAAAGGAGATTCACCCTCAAGTCAGTGCGTGAAATGCAATGGGAGTGGCGGCGGATCCAACAGTAGAGTCATCGGTGAAGATGTGGAGGCGGCTTGGCCGCACGAATAATCATCAAAAAGGTTAATTCAAATAGCAGGCAAGGTTTTGCAAGGAAGTGGGAGCACGAAGTGAAGAAAAGGTCACTGAAGCTGATAAAGGCCCAGGCAGAACGAAAAGGGAAAAGGAGAGTGCACGGGCCTATTTGTTAGAGCTTCTTTTAAAAGTGATTATCTATGGAAAATGATTCTCTTGGAAAGTGATTATGTGGCCAAAATGATTTTGTAGGACAAACTCTATAGAGACTCTTTCTATGAGAAAAAGCTAGTTTTTTTTCAACTACCACTATCTTAGTTCATTTAATTCCCTGCAACCTTACATTTGGTACAGCTACCCCTGCTGCTCAAGGAGCTCTTCCAAACAAGTAAAGCAGTCAACGAGAACCCACTACATCTAAGCCTAAACCCAAACAAAACTAGACCAGGAATGCTGGAAAGAGAATCCTTACCTTCAGCGATAGTCAATAATCCATACTTTTCTGACTTGTGTTTGCTGGAGGAAAAGGAATTTCCTCCACGGTGAAACTTACTGGTCGATTTGAATTTCAATCCAGAAAAAGGTGTGTCCGCACTAGCTAGTTTCTGCAGGTTCGATGTTATTGTCAAACACCCAGGGTCATGCTGGAAAAGCACTCAATCGCTCATGTGCTCCCGCTCCTCAAGGTATGCCCACAGCGCTTCTGAGCTGCTTCAGCTTTCAGCTTCTTCTGCATCCTGAAGTTTGATGAACCAAATATGCTGTCAAATTAACTTGTCTTCTTTTCCAAACAAACAAAACCGTATTGATTCAACTGACATAGATGAACCAACTCAAACAAAGCCATGCCATTTCCAGGATCCCACCCTAAGTTCTAGTTTCTCGTCGAGTTCAAAAACAAAATTTAGGGCAGGCTTGCTCCCAGTAAACAGCTACCGGCAAATATATGATTTTGTACCTATGAAATTGACATGTCATAATCGGGAAAAAGGATGTCACAGTATTCTTTAACTAGAGCTAACACAAGCACGCAATGTACAACCATATTGTACATAGATCCCTAGCACGCCATTGCACAACAAGGACCACAAACACCATTGCAGGGTGACAAACGCATCTCTCTTTTGATGTGTTAGCTTCTTCTTTCATCAAACCTTCAAACCTTGAGGCACTCGCTAGTTAACCTGCTACTCACAACTCATCAACATTTGTGCGGAATATAAAATCCTCGCTCTCGAGCTCCTCATGGACCATATTTATTCTTGGAGCAGGAGGTATTATATTTTGGTAACTGTTGGACTCCAGTGACCTCTTTCCCTAGAGATTAAGAAAGGGGAAATAATTAAGAAGACAGGGCTTTGCTAGGGGGTGAAGTGATTTCAGTAATGATAAAACTTCATGTATAATTGAACCATAATGTCTACAAGGTAATTGATGAGCTCAAGTAAAATCAAAGCAAGGGTCCGAATTAACCTTCTTAAGAGTGTAAAAGAAATAATGAAAGCCGTCACCAAAGGTACTGTACTCAACAGACCATGTAAACTCGGGAGCTTCAAAAAATCGGCGTCGAAAGTGTGGCTGCCATATGAAAACTCTTCATTGAGAATAGAAAGATTACTAGATAAAAGAAAATAATAAGACACAGATTCGCCTTCAAGCTTGTTCCTCTTAGCAACTTTACTTATTTCATCATCTAAAAGACAATCTTTAGCTGTATGGTGTGATATAGTTCGTAGATGTATGAGAAAAGTAGTTCTTCTCAAAAGGAAATTGTATAAAATGCACAAATTTTTATACTGTCAAACAAAGAAATGAAACACCGTCGAACTATACCAGAAATAAATAAATCCTACATGAATGATTGTTGTAAATGAAATTCATGGAAAGTGCATTGGGACAATGAGAATATCCCTGACCTGTCCGAAGGTAATTGATACAAATATGCCTTCTGGTTTCAAAACCCTGTGGATACATTCAAGCATTTTCATCACGTTTTTTACTGTTGTAGGATTGGGGTTCCATGGATCGCCGCTGTCCACAAACAATACATCCTGTGAAAAAGGATGTTTCTTTATTAAGTCTAATAACAGGTAACATCAGGTAATGTACTAGCACTAGACACTACTAGAATGAACATAAGAACATAACACATTGTGCTGAGTTGTTTCCAATGATGCTTAATTTGTGACATGAACACTGGGTCTACTCCTGTTCCCTCTCAGTGTATTTTTACCCCAGCAGAAGTTTTGTGTTGAAACCATTTCACTGGTGCGGTATTTTGTTGCATTATTAAAGGAAACTTCTAAAATAGATGCATTGCACTTAAAAGATCACAATGAGTTTGCTCATTTCGTTGTAAGACGGGAAACCTTCAAATTCTAGCTGGGCAATACATGCTGATGCTGGCCTTTTGCACGCATGCTAAACAGATGTGATTCTCTCTTCTGCTTCTTGCTAACACATGGACAATCATCATAACACCGTATCAAGGTGGTAAAGGAGCTATCTGGTTACCTTCCAAAATGCAGTACCAACATTAACAACAACATAGCCTTTCATTCCAAAGCAAGTTAGGGTAGACTAGAGTTGAAACCCAACAAGAGCTACAAATCAGGGTTCGGGCACATGAATAGCTATTTTCCAAACACTCCTATCCAGGGCTAAATATTTGGGTATATTCCATCCCTTCAAATCTCCTTTTATTGCCTCTTCCCATGTCAATTTTGGTCTTCCTCTGCCTCTCTTAACATTATTGTCATGCCTTAAGGTTGCACTACGCACCGGTGCCTCCGGAGGCCTTCGTTGGATATGTCCAAACCATCTCAGCCGGTGTTGGATAAGCTTTTCTTCAATTGGTGCTACCCCTAACCTACAACGTATATCCGCATTCCGGACTCGATCCCTTCTCGTATGACCACAAATCCAACGCAACATACGCATTTCCGCAACACTTATCTGCTAGACATGTCATCTTTTTATAGGCCAACATTCTGCACCATACAGCATTGCAGGTCTAATCGCTGTCCTATAAAACTTGCCTTTTAGCTTCAATGGTACCCTCTTGTCATATAAAATTCCTGATGTTTGACGCCACTTCATCCACCCCGCTTTGATTCTATGACTAACATCCTCATCGATATCCCCATCTCGTTGTAGCATTGATCCCAAATATCAAAATGTATCCTTCCTAGGCACTACTTGGCCTTCCAAACTGACATCATGTAGTAGTGCCAAAGTCACATCTCATATATTCAGTTTTAGTTCTGCTGAGTCTAAAACCTTTTGACTCTAGGGTCTCCAGCCAAAACTCCAGTTTCCTATTTACTCCTACTCGACTTTCATCAACTAGCACTACATCATCCGCGAAGAGCATACACCAAGGGATATCCCCTTGAATGTCCCTTGTTACCTCATCCATCACTAAGGCAAATAGATAAGGACTCAAAGCAGACCCTTGATGCAGTCCAATTCTAATCGGAAAGTCATCTGTGTCGCAATCACTTGTTCAGACTCTAGTTACAATATTGTTGTACATGTCCTTAATAAGTCCAACGTTCGTTGGGACTTTATGTTTGTCCAAAGCCCACCACATAACATTCCTTGGTATTTTGCCAACGTACTTCCAAAATGCAGTACCACTGTACTAAAAACATTTCCAGAATGCAGTACTCAGGTTAGCACAGTATAGCATAGGCCAAACAATCACTGTATGCTTCAGATTGAGGTCATGAGATTGCCTTTTCGGCCCATGTATATTTTTTTTCTATATTCAAATTTAAGGTGCTATTTAGTGAGACTAGACCGTGCATTAGATGCTTAACACCCTACGGTCCTTCAGGTTCTAAGTTCAATGATTATCCACTATAATCAACCTTCAAACATTTGCAGATACTACTTCTGCACAAGATGGAACAAGCTCGTGAACAATGCGTACCATGGTGCCCTTCTCAATCACAAGGTCAAAGCTCTCTTGCTCGAATGGCAAGTCGAGCATGTCGGCCACCACAACATCCACGCCTGCAGGAAGCAAGGACCAAAATCTCATACAAAATGTCGGCCATTGGTAATATGACCAGGCACAAAGCGTCAAAGCATCTTCTTTTATCAGGAAATTTACCTTTGGTGCCCTGAGCCGCGAGGCGGTCGCGCATCCGCTGGACGGCGACGGGGGAGAGGTCGACGCAGGTGATGCCGCCGGCGACGCCCTCCCGCAGCAGCTCCTCCCCGAGCTGCGAGTTTCCGCACCCGACCTCGAGGACCTGCGCGCGCAGCAAAAGAAGCAGAGATGCTGTTGACTGATACCACGCGACAGGATTTGGGGGAAAGGAGGGGAGAGGGGAGGACGCACCGAGAGGGACGGGGAGAGGAGCGGCGCGAGGAGATGGCGGAAGTGGGAGAAGTCCTTGAACCACTCGTAGTGCTCCTCCTTACCGAACCGCTCGTCCCTGCGCGCGGCGGCCGCCGGGATCAGATTGCTGCTCCCCGCTCGGTCTGACGGGAAACCATATAGAAGTGGGACGAGGAGGGAGGGAGGGAGGGAGCGAACCAGTAGGAGGGGTCGAGGTAGCCCGAGGCAGTGGGCGGTGCGACGTCGGCGGCGGCGGTGGCGGCCATCGCTGGCGGTGCGCGGCGGCGGCGGCGCCGGAACGGAATGCGTAGCTGGGGTTTGGGGAAATGGAGAAAGGCTGGGGCACGGGGCCCGTTGAACCCTACGGCGGGGCGTGGTGGCCGTCCAATCAGAGATGAACGCTTGAGATTGAGCCAAAAAAAAAAGATGGGAATTGAAAAAGAACACATTCCATTGCCGGGATTTGAACCCGGGTCGCCTGGGCGAAAGCCAGGTATCCTAACCGGACTAGACGACAATGGAATTGTGTTCATGACATGCTTTTTATTTACTTAATATTTTTCTCTGGATTACCATAGGACTTACAGCTTGACAGTCGAAATAATCGTTGATTCCTCCTCTCTAATAATCGCATCAGGTTAAAATGCTCCTGACTATAACCTTGAGCATTGATGTACAAGTCTGGAAGTGTTTGCGTTTTGCGCATTGATGCAAGGCGAAAATTGCATAAGGACACCGAACTTTGCACGTATTGTTATTTGTTAATAAAGGGCAAAGTAGTCCACAAATCTATAGCTTTCTACCACAACAAACCACAAGACGTTAGAACTAAATACCTTTGATTTTTCATGTGAGTGTTATATACTACTTTGCCCTTTATTTTGGATACGCGTCCTACAATGGAGCTTCCTTGAAGAGCGCACGCGTGAGTATTGGAAAAGCTTTTCCTCGTGGCTCTCGTTAATCGTTGTGGCTATCTCCATTGTGATTGATCCTTTTTGCCATTGGGAGAAGCATCACAGAAGCGTGACATTCGATGGGATTATTCTTGCTTCCCATTGAATCGACACCAACGTAGAAATGGGTCCGAGGGTCAGGCTACATCCCTTATACCACTCAGGACAGCTTGTAGGACAAAGCCACACGCAGCCATACGTACCTACGCGCCCCGACGTCATCATCACCCTCATCGTCAGGACGACCCGTCAGGCTCAAAGATCATGCCACTACACTAGACGTGGTACGGGTCTAAAGGTGAGGTGGGACCCAGCGTCGGTCGTAATGGCGTGATTGGCGGTGGGCAGGTCGGGGAAAGCCGAGTGAAGCGGCATGCCCCGCTCAGGCTGCTGACCGGGGCTCACCCACTCATCTCTCGTGCGGACGTCAGTGAACGCTCCCGTCCTATTCACTGTCACGGGGTTGGCGGATGGGACGGGGCATGCCGCGGAAGTAGGCCAAGCTGTGAGTAAGCAGTGCACGCCGCATAGGAGCCACCATTCAGGGCGTGCAAAGCCCACGACTGCCCAAGAGGACAGGACAAGGGGCCCTTGACGCAAGACTACCCCAACCATGCCATGACCCCCGACCTCGAAGGTCGGGGACCCCTTCCATTTCTCAACGTTGTTGCCCGGTAACTGGTCTATATAAGGGAATCGGACCTCCTCTCTCTATCACGCATTCAACGCATACACCCGCATATCGCACGAACGCTTGCTTGCAAGCATCCCGTTGTAAGTTCAGTACACTTGATCCAAGAAACACGAGTCCTGCCGAAGCTAGACATAGGGATTTTCCCGAACCAGTATAACTCCTTATCTCTTGTGTGCTAGCCATCCGAAGTGAGGAGAGCACGACATACAATCACTAGTCAGCGGTCCGAAACACCGCAACTACTCTCACATATGATGAAACTCACTCTCCTTTCTCCTCATACTTGCCACGTCAGCAAAATTACTAATGTGGTATTTATTTAATGTTTATGAAACTTTTCATGAAACCTCCATTAGGGCACGTACAACGATCCGTTCCGAGCCGTCTGGGAGCCGATTCATTTGCAAAAAGCCCCCCGCGACGGCCTGGAGACGGCTTCATCGTCGCCTCGCGAGGCGACGATCCCAGCTCGTGCTCCCAGGCGAAAAAGGCGACTCCAGCACCGTTGTGCGGCTCACCGACGAACCCCTGCGTCGCTCCCTCGATCCGCTGCGGCCCCTCCGTGCGGGAAGATGGTGCCCCTCCTCTGCCTCCAACCCACGAGCCGGCGGCGCCCTTCCTCGAAACCAATGAGTAGCGGCGGCGGCGCGTTGCTAGATGCGGCGGCAGTGCCGGATGGAAGGCCGCGGCCGTGTAGGAGCAGGAAAGGTGCGGCCATGACATGGAAGCGCGGCGGCGGCTAGCGTAGGGACTCGATCTGCAGCTAGCCATGGCCTGATGGTGGCGGCTAGCTCGGGGCCTCGATTTGCCTTTGGCGATGCCCCTGATGGTGGCGTCCTCAAGATTCAGATGTAGCAGGATGGTAAGACTTCATTCCCTTCTTTTTTGAAACGAAAGACTTCAGTCCCTTCATTTGTGTCTCATCATGCTTTGGTTCTTGAACTAATTGTACGAAGAAATTAACTTGCATGAGTTTGATCTTACTATCTTCTGTATTTACTTGGACGTTGCTCATGCTACCTTTGTTGTATGTCAATTGGTTCAGGAAGAACCACCAATACAAGACCCCCATGATTTTTTGACACTCATAAAATAGTTGGATAACGTCAGTTTTCATGTACAAGGTTAATCTTTTGTTCATTTATCAATGTTGCCCAAAAATATAGTTTTGCTTGCAGCTAGAAACATGTCTATTATTTATCAGTGTTGCATACCACAGAAGTTCAGATAAGTCTCAGTGTATACTAAATTTTGGATTAGATTTGTAGTGACTGCAAGTTGTTTTCAGGTTTATAGAAGGGACATTTCTGTAACCATTGTTGTGGGTTCAGTAAGCAATCTGCTACTTCTCTTAATTAATCTCTGATATTAATGATCATACTGTATCATGCCATATCTGTCAAATGTTTCTGATACATATATAGAGCACCAGGGATTCAGTAGAAATGTGTCAAATGCAGATTGTAGTTGTTTCAAGTCTGATCACATACGAGGAAAATGCTTTTACTTGATGGTTGATTGTTGGTCCATATGTTCTTCAAGGTGTCATTCTAATTTCCAGGATGACTGCACACATGAATTGTTTTTCACTGTTGGCTAGCTGTTTACTAAATGTTTCCTAACATGTTAATTGTTTATCATTGTTGCTTTGTTCAGACGAAGGATGGTGTTAGCTAAGGCTTTGCATGGCAGCTTCAAACTATTTTAACTAGTGTCATGGTGTAGCTGTTCTCTATTGCAATTAGTTTAACTAAATTTGTATTGTTCATGTTATGTATGTATTCCGAGTATCTGTTGCTATAAATATATATATTATACTTATGCTTTAAAAAAATTTTACGTGACTTGATTGAATACATTGTGTTTTCTAAAAAAAGCAACATAATAGCATACAAAGATCAAATTATACTTCATCAACATGAGTTATGTACCCATACACGAATTAAATATTACACAGACAGCCTAATAGACAAGCCACTGTATAGTTGTTTGTTTTGTTGTCTGTGTACGATCTCCAAAGCACTTGCAGACGGTAGCTGTCTAAACTGTTGAACATGCCCTTAACCTTAGTTTTGGCAAAAAAACTAAAGACTCGATCCACCGAATAGGGAATAACAATTCGATCCTACTTGTCCTCGCATTGCCTCGCCTTTTGTTTCGTAACTGCCCGACGCCTCGAGCCCCCTGCCACGCGCTTGAACCACCCGGTATTGCTGCTGGCTGGCATAGCCCTCGTAAACTTGCCCCGTAGCAGCTTGGTTCCTCGGCTCCTCCAGTCTTTCCCACGTGGCACGTGCAGGCTGGCTGCTGAACATTCCCTAGTCTCGGCAAAAAGCTGAGTCCGCCACTACTCAGCAGGGGCATAATGCCCTCACTCGATTTTCTATCCGCCACAAAATTTTCACCTTAGCGCTCTTCCTTGCCTATACAGTATGAAAATAGTCAATAAGTTTCATGTGTAAAAGTATTCCTCTCTTTCATACTTCATAATAGTTTGACAAATTAGTGTTTTGATTGTCTCAAAAGCTTTGAGGAGTGTACGGTCAAAAAGTTTTCTTCTCCATGAGACCACAGAAAGAAATATTATTATAATGGTTACAACGAAGGGCTATAGATTTGTAATAGTATCCAATCAATTTAAAAAGTTCGATGATGCCAGCAAAATTTAGTGATGTTTGGCAAATTTTGCCTTGATACGATTTACAATCAAATCACAAAAAAAAAAGCAACCTGAACAATTACTAGTATCATTTTTTCCTTCGAAAACAAAACTCACTTCATCACCAAAGTGAAAGTAGTACAACATTTCACTTTGGTAGCTTCACAATTCGCACGATTGGCAAGGTACGGCTAGAGGCTACTGCTAGTCTAGTACATTAGGCCTTTTCCGCTGCCGGAGCTCCGTGGCGACTCCGGCGAGTTCCGCCAGCTGACCGCCGAGACCCCCGACAGCTTGAGGAGGCGCTGCGCCACCTCCCCGGTGCTCGGCCGGCCCGCCGCGTCGCGCCGGACGCACCTCTCGATGAGCCTGACCATCATGACCACGGCGTCCTGCGGGCAGCTCCCCGCCGGCAGCGCCGGGTCCACGAGCTCCTCCAGCCTCTGCAGCACGGCGTCGCCGCCGCCGTCGAGCTCCTCGGCGAGCTCCCGCAGGGCTGCGAAGGGGTCGCCCACGCCGTCGCTCACCAGCTCCTCGGCGTCCTTCCCGGTCACGAGCTCCAGAAGCACCACGCCGAGCGAGTACACGTCGGCCTTGGGCGACACCACGCCGTGCTCAAGGTACTCCGGCGCGATGTACCCGCGCGTCCCCGCGATGCGGCTCGTCATCGTGAACAGCGCTGCCTCCTCGCCGCCGGCGCCGGCTGTGGCGCCCGTGATGGCCCGGGCGGCGCAGAAGCCCCGGAGCTTGGCGCGGGGCCCGTCGCCGGCGAGGAGCACGTTGCCGCTGCTGACGTCCATGTGCACGCACGCCGGGCGCGCGTACTCGTGCAGGTACCGGAGCCCCTCGGCGACGTCGAGCGCGACCTGCACACGCTGCGCCCAGGTCAGCGATGGCGCCGCGCCAGCGCCCGCGGCGAGGAGGCAGTCCCGGAGCGCGCCGTGCTCGGCGTACTCAGTGACGAGGTACCACCGCCCGTGGTGGTGGCAGAGGCCGATGAGGCGGATGAGGTTGAGGTGGTTGATCTTCCGCATGATCTCCACCTCCGACGACACGTTCCGGTCGACCACCTCGACGGCGGCGGCGTCGCCGTTGAACGCCGCGCGGTACACCGACCCGCCGAGGTGGCGCTCCGGGCTGAAGTCGTCGGTCGCCGCCTTGAGCTCCGCGTAGGTGTAGATCTTCAGCGAGGACTTGATGTCCGTCACCGAGATGCTCGAGAACGCCTCGCTGGTGGACAGGGAGAACTCGCCGCCGCCGGTGAAACCCAACGACGTCGTGTCCGTCTCGTTGCCTTTGCCTTCCTTCTTGGCCACCTCGCCGGCGGCCAGAGCGGCGCCGGCGGCTCGCCTTCTCCGCGCCTTCAGAGCAAGGACAGCGCCGGCTGAGACAATCGCAGCGACGGCAACCACCGCCACCGCAACGCCGATGTAAACCCCGACACGGCTGCTGCTCTTCTTGCCCGGAGCAGGCGCTACCGTCACCGTCGGCGGCGGCGGCGGCGACGGCGGTGTCTGGATCCGCGACACGTTAGGCTGGGCACTGACGGGGATGAGCAGGGTGGTGGAAGGGATTATGGTGTACGGCGGCTGGAGCTGGTTGGCCGCAATGACGGTCTCGGCGTCGACGCCGAAACGCGCGGCCACGGCGGTGACATCGTCGAACAGGACGACGAGGTAGCTGACCAGGAACCTCGCGCCGGCGGCGGCCTGCGCCGCGGTCGGGCACGCGCACCGCAGCGGCACGGGGAGCGGCTGGCCGACTTGGAGGGTCTCCGGCGCGGCGCCGCGGAGCCCCTGCGCCTGGAGCGCCTGGCACGTGGTCAGGCCCTGGAACGTGCCGGTGGCGATGATGAGCAGCGTGTCGCCGTTCTTGGAGACGTACGAAGTCGCGTTCCGCTGGTAGAAACGGCCCTCCGGCGTGGCCGTGCAGGCGCAGGTCGCCGGGACGAGTACCCGGCTGCCATCGGCGAGCGGCGCCGCCGCCGCGACCTCGTTGGCCGCGGCGAGGGTCGTGGCGTCGGAGCCGAGCAGCGCCGCGATGGAGGCGAGGCTCGAGTACGGCGCCCGGGCGGTGAAGGTGAGGAAGGCCGGGCAGGACGGCGCGCTGCCGGCGCCGCCGCAGAGGTAGCCGAGCATGCCGGTGGAGTTGTGCTGGCGGGCGCAGTCGTTGGTCTCCTTGCCGTAGGGCTGCTGCGCCCGGACTTGCAGCCCGCCGGAGAGGAGGAAGAAGATCATGAATAGCAAGAAGAACGAGGAGGAGGAGGAGGAGGCTGTCAGAGAATGGAAGGAGGCCATTGCTGTTGCAGCAGCCTCGCGTTGCCCAGTTCTTGGATCTTGGGTTCTGATGAAGCTACTATATCGGGGACAGGTCATGGGAGTCAAAGTCAAAGTCAAACCGGAGGTTGGATAGGGTGTTATACTTGGTTTCCGATGACTATGCAGATGGTAGCTACACTAGAATGCATCTGATGAATCTGCAGAGTTGAAGTTTTCTTTCACTTGGAAAATCTCATTGATTTTCAGACAAAAAGTTGTGATTAGTACTACTATATGACCCGGCAACCCGAGAACTGCGAGAAAATTAGAGAACTTTCATCTTCCTTTTTAATATAATCAGCAGTTCTTCTATCTAGTTTGTTTAAAAAAAAAGAACTGCGAGGAAAAAGTCAACCTCAAGGTTTTCTCCCCGTACTTCGATTTTTCTCTGAATTCCAGCAAAATCCAGGAACAATTTGTCATGTTTAGCCAATGGCAGTGACGGAACGGAACAGCAGGATGGTCAACTGCAGCACTCACTGGCACGATTGCGAGGTGCGAACAGGAGCCAACACCAGGCTTGTTGAAAAAGTCAACAATCCAGTGCTGTACTTATCAAAGGCTATCATCTCCTCTGCTTATTTTACACAGGAGGAGATCTTTTCGAGCAATTTTTTTATTGGATACAGCGCTTGAATCAGTCCAACGCATGTAGACCCAGGGCTCGCGTTTGTTTGTTGGAAGGTCATCGGCCACGTTTGGAAGAAGGCCAGCCACGTCAACCTCAAGCTAAAAGGCTGCGTCAAGTGTCACATCAAGCAAAGATGGATATGCAACTATGCATCCAAATTGCATGATGCTTCTATGAATCTGCGAGAGGCACGGATAGAGGGCTTGGCTGCTCAGCTCCGCAGCGTGGTACGCAGTACAACCAAAGCAAGTGGTGGCCAAAGATTTCTCATCTGCACACTGCAGCCTCCAGGGGATTGTTAGGCAGTCATAGGGACCCGGCGGCAGCAAGATGGTTAGCTCTGGTCAATCAACACGAGGCATGTTGAAAAGTCATCGATTCAGTGCTGCACTTGTCGGGGCCATCATCTGATTTGGCCTATTTTATCGAGGCAAATCCCCGAAGGAGCATTGTTTTGGATATAGCACTCGCGAATCTGTCAACGTCAAGGGGCATTGAGCGTGTCATGCCATCCAACAGGATGTTTCTCTGAATCCGCGCGCAGACCAACAGCGCAGCAACCGAACAGCACCTTAACGACCTTTCGGCTTGTTCGCTTCGGCTTATACCTTCAACTTATAAGTCGGCTGAAATGACTGATTTGTTGTGAGAGGAAAATATTGTTTGGTGACTGATAAGCCGGCTGAATAAGCTGAAGCGATCAGGCCGTCGTGATGGGGCTAGCCGCTACCACTTTTCCAATAGTACGCACGTAGTATTAGCGAAGTAGTTGGTAGCTCTGTTGGTAAAGCTAAATCTACACTCGGTAAGTGTACTTTTTAAGTTTATTCCAACAGGATAAAGTAAATGCACACAAAGAAGTGTCAAAATAGTGGAAGCTCTTGTCCGCGCTACGTGAGGCTATGCCTCCTATATTGTTAGATGTGTCTTGGAGACTCACGTAGATGTGTATAGATGTGAATGTGGTGTACTATCGCGTGCGATTGTCCGATCTTGTGTTTAAAAAAATCATTTTTTTCTTTTTCTTTAATGATTAGCAATCTCTACCTACTAAGGTTCTGTTTGTTTGAGCGCTTCCTGACAGCTTCTCAGCGTGAAAAGCCAGAAGATCAAACAAACATTGATTTTCTTATGCAGCTTCCGAAAAGCTGAGTTTATATGAAAAGTTGGAAAGCTCAATTATATGAACTTTCGTAGCTTTTTGACCTCAGAAAGCTAAACACATCTTCTAGAAGCTAGTGTTGGCTAGGCTAGCAACAGTTTTTCAGAAAAATTTAAAAGCTACAGTTCAAACAACCAGGCCCTAAGAGTAGGATATACTGTATTACTTTAATCGGCATAATGTCCTAAACAAATGTATGCATTTTTAAGAGTAGGATATACTGTATTACTTTAATCGGCATGATGTCCTAAACAAATGTATGCATTTTTAGTGTACACTGATTAAAATCGATTGTAATATTATGTACTCCCATCATCTGAAATTACATGGCTTATTTTCAACTATTGATTATAAATATTTCATCCGTGCCACACAAAAGTGTAGCCATAAAGAAAATATATTTTGAATACAGATTCCACAAGACAAATTAATAATAGTAATAAAGTAATTGTCGTTCAAAATCTTCGTCCCGACAATACCAAATGAAAAACTGATGGAGTATCTAGCAACCGTGCTCGTAGCACATATCGCAAAGACTAATCAGCTGCTGCTTGCCTTATAAAAAGTAGGCTCACTTGGTGAGTCAGCAAGCCCAGGAGGCACGTCGGCGTGCCAGGTCACAAAAGCAAATCAGCTTTACCGACAGCTATATGAATGAGCACTCACCCATAGCGTCTAGGAGACCGCTGCTGAATTTGCTGAGCAGAGGCGGCGTTCAGAGGATCAGAGCATGGAAGGTTCTTGGTCTGAGATGAGGCTGTATATGAGCCGGTAGGTCAAAGTTGGAGTCAAACTGGGCCTACTGCTCCCTCTATTTCAAATTACAGGCCGTTTTAACTTTTTTAGACATAAGCATATATCTAGATGCATAATTAAAACTATGCATCTAAAAAAGCTAAAACGATCTATAATTTAAGATAGACGGAGTAGTTATTAAGGTGTTCAGACCACGTTGCTTCAGCTTGTGATTTGACTGTCGGAACAATTTTGTGCAGAAAGATTCAGCGACGAACGCTGCAGGTTATGGCTTGGCAACCAGAGGAAAAGTCAACGACTCAGAGCTGGAAGTAGTAGAGGAGATTGGTAGCCAGTCAACGGTAGAGACAGGTCTGTAGCACTGCTGGTTGTCTAGACAGGGCAACAAAACTGGTCAACTGGAGTACTCGTCTGGTACGCTTGTGTTGCGTTGTGTGCGGCTCAATATTTTTTTGTTCTTTTAAAAAAGATCATTTTGGAACGTGCAGCAGGTGGAGATCGTCGATATTTGGCAGGGCAGGAATCCAGTGCTGTTCTTGTCAAACAAGACAAAGTCGATACATGCCCCAATTTTGGCTATTTGAGTAGCACTGCTGAATTTGTCCAACCATGTAGGTTTTTCGACCAAAGGGAGAGTCGCCTGTGTTTCCTCTACTCAAAAACGTTCTCGTCAAAATGTACTCGAAAACAACTCTTCGCCAAGACTAGTCAAGCTCAAGCAGTATATAGCGGAGACAACTTTTTTACGCCGAAAAAGGTCATCAGAAGAATGAAAGTAGCAATAAGAAACACTAACGAATACATTAGTTGCGCACAGCCAGTCGCACTAGCCAAGTCATAGATACTGTCATCATCAGGGGGATGAAATAACAAGTCTTCCAAGTGTCAGAAGCTCTAATCCATATGGTCCGATTGCTACCGAGTCACCAAATCAGATTCCCTACAACAACATAGCGATGTTTGTCAATTGCCTGCCTCGATAAACATAAAAGCTGATCAATCTTAGGCGGCCCATGGTGTAATTTCAAGATTCCCTAAGCGTGCATAGTTTTACCATCCTACACGGGAAGGGGCTTGATTTTAATGCTAGGGAGAGGGCTAATATGGGTTGACAAGATGAGCATGATGATCTGGGCTCTTTTATCCCTCTCCAGGCGGCAGTAGATCCTAATTTTTTTAAGCTTTTCGCAACCAAACGTCATTGTTGCTTCCTTGCAAGGACGACATATTTCAGAAATAGCATTTGCAAGCCTGTCATAGTCATCAGCTCCACTCTGATAGATTAAGAAAAACACTATTAAACTCAACCCATAAACATAACAACATGGCAGGGGGAGGGGGTGGTATATCTTACAGTGTCAAGTTGCAGGATAACTTTTTCCACACTAGGAGAGCGCCGAAGCAAGTATATTAGTGGATAGCACCCACCACTCAAAAACCACTCGCCCAGGTGCAATCGTTTCAGTTTACTGAATGTCTCACACCTTGGAAGATCACGCTGCAATACCTTTGGCACCACCTGAAAACAAGTCATGGTTTCAAAGGATATACAAAGACAATAAATTGGAGCAATTGTAAATTTAAAGTAAGTAGCATACATCTTCATAGACAGATGGGGATACCAACGTCAAGCTGTTGGCATTTGAAAGAGCACTGAGAATACTGCACTGAACCTGAGAGTTACTAAAAGAGAGTGAATACAGGTAAATTGAGACCGTTTTCACTGACGACACATCCATGAGGTGAATATTTCTTCTCGGAATCTCCTCTAGGCTCAGGGAGACTAGGTTTGGCATATTTATCACAAGATACTGAAATTCTATAGGGAAATCTTTCTCAGTTTGCGTGCTGGTAATGGCCAAACTCTTCAATGTGGTTGAAGAAAACATGGTGGCATGGATGGCACAACTCATCAAGTCTAGGTCGTCCAGCAACGGGCAACAGGAAGAGAGATTCTGGGCAAACCAGTCATCTATAGAACAATGGCAAAGGCCTAAAATTTTCAAGTACACCGAGGTGAAAGGAAAGGGATAACCCTGCATAGAAAGGGGCTTGGGGCCGAAATGTTTCAGTATGCCTATAGCCCAGGCCTTGCTATTAAGGGCATGGCGAATCCATGGGTGCATGTCAGAATAGTCAAGGGAATCATCAGAGTTGTCGCATTCAGCAGAAATCCAAAATGCATCCAGTGGCACCGGAACTGGCAATGAACTTCGGATCAGAAGCGCATTGTTAACAAACTTTCTGTAAGTTCTCATGCTGCTGAACTTGGCTGCGTCAAAATTGAGCCACATCAAAGATGCCCAGAGATTCTGCCACCTCCGTGAAAGCAGACTTGTCTGCGCTGCCTCCTGCAGGGTTAGGAAGTACATGACATGAAGCAGCAGCTCATCCGGTAGGGCACTGATTCTGTCGGGGGCACTCTTCTGACTGGAAGAGCCAGGGATCGCTGTTCCTCGAAGAGCTTGCTTCATCAGGGGCATTTGAATGTTGCACGCTGATGCTGTCTCTGCATAACAAAGGAACCCACATAAGAGGAGCAATGTAAGCAAAAGGACTACATTACACAGGCAATATCCAATCACGAATGCATTATTGCAAGAAGAAAACAAATGAGTTTGAGACATAAGACAATAGACAATCTAGGTAGTTTACATCCCTCACCAATCAATACTGGAAAATGGACTTGTTAGCCTCCTGAGATCAGTCTACTCGGGTTTTATTCCAGGGTGGCACTAACATGAGCTCGTTTTAGAATGAGATGGTAGCGCAACCAGCCAACCAGCATAATCTTCAAATAAGATTTTCAACAAAGGCAGGACCAAATGTCAACATCTAAGTCCAATCTTCTTCCACTCATCTAAGTCCTCTTCACATTTCTTCTCAGCTAGTAATGCAGCACTGTGCCATGAGCACCAATTGCTGTTTGCTAATGCGCTCTTCCCAGATGTGATTGGTTTGTTTAACAACTATATTATAGACCTTACCAATTTTTAAACAATGCTTCGTATGAAGGCAGTGCACTGAGGAGGTCTTATCCTCTATGCATCGCACGTGCATTGTCTTTAAATCAGCAATGCCACCGAATTAAGAAACTCAAGCAAATAAACAACGCAGCCATAGAGTATAAACTAATACCTAATACACCGAGCAGTACACAACGGACAGTCCAGTATAATGCGCTACAGCATGCCACCAACACCTAATAACAGAAAGAAATGGGAATGGGAGACCGGGCACACTCACTTCTAGTCCAACGATGTTCCCCCCTCGGCCCCCTCGGAATCGGAATCTTCTCAGTTGCGCCTCTATAACCTGCAGGGGACAAGATCCATAAGAATGTAGCCCAAAGGGGTCAACAAAACCAAGCCTCATCTGGTTCAAGGAAGCAGCGACGAGAACAAGAGCAATAGCATACCAGCTAGGGTTTGCAATGCCGGCTGAAATCGGAAGATTTGAACAAGGATTCGGGGCGGCCCGATTGATGCTCCAGCAATGGGGGTCGAGGAAGCAGGCAGGCCGACCGGTTCCTTCACTTCACCTGCGCTCGCCCCGGCGGCTGGCCGCTAGATCTATTGGTGGAGGAGGCGTCTCCATGCTCGTGCAGGCGGTGGCGGTGCGGTCGTGGTCCGCGGGCGGCGCCGTAGTGGCTGGGCGTGTGAGCCCCGGCTGCGGGGTCGCAGTCGGCGGTCGGGGTCCGGCGCCGGCGGCTCGGCGCTTGGGGAAATGGGGACTGGAGTGGAGTGTGTGCGTGCTGTGTCTGTAAGGAGGGAGGCTGGGTCGCTGGGACAGGGGGCCCACGCTGTCAGTGCTAATAATTACTCCCTCCGTTCTCTTTTGATTGGGATATTTTCAAATTAAAAAATTACCCATCCACTTAATGGTTATTTCAGAATTAACATGTGACCCTTCGTTCTTCCACGTGAGATTGGCTATGTGAGCATCTAGAAGTATGAGCCATAACTAATCGCTTGTTTACGAGGAATACTAATGATATAATTAAGTGGTTGATAAGTAGGATTGTTTTTCTTAGTCATTATAAAAAAGAACGGAGGGAGTAAATCAGTAGATGGAAAATTTCAGGAGGGATTTATTTGGTCGATTAAGGAAGCAAAGGTACAGCCATCCTAGCATTTCTCCATGATTTATGTGCTTTTTTCGTCGATGCCCATCCGGAGACACGAATCGTATTCATGTGTCTCGAAATCCTTTATTTTTCTCCTATAAATTTCTAATTCTAAGCTATCTCGTGTCTCTGGCCTTTCCACGTGTTCCCAAGCAGTTGTTGACATCTATAAGCAGATGGCGGCTGCAATGCGATGGAATGGGCAGAATTTTACGGTTCAAAACGAGTAGTTTTTGTATGGAAAGTCGCTAACGCTAACGAATTGGCTGTTTATTTCAGATTATAATCAATCCAAATTATATAATATGAATTATAGGTAATAGGGTAAAACAATACTTTAGGATCATTGTAGGATCATAAATATTTTAAAATGATTCCAGGATAGCATTTTACTATCCTACCCATGAACCATAATCCAGTTAATATAATTTAGAAGGAAAACAAACATAACCTTAGAAGCACTAAATTGCAAGTAATTGTGGTGAAAAAAATATAGGGAAAAGAGATTGTTTTCTCAATGTGTTGGAGAGGTGTTTTCCCCTCAATCTCCTTTAACCAGGAATGTAGGGAAAGGAGTTGCTCTTGCATCTCTATTTTAGCGGAGGTAAAGAGAGGAGGGAACTGATCATAGATGATCAGTCGAAAACTGATCGGAAAACAAAAATTCTTCTAACCATTGATCATTTTTTTAAGACGTACATAGCACGTTTTTCATTAACAGTATAAGGTTACAAATGTTACAAATCTGGTACTTAAAGAGAAAAAAAGATAACAAAAATGACACGACCTAATGAAGCTAAGAACCGGTGCTAAGCTAACAAAATCGGCTTCCTCCCAAATCCTAGCCTCCTCCAAAATCACTGAGGGCAGAGCCGAGCGCTTATGGGCCCTATAGTTCCGCTCCTTCCAAATCGACCAAGTGACCAACTATAAAAGGGAATCAAATCCCTTCCGCCTAATCTTCGCGACCATCTTTCGTGCTTGGATCCATGATTTTGCAAATGGGATTTCTACTTGCGGTGTCAACCCAGGCATGCCGATGCAACTGAGGATACGAAACCAAATTTCTCGACTATATACACAACCAGTCAAAAGGTGGTCCAGAGTTTCCACCTCCCGCGCACAAAGGGCACAATCATACCTGTCCTGCAACCCATGGCACCGTAGCCGGTTAGAAGTCCAGTAGCAACCATGGATTACCAGCCAACCACAAAATGGCATCAACCCGGTGCCTGCACTTTCCATAGCTGCTGCCTGCTTGGCTCCCAGCAGCGTCGACCAACATAGGAAGAGAGCCCAATAAGCGGAGGCCGAGGAGAAGTCGCCTGAGGCGGACCACCGGGTCGATCATAAGGTCAACCATCATCAGAGCATTGGGGCCAAGACCAAATGGACGTTTCTTTTCCGCTTCACAAGCACTAGCCCGGTAATTAAAACTAGCCACACATTGGACAAGAATCAAGCTGCATGACCAGCGTGCACCATTTTTACCACACGCTGAATTACAAACATAGTTGACCAGACAACTGGTGTTATTTCTGCCATGCTAGGTGCAAGACGGCGAAGAAAAACATTAAGCCAGAAAGGGTCAGCAAAAGCATCAAATTAAGGTAGCAAGCGATACGCTGACCGAAGACAGCGGTCAGGTACATGGCAGTTGCACTTGCCAAGTCACGAGTACTGTCATCGATCCGACAAATAGCAAGCCTTCCAAGTGCCATAGGCTCTAACCCATGGTCAGATAGCTACCAGGTCACCAAATCCTGATCACCTACAGCAGCATGCAAGGATGTTCGTCAATCCCCACGATACATAAATGGCTAACTCAAATCTCTTAAGCGTCAGAGGTGTAATTTCACGATTTTGTAAGCATGCATGGTTTAAGAAACTTACCATCCTAAACCTAAGTGGTAATGGGCCAGATTTTGATTTCAGAGAGAGGACAAAGATGGGCTGATAAGATGCGCGTGATGATTTGGGCCCTTTTATCACTACGTGGGTCGCAGTGGATACTGATTTCTCGAAGTTCTTTGCAGCTAAAGTTTGTTATTTGCTTCCTGGCAAGGAGGATCTATTTCAGCATCAGCATTTGGAAGACTCTCATAGTCATCATCTCCACTCTGGTATGTTAAAAAGAAGACACTGTTAAACTCACTTCATATAAGCAGAAAAATCATTTCATGCAGAGGGAGGGGTGCAATATCTTGCCTCGTCAAGTTGCAGGACAAGTTTCTTTATGCCAGGTGAGCGCCGAAGCAAGCATATTAGTGGATAGCACCCAGGACTCGAAAACCATTCGCCAAGGTGCAATTGTTCCAGATTGCTGAATGTCTCACAACTTAGAAGATCATGCTGCAATACCTTTGGCACCACCTGCAAACAAATCATGAAACGTGTAAAAGGATATATAAAGGTAACAAATTGGAGCAAATTATAATTTTAAAGTTGGAAGCATACATCTTCAAAGACAGACGGAGATACCACAGTCAATTTGGTGGCGTATGAAAGAGCACTGAGAATACTGCACTGAACCTGATGGTTTCCAAATTATACTGCACTGAGAATACTGCACTGAGACTAGGTTTGGCATATCTATCACAAGATGCTGAAATTCTATAGGGAAATCTTCCTCGATGTGTGTACTGGTAATGGTCAAACTCTTCAATTTGGTTGACGAAAAGATGGTGACATGGATGGCGCAACTCATCAACTCTAGGTCGTCTAACACCAGGCAACCCAGTCATCTATAGAACAATGGCAAAGGCCTAAAATTTTCGAGTACACCGAGGTGAAAGGAAAGGGATAACCCTGCATAGAAAGGGGCTTGGGGCCGGAATGTTTCAGTATGCCTATAGCCCAGGCCTTGCTATTAAGAGCATGGCGAATCCATGGGTGCATGTCAGAATAGTCAAGGGAATCATCAGAGTTGTCGCATTCAGCAGAAATCCAAAATGCATCCAGTGGCACCGGAACTGGCAATGAACTTCGGATCAGAAGCGCATTGTTAACAAACTTTCTGTAAGTTCTCATGCTGCTGAACTTGGCTGCGTCAAAATTGAGCCACATCAAAGATGCCCAGAGATTCTGCCACCTCCGTGAAAGCAGACTTGTCTGCGCTGCCTCCTGCAGGGTTAGGAAGTACATGACATGAAGCAGCAGCTCATCCGGTAGGGCACTGATTCTGTCGGGGGCACTCTTCTGACTGGAAGAGCCAGGGATCGCTGTTCCTCGAAGAGCTTGCTTCATCAGGGGCATTCGATCGAGCAGGTGTTGCACATGGATACCGTCTCTGCAGAACAAAGGAACCCACACAAGAGGAGAAACATAAGCAAAAGGACTACATTACACAGTAATATCCAATCTTTTGAACGGAAAGGGCACGAGAGTGTGCCTATTTCATTGATATAGAGGAGAAACAACCGTCGGAGCGGTCAAGTGATTAAAAGAAAGAAAATAAAGGAAAAGGAAGGGGGAAAACAAAAAAACGGCGCATGGAGTCGTAGCGTTGTGATTACGGTAGCAGGGCCGCTAGGTCTCTCGCTCCCGCTGTGATCCACATATTAGCTGAGGACTTTATCTTTGCCATTAGTTGCGTTGTCGATGAGCCCTTGTGGCGGAAGATGCGTGAGTTTCGCTCAATCCATAGCTCCCACATGATCAGCAGGGTTAGGCTTCTATACGCTTTGTGTGGGGTCCCTGGTGTTGATGTGATGCCAAGCCACCAGTCAATGGCCCTTGTACTGTGATTCCATTGCTCCGGTTGCAGGTTACCTTGTGATAGCCATTGGCCTATGAGTTTCCAAACCTGTTTTGTGTATCTGCATTCAGCTAGTAGGTGATGCGCCGTCTCCATCGTGCAGCGGCATAGGGTGCAAGTGGGAGTATAGTCCCAGCCCCGCTGTGCTAATCTGTCCGAAGTCCAAACCCTATTTTGGAGGATGAGCCAGGCGAAAATTTTGCATTTTGCCGGTGCCCAAGCTTGCCACACTGTTGCCAGATCTGGCGTTTTGATGCTACCTAGTAGTTGGGCCCTGTATGCTGAAGCTGAGGTGTATTGACCGCTATTGGTGAATTTCCATGTAATTGCATCCTCCTGGTCCGGATTTAGCTGGTATCTCTGGATTAGGGGCCATAATGTGACGAATTCGCGGAGAAGTGAGGTTGTGAAGCCTGTTCTATGCTGTAAGTCTCTAATCCAACTGCTATGGTGGAAGGCCTCCCGTACTGTTTTCTTTTTCCTTTTGGTTTTCGCATAGAGATGTGGAGCGATGTCCTTTGGGCGTCTCCCTGCGACCCATGCATCTAGCCAGAAGCGTGTGTTGGCTCCATTGCCGAGTGTGATCGTCGTACATGCCGCAAAAAGGAGTCTATCTTTGTCGTCACAGGGTGTATCTGTTCCAACCCACTTCTTATCCGAGGAAGCCCATGCATGCCATAGCCATCTCAGTCGAAGCGCTCTTGCGAACTTGTGAAGGTCAAGGATTCTGACGCCGCCGTGTTTTTTCGGAAGAGTTGTCCGCGTCCAGTTGATTTTGCATTTGCCTCCAGTAAGTTCTTTGTCCCCTGCCCATAGGAAGCGTTTTCTGATTTTATCGATGTCCTCTAGTACCTCCTTAGGCGTTCTGAGGGCCGTCAGCGTGTAGATGGGTTGTGAGGATAGAACAGATTTGGTGAGACATAGTCTGCCAGCTTGCGTGAGATTTCTGCCCTTCCATTTTGAGAGTTTGCTCGCCACCTTGTCGATCAGAGGCTGGAAGTCAATGCGACGTAGGCGTTCGACCATTAGTGGGAGGCCAAGGTATTTTATCGGGAAGTTCCTCTTTGCAACCGGAAGGTCACTGAGCAGCTCCTGGAAGGTATCATTTGAGCAGCTGATCGGTGTGACACTCGTTTTTTGGATGTTCGTTTTGAGCCCCGTCGCTTCTCCGAACTTTTGGAGGAGAGTCTTCAAGTTTGTGATGTCCCGTGTGGAAGGTTTGACAAAGATCACGGCGTCATCAGCGTACATGGATGTTCTCATAACTGTTGCACGGTTGTTGAGTTTTTGAAGCAGTTTCGTCTCCGTGGCAGCCGATAGCAGGTACTGTAGTGGGTCAATTGCAAGGATGAAGAGGAGCGGCGATAGGGGGTCGCCCTGGCGGAGTCCTCTCCCATGTTGTATGTGGTCCAGCGGAAATCCATTAAGGGAGACTCGTGATGTTGACGTAGTGAGGATTGCCGCGATCCAGTCTCTCCATTTTGGTGGGAAGCCTCTGTGTTGCATCATGGTAAGGAGGTAGTCCCAGCGTACCGAGTCGAAAGCCTTGGATATGTCAAGCTTCATAAGCAAGGTCGGTTGCTTACGTCTGTGGAAGCGGCGTGCTAGGTTCTGGACGTATAAGAAGTTGTCGTGGATGCTTCGTCCTTTGATGAAGGCACTTTGGCAAGGTGAGACAAGTTTGTGCATGAGAGGAGCTAGGCGCAGAGCCAGGGTCTTTGTTATAATCTTCGCTATGGCATGTATGAGACTAATGGGCCTGTAGTCTGCGATGCACTCCGCCCCTTCTTTTTTGGGTATTAGAATAATTGTGGCTTTATTGAGGAGGTTGAGATCGGCGCAGCGAGAGTTGAAGAAGGAGGATATCGCCGCCATGAGGTCACTTTTGATAATCTCCCAGCAGGTGGTGAAGAAGAGGCCTGTGAAGCCGTCTGGTCCGGGCGCTTTGTTTTTTGGCATCTGGGAGACGGCCTGTCGGATCTCCTCTTCAGTGAAGGGGTTGTCGAGCATTGACAGGTCGACTGTCGGGAGAGCAAGGGCTGGCCAGTTTAGGTCGAGCGTCCTACGTGACGGGTCCTGCATGACCTTTTGGAAATGATCTTGTACGATCTGTAGTTTGTCATTATGGGTAAGTGCATAAATGCATTATTGCAAGCATAAAAGAATGAGTATAATACATAAATAAAAAATACAATCTATGTGACAATTTTTTAGGGGAAAAGAAAACTTGTTTACTTTACATTCCTCACCAGTCAATACTGGGCAATGGACAGGTTACCTCCTTGAGGTCATTTCACTCAGGTTTTAATCCACGGTGGCATTTATATGGGCTAGTTTTAGAATGAGATGGCAACCCAACCAGCATATTCTTCAAAAAAAAAAACGGTGGGACCAAATGTTAACATCTAAGCACAATCTTCTTTCTGTCCTCTAAGTCCTCTGTACATTTATTCTCAACTGGTAGCACAGAACGGTACTATCAGCACCAATGGCTGCTAAAGCGCTCATCCCAACTCTGGTATGCCATTGGTTTGTTTAACAACTGCAACGAAGACCTTACCGGCTTTTTAAACAATGCTTCATATGAAGGATGTCCTATCCTCTATGCATCCCACGTGCACAGTTATTAAATCAGCAATGCCGCCGAATTAAGAAACTCAGTTACTCCCTCCATTCCAAATTATAGGTCATTCTGGTTGTTTAGTTTATAGATACCCTATGTCTAGATGCATAATACTCCCTCCGTTCCAAATTATAGGTTATTTTAGCTTTTCTAAGTTTATAGATATTATTATGCATCTAGGCATACACCATATCTAGTGCATAACAAAAACTATGCACCTAGAAAAACCAAAAACGACATACAATTTGGAACAGAGGGAGTAATATTTAGAGGCAATTCCCTACAAACCACTAAAAAAGTTCTCAATTCCATATGTACCATTAAAAAATTCTGGTAACTCTCGTACCATTGGATCATTTTTTTACTGGACCTCAATGCCACCACCGTCTAGTTTAGGTAAATCGGAAGCTAACAGTGAGATGAAATAACCACTTTGCCCTTCTACTCCCTTTTGATCTTTTTCTCCTCTCCTTTGGCCGTCCTCGGCTCCGCTCCCGCCTTTCTCCTCTCCTCCTCCTGTTCCAATTCGACCTTCGAGGCCATGGCCATGGCCTCATTGTCTGCCATGCCCACAAGACCGCACAATGGAGGGACTCTGGAGCCCCACCCCGTCTAAGGGCTTCTTCAACAATCAACATCCTCATCCTACCACCGCAGCCTACGTCCTCCTCCCCGAACGCCGCCGCACCGTGATCGCGCCCTTTTCCGTGTTCGCCACCTCCGCCTCCACGACCGAGCCCATGCCCAGGCGCTGCCACCAGATCCTCGAGCTTTGGGGGGCTGCCGCCATCACAGTAGCCGCCGCCCAGGCCCCAGCCAACTAGCGCCGCCGCGCAAAGGAGGTCGAGCTGTCCGAGCTGGCGTCCGCCATGTGCCCCGTTGCTACTCGCGCGGCTGTGTTCCGGCCTTCCGAAGCCGCCCTGGCACCCTTCGACGCCTCCTCGACTGCCACCGTAGCCGCCGCCAGCGCGCCCACTGAGCTCCCGTGCATGTCGAACACCATGCCGATGATGAGGTCCGACAGGGAATCGCGATACGGCTAGGGAAAGGGGCTCGGCCTGTCTAGGGGCGCGGATATGCGAACGAGAGCGCGGGGTTAGGGGGCGGGGGTGGCGGCACCGCCGCTGGCGACAATGGAGCAACGGTAATCACAATAAGAAAGGAAGCGTATTATAGTCATTTTTTAAAGAACGGGCATGTAACGGAGACTTTAACTCCAAAAACCTCACGGAAGTGGCACTGAGGTCCGATAAAAATTGACTTGATGGCATGAGGGGCGCTTGAACTTTTTCAATGGTACATATGGAATTGAGACCTTTTTTAGTGGCTTGTAGGGAATTGCTTCTAATATTTATGCATCTAGAAAAGCTAAAACGACCTATAATTTGGGATAAAGGAAGTAATAAACAACACGACCATATGGATACTACTCATATAAACTAATATAGAACAGTGCACGATGAACATTCCAGTACAATGCACTACAACATCAGCATGCCATCAACACTTGCAAAAAGAGAAAGAAATGGGAACGGGAGACCGGGCACACTGTGACATCTCAGGCCAACTATGGATGAATTGAGTCCACTAAAGGTTCATGCGAGTGGTATGGCATGTGTGTGGACCTTGCTAGTTGAGGGTGAGTTTCACCAATATATAAACTCAAGTGCCAAATACATTCCAACTTTTAGGTTAACCCTTCTACGCGAAGCGAGGACGAAAGCGTAAGCGGGGTTGATACGAATGCGTGTTTTACTCTATGTGCGAGTAGAACTGAGCTATATTTGGGACTGGGGCGTTACACACACTCACTTATAGTCCCAAGATGCCCCCATCGGAATCTTTTCAGCTGCTCCTCAAACCTGTAGGCCACACAAACACAAGGTCCATCAGAAATTCAGAATGTAGGGCCAACAAAAACACATCTTAATCTGGTTCAAAAAGCGACAGCAAGGGCAAGAGCGTACCAACCAAGGACGGCTATGGTTCGGAATGCCGGAGAAATGGGGGATTTGAGCTCGGATTCCGGACGGCCCAATTGAGGAGTCAGCAATGTGGTGCGAGGGAGCAGGCAGGTGCATACCGCGCCGACGTGCTTCACCAGCGCTAGCTGCGGCGGTTGGCCGCTAGATCTAGTGGGAGGCATCTCAACGCCCCTGTCGGCAGCGTGGTTATTGGCCGGGCGTGTGATCCCTGGCTGCGGGGTCGGGGTCCGACGCCGGCGGCTCGGCGCTTGGGGAGTGGCGTCGTGAGGCAGCGGCGGCGGCCTGATCTGGAGTGGGTGAAGTGGGGCGCGTGCTGTCGGACGAGCCTCTGCAGAGGGACTCGTCCCTCTGACGCGTGGGCCCACGTGCTTGCGTCTGGAGTGGAGTGGGCCCATGCTGTTAGTGACAGTATTTTAAATCATTTGGCAGGGTTGTGGCCGTGGCTGAAACGATTCCGGTTGCAGCGTCTTTGGTGGAGCAGCTTCTCTAGTAGATCTAAAGTTGTTGAAAGTGTTGGCAAAATAACTTCTCCTGTATTTTTAAAATGGATTTAAAATGGATGTAATTGATCAAATATCCTATATGTCCTTGTTGCGTGGATTATTTGAATGGATGAATTGAAACGTTAGTTTATAATTTGAGGTTATAAGAAATTATGAAAATAAATTAAAGGGATTAGTGCTTTTGTAATTATAAAATTAGCATAATCCTTACGGTAATTTATATGAAATAAAAAAATTAACTAATAAAATTATAGATTAAGTCAATACTTTTTCTCTCGTTTCTCCTTTATTTATTTTACTTTTTTTCTCCTTTCTTTATTTTCTCTATTTTTTTCTTCCGTACTTATCTTATCCGCTCCTGCCTTGTCTTCTCCACGTCAGGCTGCTTCAGCCACGCGACGTCGTTCTCCTCCGTCCCCCGGTCGTGTTGCTTCCTCCGTTCCTGCGATGCTGCAGCCCCGCTTCTACCGCCGCCAGAGCGCTGCTAGCTTGCTGCAGCCCCGCCTCTGCCGTTGCCGGGGCGCTGCTGGCCTCCTCCTGCTGTACCCCATTCGTGCCAAGATCTGCTGCCAGGCAAGGCCGGGCCGCTGGCTACGCGCTCGCGACCACGCCGGGCCGTGAGGCTGCGCCGGCGCTGGGAGCCGCGCCCAGGCCAACCATCGGTGCTCCTCCAGTCCTCCGAGCCGTACGCCGCCACACCCGATGGTTAGAGAGACGGGACGCTGGGATGGAGAGGCCCGGTGGCAATTTTGCTGTAGATAACGCGAATTTGAGGGGCAAATCAATACTTTTTGACGCAGGCAAGAGGAGGAGCCGCCGGGAGTTGGTTTTTTCGGCTCCGGTGCCGCTGTACATTTTCTCGACCGGCTCCGCGAGAGCTTCGGCCTCGAAGCCGTTCTAGCCCTGCCAATGAGGTCCAAGAAATTTTAGGTTAGAGCTATTTGGTCGATTGAGGAAGAGCAAGAAATTTTAGGATAGAGCTATTTGGCCGATTGAGGAAGACGAGATATCGTCACTTCTAGCATTTCTCGATAATTCATGCACTTTTTCGTCCATACCAACGTGGATACAAACCAAATTCATCTGTGTTGATTTGAAATTCTCTATTTTACCCATATACATCCAAAGCTATCTCACGCCTTTGGTCTCTTCCACGTGTTCTGATAACTTCATTTTATTAGCAGTTCCAAATATCTAAACAGATGTTGACTGCGATGTAATAGAGTAGGTAGAATTTAATAGTTCAAAACTTGAAGTTTCTGCGTGCAAATTTGTTATGAATTGGCAACAGAGTGTGTGAGCGGGTAGAATTTTTTTACAGTTCAAAACTTGTAGTTTCTGCGTAAAAATTTGTTATGAATTAGCAATAGAGATTTTAACTTAAAAGCTATGAGGCTGTTAAGGTTTGTTTGTTTGAGCTTTCTGGTAGCTTTTCAGCGTGAAAAATCAGAAGTTCAAACAAACAACAAACTTCCCGTGCAACAAACTTCCCGTGCAGCTTCCGAAAAACCAGAAGCTCAGAAAAGTTGAGTTTATATGAAAAACTGAAAAGCTCGATTTTTCGAACTTTTTTAGCTGTTTGTAGCTGTTTAAGCTTATAAACCTAAACACATCTTCTAAATACTAGTATTGACTTTTTAAAATTAAAAAACCAGCAACAGTTTTTCAGAAAAGCTCAAAAACTGCACTCAAACAAAACAGAACTTTAGTTGACTAGGGAAACAAGGTCAAGTTGAGTGCTAAGGATATTTGAAAAGTCAAAATTTCAATGCTCTATTTTTTGATACGAGGTAACTCAGTGCTGCTCTTGTCAAGGCTGATCTGCTTTGCTTAGGGATTTTGGGTAGCACTTGGAAGCCAAAAATAAGTATCCAAACAGGTGCTCGTCTATAATTCATTTTTATGAGCACTTTTTATATGAAAGTCGCAAAATAAATAATGGTCAAAATTATATCTCGAGAATTATATGACGTCTAAAAAGGAGATTGGGAGAGAAATGGACGGGCGACAGAATCATAGTACTAAATGATTTATATAGACACTGGAAATTATACATAGCCCATATAAGCAACATTGCAATTTTACGCTTTACGCCATTGGATACGTATTTTCACCTGCAGTCGTGAGTCGTGTCTATCGAAGTAATTTCCCCTACTTCCGGGCCCACCCGACAGTGAAAGGGGGCCACACGACACGGCGCCCACCCACCTTCCCCCCGCCCCCGAAGTCTCCCCGCTCCCGCACCGCCGCCGCGGACCTCGCCGCCGGCAATGGCGTGGCTTGCGCGCTCCATCGCCAACTCCCTCCTCGCCCCCGAGGAGAAAGAATCCAGCGGTACCGGCCCGGGCCCCTCCGCCTCCCCCGGCTCCTCCTCCTCCTCCCCGCCGCGCGGCGTCCGCGAGGACCTCTCCGAGTTCACCGGCGCGCTCGCAAACCGCTTCCAGGGCCTCGCATCCTTCCTCGCGCCCGCCGCCCCCGGCGGAGGCGGGCCGCGGCGGCCGGACCCGGCCGAGATCGCGGGCCGCTTCCGCGCGGGCCTCGCGCGGCTCCCGGGCCGCCAGGCTGTCGCGGATCTCGCCAAGATCGCCTCCTCGCTGCTGCCCCCGGAGGGCGGCGACGCGGACTGGGCGGAGTCCGCCGTGGGGGTCACCGAGGAGGTGGTCGCCTTCGCGCGGGACGCCGCTCTGAGGCACGAGCTCTGGCTCGACTTCCCCCTCCTCCCCGACGACGCCGACTCCGACGGTTCGTGCGTTTCTTCATTGGCTCCCCGAAAGGCTTGTTGTTCATCAGTCTCTTTTATGATTCAGTACTGATTGTGTTTTGTTCTAATGATGTTAAGTGCAGATTTCGACATGACTGATGCGCAGCAGGACCACGCGCTGGCCGTCGAGAGCGTGGCGCCGGAGCTGGCTGATCTACGGATCGAACTCTGCCCCAGCCACATGAGCGAGGGCTGCTTCTGGAAGATATACTTCGTCCTGCTGCATCCTAAGCTCATGAAGGAGGATGCTGATATTCTGTCGACTCCACAGGTGATTTGCCTTAGCATAAGTTCATTGAGTTAAGCCATATGCCCATATCAGCCAACTTAGTAACTGAGGATTTACTTGATACAAGTTAACCAAGTTAGTCTCCTTCATTCAATAATAAGTTCACTTGGACGAATAACAGCATGAATTTGTTAGCTGAGGTGAGTAAAGGAATGCGACTCAAATGCAGCATCAGATTAGTTGTTAAATCGATACTGTATTTTGCAGCACGTCTTAATGTTTGCTACATTGTACTTGGTATCATGGAAGATTGGGGTGGAAAGAAACTTAGTGCATTTCATTTTTCGTTTGACATATCTTGGACCTAAGGTTCTGTGTTCTCGGAAGGCAGTCATGCTCATTTGGCAGTAGTAGGCATGAATATGATCGTAATGTACATAAGAAATTTGTGTTTTTACAAAAAAAAAACTTTGCATCACAGTTATGATTTCTGAGTGAGAGATCTGCTTGAGGCACATGCGTTCTTCAAATGAAATGCTGTAATGTTTTGGTAAAATGGTCAATAAATCATTGCCATATCTCTGTTGTTCACCCTTTACATCAGCCAATATTCCATCTGCAACTTGGTCATCCGTTTGACCTCACTCTGGGATTTGATTTCAAAACGTTGAGTTCTTCGGCTTTCGGCAATAATAAAATATGGTTGACTAATTAGCCTCATTCGGCACATATATTCTCAAGCTTTGTGCTTCTGTTCCTACCTTGGAACCTCTCCTTTTCATTGGATAAGCTAATGAAGCCTTTACTTATCAAGTGTATGTTACAAGTGTCATGGATTACTGGGTTTGTTATAATCCGAATCCACTTTCTCTTTTGTGTCAGCTAAGCTAGTGTAGCCTTCCCACATTCCCTTCCTCCTGCCTTAAAGTGAATCTAGTTATCATTCTTTTTATTGGCTGCCATTGTTCTTCTTGAAAATACGAATTAATGGTAGTTTTGCACTCTAATTCTTAGACATTTGTTTTGAAGGGAGTTGATTTAAAGAAATCACTTTGAAATAGGCCCATGGTTTGTGCATGGCCCAGCATAGGCATTATAATTTATAACTTAATTGATTCATTGTGATTGTTTGCCAGGCATGCATGCTTTAGAGTTCAGAGATGGATATTTGACAGAAAGTCTAATGGGTCCTCAATGATTAGTAGTTTCTGTTTGTGATTTTACTTTCTTGCAAGTCATGATGGGTTACCCATCCAAATACGCCCCTAGTTAGAAATTGGCCTAACTCAGACTGCACAGCTGAAGCGATTCGTTATATTCTAGTAATTTTCTATAATAACTGAGTGATTCGTTTAGTTTAGCTGTTAGCCTGTTACTGTATTTCTGTCTATTCAGTTCCTTCCTTAGTCCAATTTTATTCACATAATGATGCATTGCATGAGTCTGAGCTCTGAAGTTTCATATTAGCTGCAGGAAACATGTCAAACATCAAAAGTCAGAATTAGCCATCAAGTGAATGTTGACTCACTAAAAGTGTTGGAACATAAAGTGCACTATGATGAGACTGATTAGCCCCTATGTTCGAATAATTCATAACACTTATTAGCTCTCACATGCATGCATGAGCCCTGAGAGGCAGATATATCGACAGAAAGTCATCTTCGATAGGCCCTCTTTGCTTTAGTAGTTTCTGCTGCTGATTTTGCTTTCTTGCTAGTCATGATGCTTAACCTTTTATTTGTTCTGACTGCCCAAAAGATAAGCTGGTGTCTGCCAGCTCTTACATGTTTGCTAGCAAACTTCTTATCAGCTTTTGATCACCTTGGCACAGATTTTGGAAGCTAGAGGCAAGTTGTCACACGATTTGCGATATCAGATGAAGTTACAGAGCAGCAATGAAGACACCGTACCTGTGCCTTTCAGCAATGTAGATGGTGCTTTAGCTTCTCCTGTAGAGGTTTTGAGCACATTAAAGGGTCAGGATGGCTCTGTGATGGCCACATCTTTTAGCAACATAGACTATGGCATCTCTCAACCAACCAATCAGGAATTTCTATCAGCTAATGCAATCAGTGATGCTGGAACTGTTTCTTCAGATAACATCAGCAGCAGTGTACCTGTACAGCTAGTGCCCATATTGAAAGACGCTACTGTGGAGTCACAGTCTACGGTGGAAGAAAGTACACGCGATCTCTCTACAGGAGATGCAACAACAGAAGAACAGAGCATGCAAATGTCTGAGATAGCATTGGTGGACAATTCTCCTCCTAAAGATGACCAACAGAAACAACATTTAGCTGACATCAGTGAGCAATCAAGAGTTGACATTCGGAAAGCTTATCATGATGAGGATGATGATGGCGATGAATGGTTGGAAGAGGAGACAGGGGGCCCAGGAAGCACGGCGATTCCAATTGCAGATGATGAAGATGTATCCTTCAGTGATCTAGAGGATGACGATGGTACAAAATGACATCGCCAGCAGCAGCTTCATCATCCTCTAGAATTTGTGCAGCCGATTCCATTATACGGTCAAATGCGAGGAGCTTGGAAGATGCCCACTGTATGGTCTCGTACTCTCATAGGGCTGCTGTGATCAGCTGCTACTGCTTCAGAATTCGCTGTGACCCTGGTACTTTACAGTGCGCCACGGTTTTCGCAGTACAAATATGCCCCATTTTTATCTTCCAACTCGTGGATTTAAGGTTGTGATGTTTAGTGACTGTTGTACAGTGTGCAGAGACTACTACGCATATTTGGATGCTTTGGAATTTCAGATAATACTCTGATTCCTCCAACCTGCCACCCTATATACAATCTGGGATGATGAAATAGAATTCGCCTTATCTTTATCTTCTCAAGGAATACATTATCTTCCAGGGGAAAATTTATTGCATGTATGTGTCAGCAAATTCTATTACAGAAGCATCCAAGTCCAGAACTGACCAAGTAAAACAAGACAACAGAACAATAACCAGAAATTAGGCAAAATTTGGCCAAGCACCATATCCTCCGGCCGGAGAAGAATCTTTTCCTTGCTCAATTTGCTAGTAAACAAATTAAAAATCTTGTGGTGGAAACCATTGGGCGGTGCACACTCTGATTGATAGTTTAACGCGGTTTGATGCTGAATTAGGTTCTTGGTCCAGCGATCAACATGTTGGATTAGTATCAGGGAAAAGAAATTAAAAACGTATTAGGTGAGGCTTAGATTTCAAATGGGGTCTACGTCGTTGTCCCACCCTTGAGGCAGCAGGTCAACTCGGTCGTACCATGAACATGGCACATGGGACAAGAGTCACAGGATTGTACTGCTGCTTGCCTGCATTTCGAAGGCAGCTTTGCTGATGGCATTAGATTGGTGAGTAGCTATCTTATGACGTCAAGGAATGTGCTTGATCGAGCCTAGCTGGGTATTTCGTTTAGAAGTTTGATTTTTAGTTGAAGGTTGTGTCAAGCCCAAAGGCTACAGATTAAAGTTACGAAGAAATACCATATACTACTCATCGATACAACTGGTTTTTTGGTTTTGTTTTGAGTTTTGGTTGCCCAATTGGCACCACATAACCAAAGTGAACTAACAGATTTTTCCGGCAAATGAAACAGACATCAGTGAAGGACGAAGTTGGCGTTGGATCTCGAGATCGAGTTGGGCAACCATTCAGCCGCTGGGACCAACAACATTCCCACATGTGTGCTGCATTGCAGTTGTTGCAACTAGAAGATCCCTTGCCGTGTTCTTACTCAAGAGTCAGCAAGGGTACGGCCTCATCCTGCCCCAGACAGCAAATTAACAACGAAGCAGCGAGTTCGTTCGATAACCAACTGCCCCCGTACAATCGTCGATGACACCAATCAATAATAACAACAAGTTGAAAGAAAAAGCTTGATTACATACACAAACTCTCCAGCAGAGCCGCGCAAAACTGTCATCACTAACAGTAACACACATACAACTTTCTCCCATGGATCATGCAGGATGCATGCAGCAGTCTCGGTTACAATTACAGTGATCCGGATCGGAGCTGCCGTGCATGCGTATGGAATCGAATTGCTCGGAGCGATATGCGGAGGCAGCAGCGAGAGCTGTAGCCTAGTTAGTTGTGGCCTCCTCCCTGGGTGTAGATGTAGTCGGTGTGCGCCACCAGCGTCCGCCTCATCAGGCACTCCTCCTCTTGCTCCGCTTCGCCTCCCTCTACGGTGGCGGCGCCGCCGCACGGGTCGTCCTCCGCCGCCGCCGTGAAGCCCGTCATCGCCTCCCCCTTGCTGTCCACCACCTGCAACACACGCAGAGAAATTGAAAGAGACTGAGGTTGCTGCTGTACTGCGCGTGCGGTCGTCTCCAACGCCATGCATGCATGGCGGCGGTGAGATCGAACGGCTGCCCTGGCAATGAGCACGCACGACGCACCTCACTGTCTTGTCCTTCTTGGAGCTCCGCGTGGCCTCTACTGCTCGCCGCCGCCTCCCTCGCCGCGTGGGCGGCGACGGAGAAGAGGAGCAGGAGCGACAGCAGCAGGGCGGCGGTTCGCCGTGGCGGCGATTGCGCCATGGCTGGCCTCCTCTTGCTGGTAGTTTCTTGGGCCAGAGAGGAACTGAGGGAGAGAGTGTGGTGGTTATGTGTTAGTTGGGTCGTTGGATTAATGGAGGCGGTGAGGTGTTGGTTTGGAGTTGAGGAGGGGGCGTTGGGAGGAAGAAGGCAGAGGCAGGCGAGGGAGAAGAGGCCATGGCAGAGAGGGGCTTTAATAGGGAGCCCATAAATGTACGTGTAGCCCGGTCGCTGTAGCCTGCGGGGCTATTCAATGACGTGTGCTCTCCTTCATTTTCAGGTGATGATGCAGTCATCACTCTGCTTCGGGAAGCAGAGTGGAAAGTAGAGTAGTCAAACACTAGCAAGGGAATCAAAGGTTTAGAAAACTAACCGATCAATGCTTCTCAATTCAGCATTGTGTGCTCTTAGTGTTTGGATACGAGGTCAGAGTCACATCGGATGTTCGGATGCCTAATTAGAGGACTAAATATGAGTTATTTAAAAAACTAATTGCACAGATGAAGTCTAATTCGCGAGATGAATCTATTAAGACTAATTAATCCATTATTAGTAAATGGTTACTGTAGCATCACATTATCAAATCATAGACTAATTAGGCTTAATAGATTTGTCTCGCGAATTAGACTCCATCTATGCAATTAGTTTTGTAATTAGGCTATGTTTAATACTTTTAATTAGTATCAAACATCCAATGTGACAGGTGCTAAAGTTTAGTGAAGGGTCTAGCCATGTGAAGTTTGCAAAAAAAATATTGGTGAGAAAAATAGTTTGGAAAACATGTTGGAGAACCTAAATAAATTTTAAATTTTAGGAAACACCGTAGCTTTAAGAAAGAGTTTGCAGAATGTTAAAAATGTTGAAAAATATTAAATAAATGTTGAGTTTCATGGTTCCGGCCGGCCCAGGACCCCGACGCGCGCAACCCACACGACCTCACAAGCCCGGCCCACACACCCTCGCTTTCTTTCGTAGCTCCTGCCTCCCGTTGCGCGGCCCATCCTCTCGCCAGAATCCCGGACGGCCGCCGGAGCGCGATGCTCGCCGCGAGCACCGCCGGCTGCCGCATGCCATGGCTCGCCGCCGGTTTCCGACCACCCCGATACTCCGGCGTGCGCCCGCGTCTACGGCGCCGCGTCCCAGCCATCCTCCCCAGGCGCCCCCTTCGTCTCCGGTACACCACTCCTCCAATCTCGAAACAACCATGGCTATCTTCCTTTTTTTCCCCATTTTTTTTCCCACGAAAACCAACCAACCAATAGCTATCCAAGTCTCTTCCCTTTCGTCTGGTATTTTAGAGTTGAAAAGCGTTTCATCACTTCTTGTATGCTAGAGGATTTCATTTTCAGGACGAGAACGACTACACATTTCCAAAATTCCTGCAAAATCTGCCTGATGGGTTCTAAAATGATTAAATCCTGTATGGACAAATGATTAGTCGTCCTTTGCTAGTTTGGCGGCCGCAGCGCATTCATTAGCAATCTGCCGACACTTGACTGCGTCCTTCATATGCGGCGAATTCTCCAGGCATCACTGCATCCACGAAAATTCCTCTTGAGAAATCAGTTGACTGACTCCACTTGCAGGATAAATCGACCAATGCGCTGCTTCCCTGTACATTTCTCGAAGAAAATGACTGGTTGGGCCACGTGGGTTCGATCCCAGTCGCGCTCGTACGAACCACACGCTCACTCTGTCCAAACTCCAAAGTCACGGTCAGCTCTTTGCGTTTCCAAGATATATAAGTATCGTACCGTTGAATCTGAAGGTTCCTTTGCTGCAGAAGAAAGAAATAGTCGTACGGACAGCGGGTGCCGAAACTCGAGGGGACAGAGAAAAAGGCCCCTTGTGGCCGGAGAAGTCAGTCCTGGTGGCCATCGCCGGCGTTGAGGTCCTGAAACTGGTGGGAGCCTATCGCTGAGGCGCGCTTGGTATGTTTAGCTCCATCACTAGTGCTTTCCTTCTTGAATTTCTCTTCAACATATACCTTCTGTGGGTAGCATATGTAAGGTTGTGCAGAATCGGTATGCAGTTACATATTTGGAAATTGGATTGAGGGCGATATGGGTTAGTTTGATGTTTTGAACAAATCTCGCAAAACAGCACGAATATGGCGAATATGTAGCAGAAAACCACGGGTTCTTGTGTTCTTTTGCACAAAACCTCATGATGGAGATGCTTGTCTAGTAGCACAAAACAAGGTGATTTAGCAATCTCCAGTCCAAGTGAGCACACACACAGGCGCTTAAACGGCTTCAAGCTGCCACTACATCTTCACCCCGTTCCTTGCCTAGTGAGAGAGCAAAGGCAGTGCCATGCCATGGTTCGGAAGAGTGAACACCAAGGCTGCAGCTTGCCCTGGTGTGGATTTGTGGTGCTGGAGGAAAGCATGTAGAGCACTATGGTTTGTGTGTGCGTGCGCATGTGTGTGTGGGGTGGGGTGGGGGGGGGGGGTGCGGGGAAGGGGGAGGATTCAGTCATGAACTTTTGATTAGGCTACTAAGGGGATTTGTGGGTCTTTGGCATGGCTGAATTTAGCAAGAATTGTTATATTTGATTATCTGACCGGCAATTGAGGAGCCTTTCTGCAAATAGACTTGAGGTTTTCTTTGATTACCTTTAGGGAATTTGTTATCTGTATCTTAGTATGGTAATTTACTCACTTAATTGGGTCACACAGTGTGAATAACAGTAGTCCAACATCCATCCTCATCTTCTCTTTTTTGCATGCTTCAACTTGTACATCTGTGGTCCGTGGATAGCAACATCCCTTTTACACTCACAAGTGTCTCCATCAACCCTTTTTTTCATCATGATGTATATGCTAAAGATTTTTGTGCTCTGATGCTGCATTCACATAGAATCGATTACATCAACTCACTCTTCAACACAATATTAGCCCTCCGTTGCCAGCGAGTGTGCTTGCTTGAAATGTTAGAGCGCTGAAAATATGAGGTTTTCTCATGTGTTTTGTGCACAAGGATACTAATATGTGCTTTTGTGCCATAAGTTTGATCTTTATACCTGTGAAATTTGCTATATTGTTTCTATCAAAATAAGTATAGAACAATTGATTGTACGACTGATGATCTAATCCTTTGGCCCTGCAGCTGCAGTGTTCACTTGTTCAAATAGCTAGGCTAGAAGGATTTAAGTGAATTGATCTAATGTCTGTCTAACTTGAGTAATGAATATTGCATACTCCCACTGGTTGAATGGCTAAAAAAGTTGTCCCATAGAGATAGTAAAGCATGAGAAACAACTGTTAAAGAAGTTGAGTTTATACGGAAAAGATTGGACTGATTAAATTTTATTCTGCCTGAAAACGTATTTCAAATATATGTTATTGATCAGTATTGATTTTTCAATGTTTCCTTATCATATTTTCTTTTTTTAAAAAATTTGGCAGAGACAGGGCATTCAGCATTAAGGGATCTGTAATGTTGGCATACAACAGAACTTGCAGAAAATAAGATTATGACTGGAAATATCGCACGATGCGATGATAAATTGAAGTTTGAAGTAGACATCCATCAGAATATTAAGGTTTTCGCAGAAGATGAGATTAAATGGATTACTAGAAACTTTAGCATTCAAATCGGAAAAGGTGGCTTCGGAGAAGTGTATAAAGGGATTCTTGATGATGACTATGATGTTGTTGCAGTGAAGAGATATATCAGCAAAGATTTAAGAAAAGAGTTTATGGAAGAAGTAAGCATCCATAGTCAAATGAGTCACAAAAATGTGGTGGAGCTCATAGGCTATTGTATTGGGGAAAGTACTCTAATGATTGTTACTAAGTATATCTCCAAAGGAAACCTGGATGACATACTCCACGACAGTGAAATTCCCATCCCTTTGGATGTAAGACTGGGTATTGCTATAGGGTGTGCAGAAGCATTGAGCTATATGCATTCAATGCATTTATCAAGCGACAGCCTTGTTTGTCATGGTGATATTAAGCCTGCCAACATACTTCTAGATGGCAATCTGACAGCAAAATTGTCTGACTTTGGAGTGTCAAGGCTTCTTTCAGGTGGTGTCACTCAGTACACTGTACATATAAAAGGAAGCGTATCTTACATGGATCCTATATACTTTCAGGAGGGCTGTCTTACTCCGAGGAGTGATGTTTATAGTTTTGGAATAGTTCTCTTGGAACTAATAGCTCGAAAAAGGATAAGAAAAGGTGACATTAACCTTATTGGATCGTTCAATAAAGCCTGTGCAAATGGGAAAGGTAGAGAAATATTTGATGCTGCAATAGCAAATGAGAACAATATGAAGATTCTAAAAGAAATGAAGAAATTGGCTACTGAATGCCTAACACTGGACATTCATAAACGTCCTCAGATGAATGTGGTGGCAAAACGCCTTCGGATACTTAAAAAGGAATTAAAGAACATACATGAAAAATATTCGGAACCCATTTTGGCATCGCACCACTCATGGCGCAAAAACTACAAGCAGGACATATCCATGCCCAGCTATAATTCTAGAATGCAGCTTAAGAAGAGTTTGAGCATTTTCAAAAGAAATCGTAGCAATTCTAAGATTCTATCGGAGCCTGGCAATGTGAGAATTTTCACACAGGAGGAGCTAAATGATGTCACAAATTACTCGTATTTACTCAGTGGAGGTACTTCAGGTAAGGTTTACAAAGGAACGCTTGAAGACAATACCGTGGTAGCGGTGAGGATATTTTCTGAGGTACTTGAGAGCTTTGAACAGGCGTTTATCAATGGAGGGATGATCTTATCTCAAATTATGCATAAGAACATCATCAGACTTTTGGGCTATTGCTTGGATGCTGATTGTCCAGCTTTTGTCTATGAGTATGCTGCTAAAGGTAGTCTCTCTGACATTCTAGATGGCCATGAATATTTCCCGCTACATTTACGTGTGAAGATTGCAGTTCAGACTGCAGAAGCATTAGAATATCTCCATTCCTCAGCAACTGGTATCATCAGACATGGTTATGTTGTACCATCCAAAATACTTCTTGATGACAATTTCACGCCAAAGCTCACAGGCTTTTCATGGGCTCGGAGGCTTATCAAGGAGAGTAACATTACTGCCGGTGACGATGTAATTTGTTGTCAGCTTCCCTCAAGCGGGCTCAACAATGACCCAATTCATGATCAGCGTGCGTTGCTCAAATTGAAAACCGATGTGTACCAGTTTGGTGTTCTTCTCTTGACACTCATTAGTAGGAAGAACTTCATATTTTACGCGGATCACGAACCCCTCATCTTACAATTTCGCGCAGCTTACCAGGCAGATAACAGAGGAAGGCCATTGTTTGATGATGACATCGCAGCTCGTGCTGAAGATATTGCTCTCCTTGAAGAGATCGGGAGGCTATCACTTAAATGTGTCTGTCTGGAAATAGATCAGAGACCAACAATGAAGGAAGTGGCAGAACACCTTAGGACACTTAGGACATCTTGGAAGAAGTCCTTGGAAGAAGTCCTTGGCCAAGGGAGCTACACTGGTGTCTGAAACTGTAATTAAATCTCATATCGCCGATGCTGAAGGCACTAAACTCGACAGGCTACTCGGTTCAGATATTAGAGATTGAACCTCGTGTACATATTGTGTGTGATGTGTTGTATTGTTATCAGAACATCTTGCCCGCACTGCAATTTGCAATTATGCTGTCAGTCGGATGATGTTATCTGAACTAGCGTGCACTCTGCATCTCACGCTGTCGATGACATGATGTTATTATCTGAATTTGTTCTGCTAACAGATGTAGAAAATTTATGTTCAGTGTTGGTAGTGTTGTTTCCTGAACAGATAAAATGTGCAGAAATACTATGTGATCTACAAGCTATATATGTGGTCTTTTGTTCCGGTGTAGGGCTACTCCATTGTTGATCAGCTCGTGCAGCTCAGTGAGCAAATTAACGTAGTTTGTGGCGTCCGTGGACTAAGGATACAATTTGATTGTGAAAGGGCTTTAGCCCAGTAGTTAGAGCACCTGAGTAGCACTTAGTAGGCTTAGGTTCAACTTCCCGTGGAAGTGAATTAAACGGGTATGGAATAAAAAAATAGGTATCCCCTACTTACTTTGGTAATAAACGGGTATGGAATAAAAAAAATAGGTATCCCCTACTTACTTTGGTAAAAAAAAAGATACAGTTTGATTGGTATGCCGTATATTTGGTTTCCGTTGCTCTTAGGAGAACTTGTGTTACTTTTGTTCGACTGGCAAATGAATATACTTGCAAATACCCGTCGATATTGAAATCGGTGGTATTATGTACTTAGGAATGAAATTTAACAACTAGAATGACGTTGCTCCTTTTTTTCCGCTAGGGGTGAAAGGCATATTTCTGACAATGGAGACCTAAACATGCTCAAAGGTAATACTCTTTCAGGTAACTGTCAAGAACTGAGAGAATACTCAGAATTTGCAAGGGGAAAAACGCCAGATGCAAGAACACGAACTGAATTTGATGGTACAGATAGCTCACTGCTGAATCGATGAACTCCAGGATACAGATAAAGTTCTAGCATCGCCAAGAAGACGACAAGCAAGCTATCTACTCTGCCAATACTAGGGTTTTCAGTTCAATATTCGATAACCATTACAGCAGGTGACTCGGTACTAAATAGCATGGGCCGGTCATTACAATAAGCAAAGAGTTTAAGTTGAACAAATACTGTTTAACGTCTGACAAATAAGAGCAGGTGCTGCTTAGGCGAAACGGTGAAGTCATAGTTGATGATGACCCTCTGAATCGACAGCTCAAGTGAAGTCGCTGAAGCGTTACAGCTACTGCCGACTTGTGCTCTGCTCTGTTTGCCTGACGAACTGAAAGGTGATGGTACTCTACTCCTGACAATGCCCCCTCCTTAACATCCTTGTCCTCAAGGATGAAATGATGGAAATACCTTGAGGATGAAGTTAGCGTCTTCCCAAGTAGCCTCCGATTCTGGAATGTTAATCCTGTGTACGAGCCATTGTACGATAGTTTCATTATTCCGAGGAATCATTCTCCTCTGCAATATGGCTTGAGGGGCACCTTTGATGGTGCCTTTGGAATCAATGAGAGGTAGCTCTTGGCTAGCTATGGCCTGAGGTCCCAGATGTTGTTTAAATTGGCTCACATGAAATGTATCATGAAGTTGACAACCTTTAGGCAAGAGTAACTTGTAATCTGATTTGCCAATTCTGTCAAGAATTTTGAATGGTCCATAGAATTTTGAGTGTAACTTGAGATATTTGTGTGCACTGAGAGATGTGTTTTTGTAAGGTTGTATTTTCAGATAGACCATGTCACCAATAGCAAATTCTCTGTCTGTCCCGTGTTTATCAGCTTGATGTTTGATTCTAGCTTGAGCTTTTTGTATGTTATCTCTTATAACTTGAGTAGCAACCTATCTGTTCCTTAGCTGTTCCTGGGCAGACAAATCAAATCAGGGCAATCAGGTAAGACATCTTCAGCTACCAATGGTGGAGGAAATCCATATAAAGCTTGGAAGGATGTTATGTTGAGAGATGTGTGGTATGATGTATTGTACCACCATTTTGACAATGACAACAAGTAGAACCACCTCTGTGGGTTGTTAAAACACATGCATCTGAGGTAGTTTTCTAGGTATTGATTCACTCTCTCTGTTTGTCCATCAGTTTGTGGGTGATAAGCCGAGGATAAATGGAGTTCAACTTTCAAGTTTTAAACATTGATTGCCAAACTGAGCTTGTGAAAATGGGGTCTCTGTCTGTCACTATCACCTTGGGAAGCCCATGTAATTTGAACACATTGTCCATGTACAGATTGACCACATCTTGTGCAGTGTATAGGTGACTTAACGCAATGAAGTTGGAGTATTTTGTTAATCTATCCACCACCACTAAGATAACATTTTTTCCTTTAGATTTAGGAGGCCTTCCACAAAATCCATGGAAACATGTGTCCAAGCCAATTCTAGGATGGGTAGTTGAGCCAGTAGGCTAGGATATGGAATATTTTCAGGCTTGTTCTTTTGGCACACTGGGCAGTTTTTGACATATTGTTTGATTTGCTGGTGCATGCTTGGCCAATAAAAGATGAATTGTATTCTCTTGAGAGTAGCTCTTTCCCCAGAATATCCACCAAATGCAGATTTGTGGAAAGTATCTAGCAACTGTGCCTTTATGGTAGTGTTATCTCCTATCATCAATTTCCCTTTATGCCTTAAGATACCATCTGTTAAGGAATAGTGAGGCACTGCTTGAGGATCAATGCTTAATTTTGCTAGCAACTCCAAACACTTGTTACCTTGTTCTAGCTTGCAATTACTTGTTCCATCCAGACAGGGAGTATAGTGGAAATTGCCATGACCTCTTGGGAATAAGTTGCTCTTGATAAAGCATCTGCAGCCTTGTTTTCTCTACCCTTTTTGTACTCAACCTTGTAGTTAAAACCCAATAACTTGACCAAGAGCTTGTGTTGGATTCCCTCAACCAGTCTCTAGTCTTGAATGTATTTTAAACTCTGCCGGTTAGTTCTGATGATCACAGATGTGCTTGAAAAATAATATTTCCATTTTTCAGAGCTCCCAATATTGCCATTGCTTCTTTTTAATAAGTTGATGAAACAGATGCTTTTGTTCCAAGAGTTCTGCTTAAGAATGAAATATTTCTTCCATATTGCATTAGTACTGCACCTATGCCAGTGCCACTTGCATCTGCCTCTAGGACAAATGGTTGACTAAAATCAGGTAAAGCCAAGATAGGGGAGTGGACATTATCTGCTTGAGTTGTATGAAAGCTTCCTCCTGTTGTGTGCCCCACTGAAATCCCTCCTTCTTAAGAGCATTAAACAATTGTCTGCAGATTATGCCATATCCTTTAATGAATCTTCTATAGTACCCAGCTAATCCCAAGAATGCTCTCAATTCAGTGACAGTAGCAGGTGCTGTCCACTTTTGGATGATTGATATCTTTGTTGGATCTGTAGCAACTCCATTCTCACTTATAATATGACCCAAGTACTCAATTTCAGACTGTGCAAAAGAACACTTCCTCATTTTTGCAAATAACTTGTTTTGTCTTAAAACTTGCAGAACAATTTTTAGAGGGTCCACATGATCAGAGATAGACTTGCTATAGATTAAGATATCATCAAAGAACACTAAAGCAAATTTTCTTAGAAAGTCAACTAGCACAGTGTTCATAAGTGTCTGAAATGTTGCAGATGCATTTGTAAGCCCAAAAAGGCATGACTACATACTCAAAATGGCCTAAATGAGCTGTAAAAGTTGTTTTCTAAATATCCTCCTACTTCATTCTTATCTGATGATAACCTGATCTCAAATCTATTTTGGAGAAGATTTTTGCACCAAATAGTTCATCCAATTGATCTTCTATGATTGGTATAGGATACTTATTTTTCACAATATTGGAGTTTAACTGTCTATAATCCATATAAAGTCTCCAATTTCCATCCTTCTTCTTCACAAGGATAACTGGAGAAGAATAGGGACTTACACTGGGTTTGATCATATTAGCTTGCAGAAGCTTCTTAATAAGTTCCTCCATTGCATTTTTCTAGTGATGAGGCAATCTGTATGCTCTTTGGTTAACTGGCTTGGATTCTTGAAGTAATGGAATTGCATGGTCAACAACTCTGGAAGGTGGAAGTTGAGTAGGTTCTTGGAATATGTCAACAAATTCAGATAAAAGATTTGATATTTCTTTTGGAGGTGCAGAATGAGACACTGATGTATGATTATCAGAGTCGTTCAGAATTATGACTGCCCCAATTGCTCTTTTCTTCAATAATTGACAAAGCTTCTTAGCACCAATTACTTGGTTGCCATGGTGAAATGTTTCATCTGAAAATGTCACCAAGGAATTGCCATATTTTGTGATAGAGAATTCCCTTCTTCTAAGGTCCAACCCCATTGGGTTGTGAGTCTAAATCCAGTCTGCACCCAAAATGATGTCATAGCCTTTGAGTTCCAACAATCTGAAATCAAAAGTGAACTCATGCCCTTGGATCAGGTATGGGCAATTCATGCAAGCTGTTGCCCTAATCATCTCTTTGCCATGGGCTGCAACAACTTTTACTCCTTCCACTTCAGTGATATCACATTGTGCTTTGATAGCAAATTTAGAGCTTATGAAGGAAGCATCACTACCACTATCCACTAGTGCTATCGCTATTTTAGAGTCCAATTTCAGCTTCAAGGTGAATGTATTGGATTTAGATGGTGTTCCTATCAATGCATGCATTGAAATCTGAAAGGTTGCCATGCCTTTAGTTTCCTGCATTTTTCTTCTGATGGGTCATGGTCTTCAATTACAGCCACTTCTTCATTGCCTTCTGCATTTTCCACCAGAATAACAGAATAAAGTTATTTGCCTTTGCAGATCTTCCCATGACCAGGGATCCAGGGTTCTCTGCATTTGAAACACTTTCCAGCAGCTTTGAGTTTAGCTAAAGATGGGTTTGAGATAGCTTTCTCTTTTGTTTTAGGTTTTTGTACTTTAGTTTGTGGAACAAAGGTGTTGGTACTTTCTTAAGTTAGGAGTTGCCTGTTCCAATCTCTTGATGTACCAATAAGTCTTAGACAATGCTGTTGGCCGATGGCATTGAAGGTGATATTGTATTTGGTCTTTGAGGCCAGAAATAAAACTACTAATGAAGTAATTGTTAGACAGAGAAGGGTTGTGTCTCTTGACCATGCTCACCATCTCTTCAAATCTGTCAACATAATCCACCACAAAGCCCACTTGTTTGAGGTTATGGAATTGACCCACAATTTCATATTCAGAGACCATATTAAATATGTTAGTGACCATCCTACGGAATTGGTGCCAAGGCAGAGTGTTTGCCTTACAGCCAGTATACATCTCCACCAAAATTCTGCCTTGCCATTGACATACATGGTAACAATTTTGACTATGTCCTTATTAGGAACTCCAATCATCTCAAAGTATTTTTCAGCCTTCCTGAGCTAGCCATCTGCATCTTCACCATTGAATTCAGGAAAGTTTAGTTTGGATTCTCTTGCCAATGCTCTGTGTTGGAATTGCATCTGTTGGTTATAATTTGGAATTGGAGGTGGCTGTTGGTTGTAATTTGGGTTTGGAAATGGTTGCTGGTTGTGATTTGGAATTGGAGGTGGTTGTTGTCTCTCTCTATGGTCTCTGGGTAACTGTTGCTGTGCAGTGATATTAGCTTGATGTTGGTATTATCTCTGGTGCTATTGAGGTTGTTGCTGCAGTGTGAAAGGGTGAACTATATGGGTTATATAGGGTTGAGGATTTGGCTGTTGTTTTGAAAAAGACTCTTCAAACTCGTGAATATTCCATGGATGAGCAACCCAGTCCCGCTCATAATCATAGTACTCTTCATCATAATATTCTCCCATCCCTTCTTCTTGACCCTCATCAGAAACATATTGTTGGCGGTACTGATCATGGCTAGGATGAACTCCTTGAGCTCTAGGATTTGGTGGTGTTCTATAAATTTGCTTGTTGTGCAACTGAGCATCATCTCTAAAGTGCAAAGCGTTTTGTACATTGTTAGTGTGTGGATGAGGCACATAATTCATGGATTGTTGTTGCACATATGTGTTTTTACCTCTAAAGTTAAAACCTTGATTTGGCAAATTTGGATCTATAGCTTGTGCAACAACATCATCAAATAGCTTTAGGATTTTGTCTAAACTTCCTTGGATTGACTTGTTCTAAGCATTTTGTTACTTCATGAACTTGTCCAGGGTGTGACGAAGTCCATCCACTTCCATAGTAGTGGTGTACAATGCCCCACAACCCTCACCGTGATCAATTCAACTGATGGTTGAAGGGGAAAAATGGGTGTTGTCCACGGATTCGAGTGGGATGGGTGGGATTTCACGCGATTGAGCCGCAACCACCAACACACCTTGCTAATCGAACTAAATCCGGGACTTGGGCTTTGGAATTGGTTGGATCTGGGCAAGGATGCCAGACTCTAGATACCTTTGTCAACAACTAAGAATACTCGACATAATTCGTAAGGGAAAAAACGTCGGATGCAAGAACACGAACTGAATTTGGTGGCAGACAAATAGCTCATTGCTGAATCAATGGACTCCAGGAAACAGATAAAGTTCTAGCTCTGCCAGGAAGACGACGAGGAAGCTATCTACTCTACCAACTACTAGGGTTTTCAGTTCAATATTTGATAACCATTACAGCAGGTGACTCGGTCCTAAATAGCATGGGCCGATCATTACAATAAGCAAAGAGTTTAAGCTGAACTAATACTGTTTAACGCTGACAAATAAGAGCAGGTGCTACTTAGGCGAATTGGTGAAGTCATAGTTGATGATGACCCTCTGATGTGGAATCGACGGCTCAAGTGAAGTCGCTGAAGCGTTACAGCTACTGCCGACTTGTGCTCTGCTCTGTCTGCCTGACGAACTGAATGGTGATGGTACTATGCTCCTGACAAGCAAAGCATAGTTACCTTCACATGAATGTAGGAACTTGACTGAGATCCTGACGTGGAATTAACACACTTGAACCTGATAAAAAACATACTTGTTCAGCTGTGAATGAAGCATGTTTATCATAATTAACATGATGTATGTGCTGTACCTGATGGAGTGACAAGGTGACCATGTCAGTAGGCTGATCTTCACTAGTATCTTAACCTGCAATGCAAATGATAATACGGTAAATAAATTTAAATGACCATGAAAATGTGTAAAGTCATATATGTCAAAAATAAAATGAGGGTATACCTTCATTGGCTTCGGTATGTCCTAATTTTTTTAAAGAAAAATATGGAAATTTAGAATTTTACTGGAATCTTAAATCACAATGCATACTGGATTGCTGTAATATAAATTTTGGGGAAAGTTAGTCGGTGTTGTTTAATGCTCAGAACAAAGATGCTATCACAATTTGCCAACAAAAGTTGACAGGGAAAGGGGGAAAAATGGAATTACACAAATAGGTACCTGTATCCTTTGTCCTAGTTGCAACTTCCAATGTTTGTTACTCTCTCATATGCTTCCATGAATCAACTGGCTATTTGTTAAAAGAAAAAGAAAAAGAAAAAGAATCAACTAGCTACCAACTCTTGCATGAGCTGCTTCCCATTGTTCCTGTAGGGCAGTACTACCTTAAATTTCTAATGGTTTACACCTAGATGCAACTTGTGGAATTAGCAAGGACAATGCAAAAGACGAAAGTGACCAAATTGTGTTGAATCCTAAATGAGGAACCAGAAAAGGAATAGATTAAGATCTGACCAGTGGCATAAGCTATATCTGGCAGTACAAAGTACAAACTACAGAGCAGTTTAGAGTACTCAAATACAAATCCTCCATCAAGTGGCAGAAGTAGGATTGCTCAAACTACAAAGCAATCCTTCATCAAGAAAGAATTAGGCAGTAGACATCGGACATGTACTGCAAAGAGACCATACCCCTGCTCTGTTCAGTGCGTCAAGAATTGTGATAGTAACGGTGTTGATCGAAGAGATCCTACAGTGTGGATATAATTTCTTAAGTTCCTACTCCGTTTCATTTATTTGGAACATCCTAACCCAAAATCCAAGTATTTATTGAAAACATGTTGTGATTCGGTACCATAACCTTTGTTATCGATTGAGTATGGACTGCAATGCTTCCAGAACAAAAGGATGACAAGTTTTTTGGAGGATGAACGGGGACGAACTCACAAGAGTGGCTGCCGAGGAGGAAGACGATGTGAAGGCATCGGGGCGGATGCGGAGGAGACGGCCAAGGTGGAGGTGCCCGCTGCAGATCGAGATGTTCGAGGGAAGTGCCTAGACGGGGAGGTGGAGTGGCGACGCCTTGATGGAGGACGGAGGCAGAGAGGCGGCGGCTCAGCGCTGGCTAGCCTCGCACCCTCGCTGACTTCTTGGAGAGCTTGGTCGCCGGCTTCTTGGAAAGCTCGAACAGCCGGTAGTGGCCATGGAAGAGGCCGGGTCGGGTGGGAGGTGTGGCCTGGTGTTGTTTTGGATGAGGTGGCTGCAGCGCGGGCGAGGCGGCGGCGTGGCGGCGGCGGCGGGATCTCGGGAGGGGGAGTTAGGGAGGCAAGGCGAGGCCCTCGACCCCTCGGCACAGCGGCGAGGGTTGGGTTGGTCTACCCATCTGCGGCTGTGATGCGAGTGAGACTGGTTTGGTCCACTACCGGTGTGTAACCCAGAGGCCGAAAGGCATATCAACCTGATACCGGTACATACACTCCCATCACTATCCAGACTGCTTGCTCTAGCAATCCAGTTCGAATCGGACCATCTGATGGGCTAGCCCACTGTAAACCAACCAAAACAAATCCAAAACAAAACCTTAACCATTAAAACCAATAAACCCAAACTGATTATCAGGGCTAGTTAGAGCACGAACCACCAAGCATACTAGGCAGAAAGTTCAACTGAGAAAGCAGAAAAAAATAGCTAGCTGTTGTTTAGAAATTTTGAAAAAGTAGGTCTAAACTAGCAGTACAGAGCGTTAGTGAAACCATTTTTTTATGGCAAATAATGTGCGTATAAATTGACGAGTCAAAGATTACGCATGTTCAAATTGTCCAGAGATAAATTTTCTACCACACAAGTTGATCCATGCATGGATCAATGAGGGCAACCAACCAAACACAGCTTCTGAAAAATAGCACTGGTCTGCAACGCTGCATAATCTGAAAGTTTCTCCATCACAAGCACATAAGTTTACAACTTAAAAATAGCATAGCATCCTGCAGGACACAGCTAGAAGAGTAGCGATTAGACAAAGTTTTTAGACAATTTGAGAGTTGTGTGCTGAGTTCAAAGAGGGCTCCTTCCATTGGCATCAAGCATAGTACAGTCATAGTACCAGATTACAGTGTGAGCAACTTGTGTGGCTGCCCACCTTGGCTGGCCTTCTCCACTCTTAGCTTCAGAGGAATAGCATCTACAGGACATACTGCAGGATGTGCTATGCTTAATGTAACCAAAAAGTTTTCCAAGATGCTCTAAGCTTCTCGAGGCGTTCTGCCACCTCCTTCATTGTTGGTTTCTCATCTGATTCCAGCTTGGTGCACTCAGTTGCCAGCCTCCCGATCTCGTCAAGCAGGATGATATCTTCTGTGGCCTTGATATCCTTATCAAACATCGCTAAAACTCCTCTGTTGTCTGACTGATAAGCTCCCTTGTATTTGGTCACAAGGTCCATAAGTCCACACTTTTCATCATATGTTGATATCTTCCTGGTAATGAGTTCAAAAAGAATAACCCCGAAGCTGTACACGTCACTTTTCACTGTAAGAAGCCCTGTCTGTACAAAGTTTGGGTCGCTGTAGTTCCTGTAAACTACAACAGAGCCTGCATAGTCGTAGTCCTTGGTATCCTTGGTAAGCCTCCTTGAGAGTGAAAAAGCTGAGACCTTGCGCATGAAGTTGTCATCTAGAAGTATATTGGAAGGGTTGACGCTAGCATGTCTGATGCAACCAGAATCAGACGAGTGCATGTACGCTAATGCTTTTGCTGTTCTGATTGCAATCTGCAATCGCAATTCGAGGGGAAAACATTTGGTACCATTCAGGAGATCTGAAAGAGTACTGTTAGCAGCATACTCGTGTATAAAAATTGGAACATCAACCTCCAGCAAAAGCCAAACAGTTTGATAATATTGATGTGGGTGATCCTACGCCAGAAACGATTTGTGCGGGCACGTCGAAATTTGTGTGTAGATGGGCGGAATTAGTACCCGCCAGCACAAAGGTGATCGGGGCCGCCGGGCTAGTACCTGCCAGCACAAATGGCTCTATGCTGGCGGGCTACCTAAGCACCCGCCAGCACAAATGGGATCATCGCTTCGTTAATGAAATGAGATCTATGCACCTCATGTAACTACAGAGATTTCTTCACTGCCACCAATGTGTTGTCCTCAAGATTACCTTTTGTACACCTCAGCTAACCAATCTTCACCGACTAGATTTGAGAAGTTCTTTGTGATTTCATTTAGCTCCCCCACTGTAAAAAATCTCATGTTGCCAAGCTTTATTAGTATATCCGGATCCACAACATCGGTCTCGAAAACACCCAAACTCTTGTTCCTGCAGTGCCCAACTGAGCTGGTACAGTTGAAGCTGCTTGTGCCAACATTTTGTGTCCTCAAAAGGAGTTCCCCTTTCTCTTGTCCTCCCTGCAGAGCTTTCCACTACACCAAAAGGCGTTTAGCCACATCACTAATTTTAGGACGTTTATGAATGTCCAGTATCAAGCATTCGGTTGCCAGCTTGCCTATTTCCTCAAGAATCTTCATAAAGGCCTTACTAGCTATTTCTGCATCAAAAAGTTTCCTCAGCGATTCACCTTTACCACAGGCATTACTGAAAGTTGATATGAGGCTACAGTTCCCCTGTTTTATCCTTTTCCTAGCTATTATTTCCAAGAGGACAGCTCCAAAACTATAAACATCACTCTTTGGGGTAAGTCGTCCTTCCCGAAGATGTATAGGATCCATGTAATCTACACTTACTTTACATTACTAGTGTACTGAGTGATGCCTCCTAAAAGAAGCCTTGCCAGTCCAAAATCTGAAACTTTTGCTGTAAGGTTTCCATCTAGAAGTATGTTGGCAGGTTTAATATCACCCTGGTTTACTAGGCTGTCACTTGATAGATGCATTGAATGCATGTAGCCCAATGCTTCTGCACACCCTATAGCAATACCCAATCTTATGTCCAGAGGAATGGAAATAGCACTATTGTGGAGTATGTCATCGAGGTTTCCTTTGGAGATGTACTCTGTTACCATCGTTAGAGTACTTTCTCCAATACAATAGCCTATGAGCTTCACCACATTCTTGTGGCTCATTTGTCTATGAATGCTTACTTCTTCCATAAACTCTTCTCTCAACTCTTTGCGGATATATCTCTTCACTGCAACTACGTCAAAGTCATCACTGCAACTACGTCCAAAGCCACCTTGCCCGATAAGAGTGCTGTAGTTGCTAGTGATTCTAATAATCTCATCTTCAGTGAAAGTCCTGATATTCTGATTGTTGTCTACTATCAAGTTTTCCTGGTCATGATCTGGTGGGAGCCCTCCAGGTAAATGCTCATTATCTTCTGGAAGTTCCATTTTATGCCTACAATATAGAAGTCACAATGCATATGACCTGGAGCTTCTACAAAGAACAGCTATATGTGTTCTAAGGCATAATACAATAAATTTAATCTAACATTTTGTCTATAGATCACAATAGCTTAATTTGTTTACAATGTTTCAAGCTTTTCATCTACACAAATTTTCATTTCGACATTCAACAAGTGGAAAGAGGTCAAATTAGATACATGATTGATTCTTGAAAGGGTTGATTTATTAGCCTTAACATCTGATCTTGAAGGCTGTATGACCCAAAAGTGACCAGCTGTGAAATGAAATGTTTCCACAGATCTTTATACATACAAAGGAATTGCCCATAGCACTCTGCTCTACTTTGGAAACCTAAAGTCTCTGCAGTGCCCTTAACCAGAGAAAACATAAACTGAAGATAAATTCTAACAAAATTCACAGTGATTTCCACAACTCGAGAACCTGGAAGTTCCGGTGGGATCTCTCTCAGCGGATCCTTCCTCATCAAGAAGGGATAGAAGAAAAACACTCATAGAGCAAAAGAGGAAGTGGACCTGTGAAGGAAAGCACAGTACATACCAGGCACCTCAACACGCGCGGCAGATGTCCACTGAGTTCAGAAGAAGCCTTGTCATCGACATCGGTGATGGCCTCCAAGATATTCAGCTCTTTTACGGCACCTAATACTAGACTATACAAGTATTCGAAAATGACTAATAGGCTATACTAGTCTTCGAAAATGATTAATATAAAAATATCCAACGGTCAAGATTAATTGTATACTACTGAAAGCTTCGTTTGGTATAGATAATATATGAGACTAGTATAGATAATATAAGGGTATTATCGTCGGTCCCTGATGTTCATCCCAAGATGCCCTTCTCCCGTGCCGAGACCCAACAGTTCGCACCACCATGCGTCGCGTCGCCATGGCCGAACCAGGCAGCGACCGCTGCCCTCAGCTGCTCTGCCGACACTGAATAATGAGCGTCCGCCGACAAACGGAATCCCCACGGCCTCCTCTCTCCATTCGCTGCTCTTACCAGAGTCCTCGCTCGCTGGAGCGCTGACAAGGCCGGCCACCGGAGCCGCCGGTAGTCAACGAGAAACACAGCCACAGGTAGCCCAACGAGGAAGAAGATCTGTCCCTGATATTTTGCATGAAGGCCCGTAAAGAAACTCACAAATAAAGCCCCTAATTTATGCGTCTGATAAAGCTTGCACATAACCCCTTATGAAAATTCCACCTACAGTAATCAAGTCCAACCCCTGGTCTTTAACCTATTCGCAAAGCTGCTATGAGGAATTGAGGCTAAATTACCCTTACTATAGATTTTCTCTATACTCTGTACTATTAAAATTAGTAATGGTTAGATTTTCTCTATACTCTATACTACTAAAATTAGTAACGGTTAGATTTTCTCTATACTCTATACTACTAAGTAGTAGTATAGAGTACTGTAAAGGAGCTCCTGAAGCTTTGCTCGAACCTTATGCGTCCTGATGACTCTTTACTCTTTCTAACTCATGCTGATCTGCCGAAGGTTATAATTACACAATAAATTATAGGGTTATAAAGCCTGAACGATATATGCAAAAGCGTGTGAATCCAAGCAAGAGTTGCCAGTTAGTTATTAGTTGATAGTTGACTTGCACACATTGCTTAGCTTATCCTGGTTGAGAGATGATGACCATGTGACCGGTCACCGGTCATACTCATCAGCGATACGCATACGAGACGAGTTCACCTGTCAAATCATGACGCGCTCCGTGGACGAATGCTCATGATGGTAACACCAACTAAATGATAGGCAGACCTTTGGCTATCTGTGCTAGAACTTGTGTGCTTGATTAATCCCGTAGCACCTTGATTAGCCTAATCAAATGTGCGCCGGATTAATTAACACTGACCTTGATTAGAGTAGATGCCTTTTGGGCCGCCTGATGTTCGCGTGCCTTCTTGATCGATGCAGCAGGAATTGTATCAGTGCAGATCTCTTTTCTTATACTCCCTCCGTCCCAAGTTGCAGATCGTTTTAACTTTTCCAGGTACATAATTTTTGTTATACATCTAGATACAGTGTATATCTAGATGCATAATGATATCTATGAATCTAGAAAAGTCAAACCGACATACAATTTGAAATGAAGGAAGCAACACGGTTTGATCCGAAACCGGCCGTTAGTTGGGTTCAGCAGTGTGTCTCCGATCAGGACACTGTCAAATCTGTTAAGCTTCGAAAGACGGGCTGTTAAACACATGAGGACTCGGTCGAAGTTCTTGACTGTACCAGCCAACAGTGGAAAGTTACTGGCCATATGAACGCATGGAATGGAGGCTTATTGTGTGCACTGGAATTATGTGAAGCCACTTGCCATTCGGCCAAAGTAAGCACTACTAGCTTGCATGCAAGAGAACAAAATATGCACGCATCCTGTTTCCGTGTGGAAGGCTAGAAGCCACAAAGTTGGACTGATTGTGAGTGGGTCCCAAGTGTAATTCCTAGAGACTTCCGTGCTTGAGGCTGTTCTCTCAGTTTGTGCAGGGGTGGGAGGAAGCAAAGTTCAGCTCAGTGCCCACAAAGAGTTCTTCTCTTGAGACTCATCAGCAGGAGGAACTTTGTATTCTACGCAGATCACGATCACCTCATCAGCTTGTAGTGAAGAGGTATTGCTATCCATGAAGAGATTGAGAAGCCATCGCTGAAGTGTATTTGTTTGGAAACAGAACAGAGACCAACAATGAAGAAAAAGTGGCAGAACACCTTCGGATAATTAGGAGATGTTGGAAGAAGAATTGGACGGCAGAGTGAGCCACACTGGTATCTGAAGCCGAAACTAAATCGCATATCACCGGGGCTGAAGGAACTAAACTTGGCAGGTCTTACTTGGTTTGGATATCAGAGATTGACTCTAAGCGATCATGTACATATATTGTGTCTGATGTGCTGTATTGTTACCGGAACATCTTGCATGCATTGCAGGTCTGTACTTTGTTTTTCAATTATGCTGGCAAGCGTATGATGTTACCGGACTTGCATGATGCAAGCTGCTCCTCACGTTGTCGATCAACTGCTTGATGTTTATCTGAACTTGCTTCTGCTGACAGATTAAACTTTATGTTCAGTATTACTTCGTCCGCCCCAAATTGTAGGTCGTTTTGGCTTTTCTAGGGACATAATTTTTATCATGCACCTAGATTAGTGTATATCCATATGTATAATTATATGGAAAACGATCAACGATTTGAAACGGAGGGAGTATTTTTTACCTTTTACTCATATAATGTGTAGTAATAAGATGTGACGAGGAGCTATTTATGCAATGTTTAGATGTAGACTCCATTATTGATCATCTCGTGCAGTGCTAAGTGAGCAGACGGAGATCGTTGGGCCAGTTCCGTCGATGGTTTCCTACCAACTCCGCCTGACCAAACCGCGCCAGCCCACCAACTCAGCTGACCAATCCGCGTCCAGGAAGCCAGAAACGGTCTGCTCAAAGTCAACAGGTCAATCTTGCATCTCCGGAGGCTAACTACGGCATTAATATTAGAACAGGGCTGGTGGCAGGTGGCTCGATCGAGAGGCCTGTCAGATCATCACAAGCTCCGTTTCGGCCGGCTGTTCTCGGAGGCCATCCCTCGGCTTCCTTTGGTGAAGTACTGCTTCCATCCTAAATTCGGTATGTAGTGTTGTTCTATTTGCGACTTTCTGTCATCTACGTCTTGCTCCCTCGGTTCACGGTTTTGGAGAACCTATCCGTGACAAGTGAAAAATATTCCTAGCTAGAATCTCATTTCAAAAAATATTACTTCCTCCGTCCCAAATTTTAAATTATTTTAATTTTTTAACTTATAGAATTTATTGTGCACCTAGATATATACTATGTCTAAATACATAGTAAAAAGTATGAATTTAGAGAACCCAAAACGAGATTCGTTATCTTGCAACTACGGCATTTACCTACTCATGCTCTGTCCCCTGCACTGCACATCAATAGATCTGAGCTGCAAGCTTCTGCGATCGCGGTTACAGAGCCCATGGTTGCCTCGCCGGTGAAGGTCAACTCCAACACCGTTTCCCTTCCCTCCTCTCCCACGCACGAGCTGACGGCCGCCGCGCTCTCCTCTATTGGCTGCCTGCTCCTATGCTTTTCAGCCTTAGCCACTAACACTCTTCGTTCTCCATTCGGTTTCTCGACCAAAAAGCATCCTTCGTTCTACTGCCTTTCCTATCACTAGACAACAAATTATTCTATATCCACAATGCAAATAAATTGTCCGTTTCTTTTAGAAGATGATGAACTCTTGCTGTTGTGGCCACAAGTTCATAAGCATATTATTATATTCTGGTCTTCTGTCGGAGCTAGGAAGGGTCATGGAAACACGGTTTTGGTGTAGGTAGGTTGAAGGGATAAGAGCTTAGAGCTTCCCACCATCCTCCCCATTGAATGTCTAAACAACAAATTTTGACACTAGTATAGCCTAGTATTGTGTACCATAAAAGAGTTGTAAAAGAGAAATAAATGGTGTCTTAACTTGAAACACAATTGACATACTATTGTTGGTCTTTTTTTGCGCAGTATCAGGTCCTGACGGTGTGAGTTCTCTGCTGTTGGCATGGAACGCAACTTGATATAGCAGTGCCCATTCAACGACCTGACAAGGAAATGTGGACATTAGACAATAACCATTCCATTAAGAGTTTCACAGAAGATGATATTGATAGATTCACTAGCGGTTGTAGCATTCCTATAGGAAAAGGTGGCTTTGGAGAAGTCTACAAAGGGATTCTTGGTGATGACTGTGATTTAGTTGCGGTGAAGAGATATATTCGTGGAGATCTGAGAGAAGAGTTCATGGAGGAAGTAAGGATCCACAGTAAAATAAAGCATAAGAATGTAGTGAAGCTCATAGGCTGTTGTATAGGGGAAAACACTCTAACCATTGTAACAGAGTATGTCTCCGGAGGGAATTTGGATGATGCACTTCATAAAGGAAAGACTTCAATCCCGTTGGATATAAGGTTGGGTATTGCTATAGGTTGCGCAGAAGCATTAAGCTACATGCATTCAATGCATTTATCAAGTGACAGTCTAGTATGCCATGGTGATGTTAAGCCTGCGAACATACTTTTAGATGACAATCTTATGGCAAAAGTATCAGATTTTGGACTGTCAAGGATTCTCTGGGGCGGAATCAGTCGTTATACTAGTAATGTAAAAGGAAGTATAGATTACATGGATCCTATATATCTTCGAGAGGGGCGTCTTACCCCAAGGAGCGATGTTTATAGTTTTGGTGCTGTTCTCCTGGAACTAATAGCTAGAAGAAGGGTCAAGCAGGGCAATGTTAGCCTCATTGGTACTATGTGTAGCGCCTATGCTAAAGGGAACAGGTCAAGGGAGCTATTTGATGCTGAAATCACTAATAGCATCAACGTGAGGATTCTTGAAGAATTAGCAAGTTTGGCTACTGAATGCCTGAGTTTAGATATCGACAAACGTCCTCTAATGAATGATGTGGCATACAGACTTCGGATGCTTCGGAAAACCCTGCTAGGATGGCAAGGTGTAGGCTTGTGGGAGAAGAGTGTTGGTGTATCCAAGAGAAATTGTGGCATATCTGAGACACTTGCCAAACTTTCCAATGTTAGAATTTTTACAAAAGATGAGATGAACCAGATGACAAAGATCACCTACCCTTACAAAGATGGTGTTTCGTCACCTGAGGTTTATAAAGGAATACTTGATGATAACACAGTGGTGCTGGTGAAAAGAACTTCGCGGGCTGAACGTGCGTGCACGAGAAAGTATTTAATGAACGAAGGGATGATCCTGTCTCAAATAGCCCACAAAAACGTCATGAAACTTTTGGGTTATTGCTTGGAAGGTGATACTCCAATTTTCATATACGAGTATCCTACTAAAGGTAGTCTCTCTGATATTCTAGATCGCCAGGAAGATTTCCCACTATATCTACGCGTGAAGATTGCTGTTAAGATTGCAGAAGCATTAGAATACCTCCATTCATCAACAACTGGTATCATTGGTCTTGGTAATGTTGCACCATCCAATATACTTCTAGATGATAACTTCATGCCAAAGCTCTCAGATTTTTCCGGGGCATGCAAGCTCATCAAGGAGAGCGAGACTAATGCCTGTGGAAGTGTCCTTAGTAGCTGCTTTCTATTTGTTGGGTTCAACAAAATAAGAAATGATGTGTACAGATTTGGCGTTGTTCTCTTGGCACTCATTAATAAGTGGTATTTTCCTTCTGAAAAAGATGGTATTGATCTCAAGGCATTCTTTCATATCAGAGCTACAGAGGATATCACTGTTCTTGAAGAGATTGGGAGGCTGGCACTCAAATGTATGGAAGAAAATGATGAAACAACAATGAGTGAAGTGGCAGAACGTCTTAGGATGCTTAGGAAATCTTGGAAGAATATCGCTAAGGGAACGAGCTACACTGCAATCTGAATTCTGACACCGTTCTACAGCTAGCTGTCGTTATCAGCGGAGCCCAAGACACCATATCTGAGATCAGCGGTTAACCGTGATTCAGCTGACGCTTTCTGTATCCTCCTCCGCTCTCACCCTTCAACTTTCAAGCTATTGTTGCAATCTTGCCTGGCCTCCAGCGTCACAAGCCACTCGGTTCAGAATTCAGATATCAGAGATTCACCCTAAGCGATCGTGTACATTGTGTGCGGTGTAGACCTGCAGTGCAGGTGCAAGATGCTCCTCACGTGTTGTCGATCAATTGCTTGATGTTTATCTGAACTTGATGTGTACAATAAGATGTGACCGAGAAAGCTATTTACGCGGTGTTTGTTTTATTTTTAGTATGTAAAGCAGACAGAGTATGATGTTTATGGACAACGAGTGTACTGTGATTTTTGGCTAACTTCCATTAATTGCTCATACGAGATCGAGCTTATGTTACTTTTCTTTGGCTGCCTAGTGAATTGGATGCAAATAGACATGGATACCAAAAACATGAGCTCTAAATTTTGGTGAAAAAGAAGTAGAGGATATTTTTTTTCAAAGCGAATTTGGTAACATGAGCCTTACTGTGCGGCCTGGCCGGGAGCTCCTATATGCCCTCCATAAGTCCATAAGGTAACCCATATTAAACCTATGTACAACATTTTTTTAACATCCATCAACATGTGTTAACATTTATTAACAATTGTTTTTAAAAACATCTGGCTGAATTGTTACCAACATTTCTTAACGTTAGCCAACATTTTATTATATGTACCAACATATTTCTTTAACTTTTTTATACTCACGAACATTATTGCTCAACAATTTTTTACGCGCACCAACTTTTTTTTTCATTCACCAACATTTTTTAGCTCAACATTTTTTTGACATTCACCAACATTCTAAAATGTTGAGATAGTTTTTTGGACCATTGTGGGCTAATTATTGGGCTACTACTGGGTTATAGATGATTAGTTATCTATTTGATAGGTTTTCCGGGCGTGACCAGCTAGCTCGCCCCAGCCTCGCAAATTAAAAGTCCGGAGAGTAATTGTGGGGGCCTTACTCTGAAGGTTCCGCTCATCGCTTGTATTAGTCCCTGAATTAGTAGGCTAATACAATTATCATCACAGTTCAATATTTTAAGCAATAAAAGATGCATGAAATAATAGAAAATAGTTTCACCTTTCGCAACGGAGTGTGGTGTAGATACCCATTCCTCAAGAATGAATTTAGAGCACCATATAAATCCTAGCCCTATATAAAGGAAAGAAAGTCTGAGTACACTTATGAACGGTACTCAGCAATTTCTAGCGTTGAAATTATATTAAATGCTGGGATAATCAAAGGAAGGATATGAGGTTTGTTTTATTAATAAACCTATTTCATGCAAGGTGAGGTGAGTTTTGGAAAAAAAGAGGAAGAAAGTATATTCTTTTTTAAGTTGTTGGCCCTGGAGAGGGAAGCTCACCTCCCTACCAGTTCCCAAGTTTTAAAAAGCACCAGAGACCATTAGGGTCATTCTAGGCTGGCTTATGCCTCAATTCAAAATCAACCCTCTTAGAGCCTCGGCCCCATCTTACCACCATGAAGTTAAAATTTTAATCGATAGGAGCTTTGACTATGTGGGCTCGTAACTGTAAGCCTCGGCTATCTAGATAGATTATACTCTGCGTAAAGGTGTACACTTTACCCATATATTCGGCCAGCCCATACCTCAGGTTCAAACGGTATTGACCTACGAGACCCATACCCACCAGCGTCTATTCCTAGACAACATTCCCTAGTTCCGTCCACATGTACGATTGGGGTCTAAACAGGAGCCATACTATGTCAATATATGGACACTATCCCGGGAAAATAGATGCACCATAACGTGGCATACAATGCCACCAGGTCCTCTGAACCTCAACCTATGACCCGTGCCGACTGGACCTGGGACTATGCGAAGGTCTTGCTCCAGCCTACCTGTTGCCTACCGTGGCCCTTGGGATGGTTTACTAGGTTCTGCTGGTGGGGTGTGAATCAAGGCCACGTATGGTCGCACGTTTCACTAGAAAAACTTTCCTGCAAGCTGATTCTTATATGACTGGAGTAAGCTTTTGGGATAGGATCCTCTACCGAGGCTGCCCCCTTACTCCCATGTCCTGTCCTTAGGGGTTTCTAACTCTTTAGTTGGTTCATTTTATTAAACTCACTTCTTCTAGGGTTTTCCATAAAGACATAATGATTGTGATATTCTTAAGGAATTCTATTTCTAAATGATGCTTGGTCATCAATCTTATCCTGACCAGGGTCATTAGTAGGATCTCTGGCTAGAAACGGCTTCAAGTCAAGGCAAGAAAGAAAACGAATGTGGGTTGCTCCTTTAAAGAAATGCAAGTAAAATTTTTATTTTGGTAAATTTTAATATGTAAGTAAACATAGGTTAAAAATATGATCAAGGGATGAGTGCTAGGACTTGCCTTCATTAAAAATCCTTAGCGTGTTTCCTAGGTTGACCAGGGCCCTAACTTCTCGTTGAAGTTGTTGGAGCTTCCGTTGGAGTCTCTGGAGTTCAGATCTTCATGTTGAAATTAGAGCCTGGCCAGGCTAACGTATCTACGCATCTTTGGTCGGAACTTTAGCTTCACATCTTCTGGATCCCTGGCCGGGTCTTGGTCGTGTCCCTGAATCCAACAAGCATGCAATCATACAAATTATTTAACAATCAATTCCTAGCAATCAATATATGACTAAAGGAAATGGAAAAAAGAATGGATAATGGATATTTTGCGAATTACTGGATTTCTAAAGGATAATCCCCGGATAAAAGATGAATGGTTTATTAATTATTTAGAAATAAGTTTCTAAATAATCAATGGATAAATTTTTGAATTCTAAGAGAATTAGGAATGGATTTTCTAGGGTTTGGATGGGCAGCATAACGGCTAGATTTGGACGATATTTGGGGTTTTTAGTTGGGCGGCATGACGGCTAGATTGGGTCGATATATGTGGTTTGAATTAGGCAGCATCTCAGCTAGATTGGGTTGGTATACGGGGTTTGATGTGTTTGTGTCTGTGTGTGTTTACGATACAAGACTACTTCCTCCAGTAGTAAATATATGTTTCATCAATGTTTGTACTAAATAAAATTTTCTTTAATTTTGGCTATAAACATCTAAAATTTTATACAGATTAACACAAGACTAATGTTACTAGTTTCATTATAAAAATACTTTCATAATACATGGCTTGTTTTATTTAAGATAATACATTTTATAGACATTGGTAGTTAGAGAGAGTAGTTTCTAACATGAGCATTAACAGTACATCAATACAATGCGCCAAAGAAGCTATCAGTGGTCCTTATGTCGGCAGCCGGTGGGTCTAGAGGTAGGGTAGTCTTTATCATGGAATGAACATTTATGTGGTCAATGACTCACATAGTTATCACTTATCAACAAAAACTCGTGACAACCCCTATTTTTTGTCGCAGCTACATTATTCAGTCATGCTCCCGCCAATTGAATGGGTAAAAGAAGTGATACACAGAGAAAAGAAAGCATGAAAAAACAACTGTCTAACAAAGTAAAATGTGCTCTATATACACAGAAAAATAGAGAAATTAAATCTAATGCTGCTTGAAAAATGTTTCAAATACCAGTTTTATTAACATTAATGTTAATATTTCCATTCTTTTTTTTAATTCTGGCAGCGACAGGCAGCTCAACATTGTGGAATCTGTACTGTGTTCGCGTGAAAGACAGAACCAGCAGAAAATAAGACTATGGCTGGAGTAGACATCAATCATAACATTAAGATTTTCACTGAAGATGAGATCAAAAGAATGACTAGGAACTATAGCACTGCTATTGGGAAAGGTGGTTTTGGAGAAGTATATAGAGGACTCTTAGATGACAACCATGATTTAGTTGCGGTGAAGAGAGATATCCATGGCGATTTGAGAAAAGAGTTTATGGAAGAAGTGAGAATCCATAGTCAAGTCAACCATAAGAATGTAGTAAAGCTCAATGACTATTGTGTTGGCGGAAGCACTCTAACTATGGTTTCTGAGTACATTTCCAGAGGAAACCTCGAGGATATACTTCACAAAGTTGGATATTCCATAACTTTGGACACAATGTTGGGTATTGCTATAGGTTGTGCAGAAGCATTGCGCTACATGCATTTGATGCATTTATCAAGTGACAACCTTGTTTGTCATGGTGATACTAAGCCAGCCAACATACTTTTAGATGCCAATCTTACAGCAAAAGTATCGGATTTTGGACTATCAAGGCTTCTTTCAGGTGGCATCACTCAATACACTAGATATGTAAAAGGAAGTTTAGATTACATGGATCCTATGTATATTCAAAGTGGGCGTCTTACCCAAAGAGTGATGTCTACAGTTTTGGAATAGTTCTCCTTGAACTAATAACTAGGAGAAGGGTAAAGGAGGGGAACACTAGCCTCACTGAGATATTCAGGAAACCATGTATCAAATGGAGTATGTTGAGGGGGCTAGTGGATGCAGAGATACCAAATGAGGGCAATATGAAGGCTCTTGGAGAAATAGGGAAATTGGCAACGGACTGCCTGAGATTAGACATTGACAAACACCCTAAAATTAATGATGTGGTAGTACGACTTCAGACCCTTTGGAATGTTCTGAGAAGAGGGCAAGATGTAAGCTGGTTTAAGAAGACTTTTGGCAATTTGAAGAGGAATTCTCACAATTCTGTGATGCTAGAGAAATTCGGCAATGTTAGAATGTTCACGATGGAGGAGCTCAGGCAGGTGACACAGAGTTGGTCATCCAGATTTCACATTTATCCAAATATTGTTTACAAAGGTACACTTGAGGACAATACAGCTGTGGCAGTGTACTAGCCGAGCTTTGCAAAGTCAGAAAAGGAGGTTCTCATCAACACATGGATGCTACAGTGTCAAATTGTTCACAAGAACATTATCAAACTCTTAGGTTGTTGCTTGGAAGCTGATACTCCATTTTTTTGTATACGAGTGTCCTGCTAAATGTAGCCTCTCTGATATCCTGAGTGGCGATGAAGATTTCCCACTAGATCTGCGCATGAAGATTGCAGTTGAGACTGCAGGTGCATTAGAATACCTCCATTCATCAGCAATGGGTATCACCGCACATGATTCTGTTGAAGCACGCAATTTACTTGTGGATGATAATTTCATGCCCAAGCTCACAAGCTTTCCATGGGTATGGAGGCTGGCCCAGCAAACGGGACTTCCTGTCAACGACAGACAATTTGATAATGATGTATTTGTCTTGTCAAAAGCCCAAAGAGATGTGTATGAAACTCATTGGAAGGAAGAAGAGGTACGGCGAGGAGAATCTTGACATTATCCTCCAGTTCGCCAATGCTTACAAGGAAGATAACAGTGGGAAGGCAATGTTTCACGAGGACATAACTGTTGAAGGGGATATCACTGTCCTTGAGGAGATCGGAAGGTTGGCACTCAAGTATGCCGTTTCAAAAGCAGAGGAGAGACCAACAATATCAGAAGTGGCTCAACGCCTTCAGATGCTCAGGAGGCATTGGAAGGTTATCACGGCCCAGGGAGCTACATGGATATCGGCATTTCACCCTAAAGCATCCTTCACATTGACCCAAACCACCCTAGCCAGAGGAGGAAGAAGGCCTTGAGATGCTTAGTGCATCTGGGAGCAATGTCAGCAAAACGGGGTAGATACAGAAATTGATTATGCTCAGAATCAAGGACTGTGGCTTTATATGCCAATGGAACTGAGGACATCGACCTGTGATAACATGAATGCGCGCGTATTTGAGAAAATAACATGATGGAGCGGTTTGGGCAGAAATAATGTCACCTCAATTGCAGAATAATGTGTGAGCAGAACGAAAATTTGAGGACTCGAACGTAATCTGCTGTAATCTGCTGCTCTGCTTCTTCTTTTGCTCCTCTGTTTCTGTAGATCTGAGATCAAATCAAGCTTGTGAGGCCCTCGCTGTAACAGATAACAGTAATTTTGTGGTGCCTTTGTACATAACAACAATGCCATACATACAATGTTTTGATCATATCGTCCTTCTGCTCGCGTCGCCACCAGGGGCGGCATGGGCGGACCGCTACCGCGACCCTACAGCGCCTCCCCCTACCAGCCCTCCACCTCGCCGCCGGAGCGCGCCGCCGGAAGCCTGCGCGGGCGCAAGGACTGCAGTAGCGAGGCCTCCTCCACGCGTGGGACCTCTCCCCCGAGTCTTTCCTCCCCCAAAAAACTAGATCCAGTTGTTGTTCGCGGCGGCGGTGGCAGCCCGCTTGCGGGCGGCGGTGGCGCTCCGACGTGCTCCAGCGTCACGGGGGCCTCTACGCGCTGGTCTCGTCGCCGGTCGCCAGAGGCCGGATCCGCGCTCCCCCGGCTGGATCTGCTTCTCCCACCGCCGGATGTGCAGCCCGGGTGGGGACTCATCCTCTCCTTTCGCCGCTGCCTCCCGGCGTCCGTGTCGGGGCAGGGATGCGCCGCCGCCGCGCCACTGGCTGGAGGGCCGGCCCGGTTGGGGCCTGTCTCAGGTGGCTGCTCCGACTGCTCTGGGTCGGCAGTGTGCTGTAGGGAACAGGGTGCAGGCAAGCTTGTGCCGGTTTCCAGGCCGATGACGGCTTAGGACGCCGTTCACCTTCTCGAAGGCATTGCCCTAGAGCTAGCTTTTCGAGTGAAGATCTTGACCAATTTGATCGGAAGATAGCGGCGCAGTGGTGTCATCCCCTCCCTTAGGCGTCGTCTTGGAGCTCTGCCGGTTGCCACTACCTTGACTAGTAGCAGAGTGCCTTAGAATGTTAGAAGATCTTGGAAGAAGTGTATGGCTGAGGGGAAGACAAGTAAATAAGAAGGTACAGCTACTGTCATTGATCTTAGCTATTATCATTGATCTTACAACTTTAGGAATGAGTGAAACAAAAGATGATGAACCTAATGCGCCACTGACCTCTGACATTTTGTGTTGTATTGTACAAGATGTATATAAACTCTAGCCCAATGTTACAGTTTCACCATAATTTGCACGTACTACAATTTGGTAATCATGTCGTTCCATCCTTTTGCCAGGACATGCTTGTGCTACCAGATGTATTAGAACTTCATATTTGCCGTGGGTTGTTCTATCCTTTTGCCAGGACATGCTTGTGCTACCAGATGTATTAGAACTTCATATTTGTTGTGGGTTGTTCTGTTTCCTTTAACACATACGACGTGTATAAATAAGAAGAATCAACCAACTACGTGTACATCCCATCTTGCACGAGCCTTCGTTGCTATCCCACCTACGCAGTACATGTGATGGAAGTACATGCTTTCCTTTTAAAGTAATTTATGGAGAGCCTTTATTATCGGTCCTTCAGTACTGGGTGGTGTTACGACCCGGTACTAAAATGCCTCCGGGGGTTCCAAATTTGGACCCGGTACTAATGTTAACATTAGTACCGGATTAAAATGTGACCGGTACTTAAGGGAGTGGGCAAAAGGTCATTTTTTTAGTCGTGGAAGTTCCACTCAAATTGCTTATCGCTCTCTTTTTCACCATCTTAATCATCTTCACTGTCAATTGTATCATCAGTGTTCTCTTCAGCCCCATTTGTAATGTAATCTTCTAACAACCATGGTGCTTTGACTTTGTCACTACTGTACCAGATTGTGCCAACTCGCTGAGAAAAGGGTTCCAGGTTCACGTGATGGTTTCACACCCACTCCATCGTCAGTCCATGCTACTCGTTAAGTGTCCATATCCAAAGTTGAAACTTGTGAATCTCAACAAAGTACACCCCCTTTTCCTCCCGAGATAAGCTTTTACTGGCCCACGGAATTCCTCCTCGTCTGTATCTAAGCCTTTGTTCCTATTCATCATCGTTGGTGTTTTTACCACTCTATACTTGTTGTCTGACAAGGATAACTTATATATGGTAAATGAATTGATCAAAGTTATGGGTTTGGCATTTAGCAAATCAAATCAATTGTCGTTAATGGAAAAGACCAAACACAAAATATACATCATTATTATTTACATAAACTAAAAGTTTCTTATAATGATCAACTATTCCGCGAACATGCATGGGATGATTAGAAACACAAAGTTCAGAGTACCAAATGAAATTTTTCTACACATTGTGATCAGTAAAATAAAAGATCCACGACAGTGAATACAGAGACAACCTCTCCAATACACCGCATAGCGTTGTTGCGACCCTATACCAACATCTATTGGTTCCTTCCTTTCCATTACCACATCGGCTAGGGTCACAACCGCGTTTCCCTCCCGAACAAACTCCCTCTCCTCCCACCACCCGGACCTCAACGAGAACACCTCCATCTTGTACAGCGCCGGCGGAGGACGCCGGCGAGCGCGTCACTACCGGAAACAGTAACTTTGCCGAGTGCCCCAGGCACTCGGCGAAGGTCCAAATACACTCGGCAAAGGGTTTGCCGAGTGTAACACTCGGCGAACTCTACTCGGCAAACTTTCCCTCGGCAAACAGTGTGTTGGCCGAGTGTCGACCGTCGGGCACTCGGCAAAGTCTTTGCCGAGTGCTCGAAAACACTCGGCAAAATATAACACTCGGCACAAAGGCGATAACGGTCTCTGACGGTAACGGCTTCTTTGCCGAGTGCCAGACGGCCGACACTCGGCGAATACTTTTGTTTTGCTGAGTGTATTTTAAATGACACTCGGCAAAAAGAAAATCTTTGCCGAGTGTATTTCTATAAGGCACTCGGTGAAGGTACACGGTTTGCCGAGTGCCTTCCCCGTGGCACTCGGCAAAGAGGCCCCACCCGACAGATTTTTTTGAGCCGTTTGCCAAGTGTTTTTCCAGTAGCACTCGGCGAACAAACATAGTTTGCCGAGTGCCTTCCTCTTGGCACTCGGTAAAGAGGCCAGTCCCGCAAAAATTTTATGACGCCTTTGCCGAGTGTTTTGGCAATGCACTCGGAAAAGCCGTCGAACTAACAGAAAATGTCCTCTTTGCCGAGTGTTAACACTCGGCAAAGTATCTACTGAAAAAACAGAAATGTTACGTATAAAAGATCCCTCTCAAAAAACAACTAGAGAAGCACAGGCATATAAATTACACCACAGGCATATAAATTGCACCACAAGCACACAAATAACATTCACAAGTTCTCGTCGAAATAAGTAGTTCACAAGTTTTACCACAGCTAACACCTCTAGTTCACAAAGTCACTGAGGAGGATGAGGAGGATGAGGAGGCTGAGGAGGATGTGCAGGTGGCCACTGCCCCAAGAAGATTCTGCATTGGACGCCGCCGATTGATTCTGCACAAAGTTATAGAGATTGCATTAGTCACTTTTCTAGTGTAAGTCTGTAGTGCCTGTAGTTTCTAGTTTAACTCTAGATTGATTGTAAGGTTGAGAGTGACTCGCAGGAGTAGCTGCAGGAGGTGGTGGAGGTGGCGGGAATAGGTTCGGTGGCATAGGTGGTGGAATCTGACCTAAACTGTGAAAGACACTCTGCATGTATTGGAACATCTGCTCCGTCCTCTGCCTTTCTAGCTGCCGATCCGCCTCGATCCTCGCCTCTAGTTCCTCCCGGCGCTTTCGTTCTACCTCCACCTGGGCCTACAATATTTCATCCCAATGTCTTATTGCCAAGCAAAAGATATGTACAAAATGAATGAAAAATTAAAGAAACAGGAATAACCTGCAGAGCCTGCATCTGTAACTGTGCAGCGGTAGGCCGTGCCCGTATCGCGGGGCTCGAGTCCGTGCTCCTTGCTCGGATCTCGGAGGATATAATTTTTCCACTGATTATAATCCATCATTTCATCATTTCATGTACGTGCAGTTAAAATCTGACATGAATAAAAAAATTCCTATTAATGCAATCATTTCATTAAAAATAGCAAACAAACCACAAAATATACTAAATTTTATTATGGATTACAAAATCTCCTACGTGGGAGTAGAAAAAGTGTGGAGGCCAGGGGACGAATTTTTTTTTTCGCCGAGTGCAAAACGAAACACTCGGCGAAGTCTTGTGTTTGCCGAGTGTCCAAGGTGAGGCACTCGGCGAAGTAAAATGTTTGCCGAGTGTCTTGGAGTGGCTCGGCGACGTTCTTGATTTGCCGAGTGTGGGCGGGTGGCACTCGGCAAATGGTCTCTTTGCCGAGTGTCGGCGTCCAACACTCGGCAAAGGACTAACGGCCGGCCCAGTCCGGTGACGGACGGTGCACGTGCGATGCACACGCCGTTTATTTACCGAGTGTCGGACCTTTGCCGAGTGTCTATGAGCAGTTTGCCGAGTGTCTTATTTATGGCACTCGGCAAACGACTTTATTGCCGAGTGTAATATGTTTGCCGAGTGCCCCGTTCAATACACTCGGCAAACAGGCTGTTTCCCGAGTGCCCGAAAGAAAGCCCTCGGCAAAATTTTTACACTCGGCGAATTTACTGTTTCCGGTAGTGCGTCCTCAGGAGCCGATCCATGGGACCCGACGCGGCGACGCTGGCTGGCTAGGCACGCTTGTTCGATTGTTTTCTGTTTGATTTAGGTTAGGACAGTCGAGGATGCATGGATTGTTGGAAAAGTTTGTGTTCGGCTCGGAGTTGGAGATGAGGAGTATATATTCCATGCACCGTTTACATATTTTGGATAGAAGCACATGAATTCCCACCCACAAATTACATCGATATAAACTGTAAACCAAATTTCTCAAGTTTACACTTTGATTTGCCAGATTAGTAATATAAAAAATTAGTCCATCAACCAATGTCCAATGCTCTTGTACAGGTACGTAATTTTAAGATATATATATACTACAAGGGTACAAGTTTGTGAGTAATATTATATTTTAGCCCACTGCTATTTAATACTATAGTACTTACTTTCTTATCTTTGTTCCATGTCAGTTGTTCATATTCTAGCACAACTGTTCACTGTATTTTTTTTCTCACCAAGGTAATAAATAATTTATATGAATTATGGGACATTTTAAGTTATTTTTATAATACAAGAGGTGAGTAATTTAATTAGGTGCAAGTTTAGGGGTTACTTTATATTATTTTTCATAATTGCATATGTGAGCAATTTAGCGTAGAGAGATTTAGGAGTTACTTACAGTTATCTTTCGTATGTGATATAGGGTTATTTTAGGTTATTTTGTAATAATTTTAGAATTCATCTTGTTTTTCTAGCGTATCAGACCTCAAAAGGCCTTCTAATTCGTACTGGTGAAGTCATAGCCGCAGAATGACATATCACGGATCTATCAAGTTTTCACAAGAGCATCCTGGGATAAATTGTATTCCATGTAGAAAAAACAAGCAAACACGGTCTATCTAACCTCGAAAAGACTATGTAAGATTTTAGATCAGTATGTATATGCCGTCATACGATCATACGAAACGGGATTCGAGTGAAGTATTTGTGAAACCAAAAGAAAATTTAACGGGCCAAATATAACACAAGACCTATAGGCTTACGTGGTCATGGCTCAGCCCACTAACGTAATGAGCCCAAACAAACCCAGCCCAAGCCTCAACAGCTCTAGATATTCGCATCTCCGCCGCGTGAAGCCGTCTCCTGCTCGCCGCTCGCTTCCAGCCTTCCGCCCGCGCGCTCTCGCCGCCGCCAGCGTTTCCCCTCCTCGTTCTCCTTCGCCCCCGTCCGGTGCCCCGCTCCGCCGTCCCCCACGGGGCCACGGAACGACGGCGCTGCCATGCCCTCTATGGCTCTATCCCATTCCCATGGAGTTGAGCCCAGCATTCCTCCATGTGAACAAGAAGTCCGCTGATCCCGAATCCTCTCGGTCTCGGAGTCTCGGCGGGTACGGTCATTATCGATGGTGATGCTCAAGGTTTTGTTACTGCTCAAGAAGCGAGGCAGCAGGCACCACCAGTACTCATCAATCCTTGTCGCCTCCGGTAACGACCCTTCGACTAACCTTGAACCAGCTAGCCATGGATAGTTTGTTACTGCCTGTCTTCCTTTCCAAATGATATCTTTTGAATTGAACATGTTCGATTTAGTTCGATGTTAGAGGATACTAATAGGAGTACCTACCCAGGTTGCTTTTTGGGCGTCTCGCCACTGCTTCCCATGGATCAGGTGATTGTAGCCATCCACTTACATATAGCACAGTCGATCCCCATAAAGAAACGATGGTGTACAGCTTCAATGGGAAAAAGGTAAACATAGCATGGCCCAGCCCACCATTGCGATTATGCGAAATGCCTATAAGCCCTGCAATCCTAGTCTTGGATTTTTCTTATGAGAAGGCAGCAAGTTAACTGTGAATCTATATATTAGTATAGAAGATGGAATACATAAAAAAACACAAAGAGTAGCAGTGTAGCACATCACCACCCACACCACGCAATCCTAGTCTTGGATATTGAGCCCAAGCTTTATCTTTTCTTTGTCTCAATGCTATGGCACACAATGTCATATGTGGTCCTCATTCAATTTAATATATATGCAGGATATACTATGTTAAGTTACTGGAGAACGTGCATGCTCGTGGTGAGCTGTGTGTTAAATGCTGCTCAAGTGATCAACTGGTTAATTTAATGTAAGAGATTACAGAGTAGAGTGAAATGGTTGACACATGGCAGCTTTACTGGAAAGGGACATGAACCTTGAGCTTCACAAGATAAGAAAAGCATCTGGTGGCTCTTTGCTCTTCCTGCAAGAAATGCATAATCCTACTGTATCTTCACTAAGTGAGCTAGGAAGGGTAGAGCAAGAGCTATAATAAATAGCATGTACATCAGGGACACATCGACAGGAAACGCTTGGTCTGATTCTGGCTAAGGTATGCACAAATATTTTCGATTACTTTATCTCTGCAAAATAAGTACACTCTTATACCTTTTTCATTAATTCAGTCCTTGCAAACAGTTAGTTTTCACATGGCTCGTGCAAAGAAGGCCAGCCGGAATGTTTAATCAAGATGGGCAGCAGTAGTAGTGTATCCACCCTTTTCCATCAACGATCATTAAGGTAATAAATCTTTGTCATATGTTTCACTTCCATTTGCCAACTGTTTTTTGAAACTTATCATGCGTTCTTGTAGCTTGTTATATATCGCTCGAGTTAGCTGATGGGCTAGTAAGAACAGTGGGAAGAATAGGAGGGCAAATGAGAAAATCGAGGGATAAATCAATCAATATTTATCTAAAAGACGAGGACAGTGAAAAAAATAGAAATGAATGTGTATTCCCCTTATGTTTTTTGTCGAGGTAATGACATTTATAGATCCAAGGCCCCACACATCTCTTGCATGTTGCCAAACTCGAATTAGGATACAAAGTCGCACCTCGTGCTAACACTAGGATCACTTGGTGGCATTTTGGAAAGAATAAAATGTAAATACTCTTGGGGGTATAAGTTGTTAAAATCAATTTATGTATACTATAATTTGTGCAACTTCAGTTAATAATATTCCCTCCAGTCACAAATGAGTAAACTTCTCATAAATAAAAATATGCTGTTGATCATGTGACAAATTTTTATTTTACCCAAAAAGCTCATTTTCAAATATATATGCTTATTATGTTGTCATCCCTGCTAGGTGTTGGCGATCAACATAGCCCCAATTAGCAATGGAGAGTATCTGGCAACTAATTAATGAGTGGGAAATTCAGTTGCTAGTGCTTCTCAGCTTTATCATACAAGTGTTCCTTTTCTTTACTGGCAGCCTTCGGCGATGTAGCACGAACGGGCTGCTTAGGGGCACCATGTGGATAGCCTATTTAGGAGCAGATGTGGTAGCAGTTTATGCCCTTGGTTTCCTATCACGACAAGAGGATGCCATCATGGAAAATGGTACATTAAGGAGAACCCACCCCCTAGCTTTCTTTTGGGCGCCCTTCCTCCTCATTCATCTTGGAGGACAGGACACAATCACTAGTTTTGCAATAGAGGACAACAACTTGTGGCTGAGGCATCTATTGAATCTGGTAGTTGAGGTGACCCTGGCCTTGTATGTATTCTGGAAATCAACTATCTGGCGCAATGTGCAGCTTCTTGTTCCCGGCATCTTTGTATTTGTTGCAGGGATTATCAAGTATGGAGAGCGGACAATGGCTCTCAGGTATGGGAACCTTTACAATAGTAGATCAGCAGGCAGTTCCTTTTTTAATGAGAAGACTCCACAGATGGGTCTAGATGATGGATATTATGGTTTTATCTGCTTTGCATTGCTATGGGCTTCAGGAATCCGAATGCTGTTTGCAAGGCGTATGACTGACGACATAGACAATCAATTTGAGAGGCCTGCTCGTATGAACGCGCTTTTTTTCTTTGATGAGTATGCTACTAACACACTTGATCACAGCCAGTTGATCAAGTTGTTAGATGTAGAACTTGGTATAATAATGTATGATGATCTCTACACGAAGGCTCCATTGCTGCGTAAAAGGAGTGGAATCATACTCCGGTGCATCTCTCAGGTGTCTGCTATTGTTGCTCTTGTGCTCTTCTCTATTACTAGCAAAAAACAAGCAGATAGATATGGCAGAGCTGACATTGTTATCACCTACATATTATTTACCGGAGGTTTCCTTCTAGAAGTTTGTGCAGTGATTATGATGTTGGCGTCACCTTGGACATGGGCATGGCTGGAGGCTGAAGGGTACCGAAGGCTCGCTTCCATATCCAGGTTTCTTCTCTCCAGCAAAGTGTTTGGATTGCCAGAGACTAGGCTGTTGTGGTCAGGAACAATGGGGCAGTACAGCCTTTTAAGCTATATAGGCTTCAACGAGCAGGTAAACCTCTCCCAGCGAGTGATGAGCATGATCAGGAAGATGGCTGGAGCATTGGGCATTGGGGAGGCGAAGAAGCTGTTCTGGGTGAGCAAGCTGTTGGACACCAAGAGCGAGGTGGTGGATGACAAGATCACAGAGTTTTTAGTGGAGGAGATTCGACATTTTACACATGGGGGCCAAAGGCAGTGGCCACATCTCGGTCCATTCTTGAAGGAAACAGTAACATTAAGGACGGATTTTGTTACTACCATATCTCTGTTGCATCTAATAACAGAGATTCATTTAAGTGAGGTGTCAGCATCCATTGCTGGTGACATTGGCGGGGATTCTGCTGCTCTGGCCAATGTCTGCCGGAAGCTGTCTAACTACATGTTCTACCTTGTTGTTGCGCACCCAGCTTCTGCTTCCTTGCTACTGGTAGCCGCTGGCAGTCCTGAATCTGCAATAGAGAAAGTTCGTGAGAGTTTTTTGGCTGTGGTGAGCAGTAGCAAGGATGACACTCTGCACGCAGCCAGCGTGGAAATCCGGAAATTAGTTGAGTTACCTTTGACTGAGAGATATGAAGAAACACTTGAGGAGCTGAAAAACATGTGGCTGAGGCTTGTTATCTATGCTGCCGGTAAGTCACGCCCGGAGGCGCACGCTGCACAGCTGGCCAAAGGAGGGGAGCTCATCACCTTCGTCTGGCTGCTCATGGCCCATTATAAGCTTGGGGATTGCGGGAGCGAACGGATCGATCTTACACAGGCACGAGGAAATGATCCGGACATACCTCCTCGTGCACTCCGTGCCTTCAATCTCTAAGGGATCTACGGCAGCGACTAACAGGTAACCTCTAACCACAACTGCCTAAACCTTTTTCTTGGCTCATTTAACCCACAATTACTTTACACTCTCAAAACATTTGTCCTCGTTTTACCTTATATAAGAAATATTTTGGTTGTTTTAATTTGTTTTAGATGTTATTCCACATTATAACCTATCTCACCTACAGTTTTTTGAATTTTTAATGCCTATTTGCATTGGCTGGGAGCACCTAGGACTGATGTAACATCTGAGATATGAAATCGTGTGCCCATAGTCATTACTCATTACTACCTCCATTTTGGAATGCATGACATTTGAATTAATTAGAGTATCCTAAATGTCTTATATTTGAAAAAAAAGAGAGTACAAAATTTTAGTTAAAATACCAGAAGATCTCTGTCTTGTATACTGTGCTCTGTTCCTTACCTGCTGTCTGCTTGCTTACTTGGGTTGGACATGCTCAGGCAGGGTGCAAAGGCTTGGGGTGGGAGCACAAGGACGCCATTGTGTCAAATGCATCCATCTGCAGATCCTGGCTGTTAGGGCTACTCTGTGCCACCAATTCTACCCTTTCTGTCAATACTGCCATCTAAAAAGTCATGAGTCAATTGGTGGATAATAGAGCTTCTATTCAACTGTTGATGTTAATGATTTATGGTGCTAAGGTCACCCAAAGGTGGAACATTCTGCATGTAACTAGTAATGATATACTTTGTGCTTCCCGTTAAAATCATCTTAGTTACGGTCACAGACAGCTTGGGCCCGCATATCCTTCTCCCAGCCATGTCCTTTTGGGTGGCTCCGCCCGTGCCTATTGTCCGATGTCAGACCTCGCCGTGACGCCGAAACACCAACTGGAGGCGTCGTTCCCTCGTTTCCTCATATCCGCGGATCCACACGCGGCCGCCGAGCGTGCGCGTCGAGCTGAGGCACGGGACGAGCATCGGAGCGGGGTCAGTTCCCATGAGTCCAACTGCACCACTCCCAGGCCGCGACAGCACGAGCGGGGACAGGAGAGCGGGCCAGCGTTGAGTGGGTTCAAAATTTCGGGAATTTCTCCCTTTTCGACGGTGAGCGAAAAAAAGTAGTGTCGGTCAAATTATTTCGGAAATTTTGAATTAATATATCATTATATAGCCGCAACATGGATAACTTTTCAAATAGAAAGCTGTGGTACAATGCTTTACTCTTCATTTTTGTTGCACTTTTTATTCGCTGACAAATGAGGTCCATTCTCTTTATACGAAGATTTATTTTTTTGCATTTTTCACTCGTTGACAAATCAGGTCCCCTCTCTTTATACGAAGAGAAAAAATAAAAGTGCGCCTAGAGGAACACTCGGTTCAACCCATCCATTGCACTAAAAGTTAAAGTTGTGAACACCGACTGTGTACAAATCCATATAACCTTTTCAAATATTAAATATTTCAAATCTCAATAAAATTTGACCGAAGAAATTCCGAAATTTGCAAAATTTCGGGAATTTCGCTTTTTCGAAGGGGATCAAAAAGTTTTTGAGGCCGGAATTGAAAACAGACGCGGCGCACGCGAAGAGGCGCAAGGCCGTCGCTGCTGCCGCCGGGCCTCGCTGCCGAGATGGCAATGACGACGGCAAGTGGGCGAGTAGAGCTCCACCGCCAAGGAGCCGAAGCGCGAGGTCGGCCTGCAGTGTCGACGCCTGCATGCTCGCGACCATCGGCTCCGTCTCCTATCCCTTCTTCTCCCTCGACGCCGTGCGCACAGCTTGCATGCGTTCAGCACACACTCGGGCAGTCGGGCACTCGGCCTGCAGCTATGCAGCAAAATGGCCACCGCACGGGCATAAAGGATGGCGTGCAGACTAGCTGCAGCTGCTTGGATTAGGATGCGGAGCAGATAGTTGCAGCAGTGGATTTGGTGCTTGTTTTTGTGAGAATTTGAAGCAGGCAGGTGGATTTAGTGCTTGCCTGCATGAGAATTGCTGGCTGCCGATTTGCTTGCCCATATAGAGAGATTGAGAGAAGGGTGAGAGAGGAGATGAGCTGCAGCATGCAGGGGCTGGGCATGGGACACGCGGTGCACCGGAGACGCGGCGGGGCAGGGACCTCTGTGAGGCAGAGGTGACGGCGGCCCCGGCAGTTGGAGCGCTTAGCGGCGGGCCAGTGAGTCGGAGCGAAGAGAGCATGCGGGGACAGGCGAACTTAACGGTAAGTAACAGATTTTAACGTGGCAGTTAAGAGAATGAAAATTAAGTGAAGGGAAGTGAAAAATTTTAATAACATTGAGGGATCCATAGAAATTTCAGTGACATTGAGGGAATTCATTTTTTGCACGAGATTGAGTTCTACAGTGGAATTCTAAGACTAAAACTGAACCAAAGTTTGTATGTGAGAACTCAATTAGATGGGAGGCTCCCGTATGGCTTGTGGAAACTAGTTAAGCTTCCTAACTTTTTAAAGTCAATTGGGCCCAAATTAAAAGTCTAGATCAACATTACAACGGTTTAGATTCAACATTTTTTGAAAGTTAGACCAACATTTACAGGTTCAACATTTTCAAACACATAGATCAACATTTTTAGAAAAAAAACTATGTTCAACATTTTTCATAACCTATTTCAAAATTTGAAAAAAAATCAATATTTTTTAAATAAAATTCAACAATTCCAAAAAATGTTTGTTTTCTTCTTCTTCTCTGGTGAGAAGCGGCGCAAGCCGGCAGAGTCAGGAAGAGGGGCAGTGGCCCGCAGGGACGGCGTGTGGGCCGTGGCCTGGACGGCGAGCTACGGTGCTGGGGCCGCATGTAGAGGCAACGGCGCGGGGGTAGCGATAGGGCCGTGCGCAGAGGCAGCGGCGCAGGGGCAGCAATGAGGCAGCGCACGGGCGCGACGTTGGCAGCGCTCGTAGGGACGGAGCACGGGGTGGGTGATGGGCTCATGACAGAAGAGACGGCAGCGGCGGCTCGAGCAGACGAGAGCTAGGGCTGAGGAGGTGGGTGCGCATCCGATGGATGAAGGTCTCCGCACAAATCTCAACCATCGGAAACCCAATAAGAAATGGACTCCCAGAAGTTATATAGGATCTCCGTCTCCGGAAGGAGATGTACCAGACCGGCTCACAAACTTAGGAAGCCCAATAAGCCCAGCCCACCTCACAAAATCACACAACCCATGCCCTTGTTGTTTTCCTCCACACAGACGCCACATTGAAACGCCGGCGTCGAAGCCGCCGCCTCCCTCCACAACGGGGCACGTATAAATGTCACCGAAGGTGACAAAATTGCAATCTGTCACCTTCTAGTGATGCATATGCCAGACGCGTATAGGAGATGAATCAATTGAGTGTTTGTGGGCCGGGCTCCTACTATACGCGTGCAACAATGTCAGTTCACAGAGAGAGAATTTGCTTGCATGTAACTGCTGATGTGATCCGACATGCAAGGAAGGTTTCAAACTAAAAAAACTATAAATCTCAAATGAAACATCCAAATTAAATTCCAATTGCACCATTGCATTTTTTAAAAGAAATCTTCAGAACAAGGCCCCACTTGACTATATTTGGACGAATTTTATTTATCACTATTTTTCAATCATGTTCGAAAATTTTACTGAGATATGTACGTCTGAACAAATTATATGGATTCAAAGAACAAAACATATATACAGATCGAACAATGTATGTACTCATTGAACAAAAATATCAACAATATGGAACAAATTATACGAACTCACGAAACAAAATAGTTGTACACATCGAACATGTAATATAAACTCATGGAACAAAAGATCTATATAACTTGAACAAATTGCAGAAACCCCTAGAACAAGTATTTATACACCTAAAACAAATTATATGAACTTATCGAATAGAAAAAATTATACACTTGGAACAAATACATTATAGACATGTAACAATATTTTAATCCACTAAAATAGAAACTAATGGAGGAAACATGAATGGAAATGAAACTATAATATAGCAAATGAAATAAAATATAAATAAATAATATACAAATAATTAGAAAAAGAAAATTGCACCACAAGAAAACAAAGCAGAAGAAAAGAAAATAAAATTATAGTTTAACATTGAATTTCTGTACGATCTGAATAAACAATTTCACCATGGGAAAAGTTGATTATGTGTCTATTAACATAATATATAAAGATTATTGATGATATAACTTATGAAATAAACCATCCAAAGAAAGAATATTTACATGTGAATTAGAATAATCAAAAAGAAAGACAGAGGAAAATAATATATATACAATGAGAAAGAATTAAAAAGAAAGAAATAGAATAATTGAACAAACACAACGAAAGAAAAGGCCAACTTAGCCTTAGTAAGGAAATCAAATAATCCAACTTAGCCTTAGTGAAGGAAACAAAATAATTAGAAAAGAAGTAAAGATATGTGAGAGAATTAGAAGGAATAAATGAAAAAGAAAGGAAAAGAAAAATAGAAGAAAATAGAAGATAAAATAACTAGGAAATAAAGAATAAAACATATGCATACAAGTTAAAATAGATTATCTATTAAAGGTTTAGAAATAAAAAATCAAAACAAAATAAACGTGGAAAAGTAAAAAAAAAGGCCGACCCTAGCGAGCATGGGTTTGCATGCAGGTTAGGAGTTAGGACACGCATGCTACGCTAGCTACAGCGGCCAGCCCTCGCCATGCACATGCATCCTAATCTGGTCCCGCCCTAGCTAGTACGTACACACAGCAACCAAATTTTTATTGGGCTGACTGACCTCTCGCTAGCCTATTTAAATGCTCCAAGCGACATGATGTTATTCATCGTATATGGGATGTATAGGGCTGTTTGGTTTCCTTTGCTTATCCATAAGCAACTTAAAAATAAGCAAATAAGTTGCTTATAACCCAAACACTCTTGCTTATAGAGTTGCTTATAAGTTGCTTATGCATAAGCAAATAAGCAAGTTTTGAGTTGCTTATAAGTTGCTTATGTATAAGCAAATAAGCAAGTTTTGAGTTGCTTATGGTTGCTTATGGGGCACTTTACTCCTCCTACCCTCATTCTCTCTCCTCTCTCCCCTTTCTCTCTCCTCTCTCCCGTAACAGAGTCGCCGCTTCCGCCCGCCGCCGCCGCTGCGCCGGCCGCCTCCGCTGCGCCGGCTGCTGGCCGCCTCCGCGCCGCCCGCCGCCGCTCCCACCCGTCGCCCGCCGCCGCTCACACCCGCCGCCGCCGCTCCCGCTCGCGCCCGCCGCCGCCGCTCCCGCTCCCGCTCCCGCCCGCCGCCGCCGCCGCTCCCTCCCGCCGCTTGCGCCCGCCGCTCGCGCCCGCCGCCCGCAGCTGCCGCCACCTCTGTACTAGGAGCTGGTAATGGTTGGGGGTAGGGGGAAATGGGATGGCAGGGGCAAATATGTCATATGCAATCAGATAAGCAACCCAAACCAAACACCTAGACTTATAAATAAGCAACTACAAATAAGCAAATAAGCAACTTATAAATAAGCATCCATAACCAAACAGGCCCATAGTCTCCACGTCCACAACGGCATTCATGTCTCACTCTCGCCTCCGATCTTCTCCAAGAATAAATCACTAGTAGAGAAAGGACTTTTGATCCAAAGACATCTATCTTGGTTGTTACTAGACCACATTTGATGGGAGCTTTAGTCCCGATTGGTAATATCAACCGGGACTAAAACTCCCCCTTTAGTCCTGGTTGTAACGGCTAGTATGGACCAGGAAATCTGGTGGAGCATTTAGTCCCAGTTGGAAAAACCAACTAGGACTAAAGGCCTCTCATTTAGTCCCGGTTGGTGTTACCAACTTTTTAGTCCCGGTTGGTGCTACCAACTAAATGAGAGGCCTTTAGTCCCGGTTGGTTTTTCCAACTAGGACTAAACGCCCGCCCCATAAAAATTCCCTTCTTTCTCCCCGAGCCCGAGCCACTCATCATACTGAGAGCTTGGGCTCCTTCTCCATGGCGAGCAAGCAATCTTAGAGAGGTGTTGCCCGATTTTTTTCCCCTCATTTTCGTGAGGATTTCACTTATCCAAAGTGTTGTAAAGGTTAGCTACTTCATTCTCCCTTCATTTATTGTTATTATGCTTTGTTTTATGCTTTAGAGATAGAGAAAAATGAGTTTTTTTTAGAATGAGGGAGAATGGAGAGGATTTTTTATTTATACAATAGAATTTGATGGATAACTTGCTTGTTATATATGATTCATATTAGATAAATATCTTAATCAATATTAGGCATGGGAAAAATAGAGTAAATGTGTTTTTAATATTTACTTCTTGCAATAAATTTGAGGTAAATAAACTGTAGGCGAAAGAAATAGAATTTGGTCATTGCTACAATTTTTTGGATAGTTTGCATGTCAAATTAGGGTGACATGAAAATTATACCGGTCAACTTAATGCTAGGATTGTGGAATAGGACAACAAAGATACACTAAAGACTACAGACACTCCATAGTGGACATCACGAAGTCAGGAAACCAAAAATAATGGTAGAATAGAAGAACTTCGAGTCCAGAAACTCAGGTTGAATATCATAAAAGAATCTTGAAATAGTTTTCCAAACACCTTTTGGAGCTACATTCTCATAATAGAAGTATGATGGCCCAATAGCCTGTTTAGGCAGAAATTTGTTCACTGACCTTGACCCATCGGCTTTTGGTTGGTTTTGGCTTGCCAAAATAGGCCATGCTTAGTGAACAGGTCTTTTACCTTGACAGGCTATTGTGTGCCACCATACTTCTATTATGAAAATGTGGCACTTGCTCCAAAAGGCATTTGGGAAATTATTTCAAGATTCCTTTATGATATTCTACCCGAGTATGTGGACTTGAAGATCTTCTATTGTACCATTATTTTCTGGTACTGGTGGAGCGGAGGTGACTCTCCATAGACTTCGGAGAAGATTGAGTCATTGGCAGAGATGGCTTGGAGGGCGAATATTCTGCTATGTTGTACCACTATTTTAGGATTATTGACTACATGAAATCCACTATGGAGTGTCTATAATCTTTAGTGTATATATATCTTTATTGTCTTGTTCCAGAATTCTAGCATTTTTTCTTTTTGTCGACCTAGTGAATGATATGAAGGCTGATTGGTGTAATTTTTATGTGAATTGTTTTTATCTTTATGAAGGTTGATTGGTGTAAATTATCAATATTGATAAAGTTCTTTATCTAATACGAAGACCTATGTCCATTTTTCATGTAATACGATGCAGATGGACTGACAATGGATGTATAACACGGACAGACGGACCAAAGAGTTTGTTGATGGCTTACATTATTTTCTCGAAGTGGCCAAAGACAACAAGCCACAGAAGGGATTAATATGTTGTCCATGCTTCCAATGCAGTAACAAGAAGGACTACTCTTCCTGGGGACTCTTCACAGCTACTTGTTTAGATACGGTTTCATGCCTAACTATTTGGTTTGGACCAAGTACGGTGACAGAGGGGTTATAATGGAAGACGATGAAGAAGAGGAGGATGGTAACAACATTCCGAACTGGGCTGCATGCCAAGCTTTTGAAGATACTATAATGGGCGAGGTTGATGAAGAAGAGTTTGCTGAAGATAGCCCTATTGATGATCTTGGTCAGGTGCTACGGGATGCACAGAAAGATTGCGAAACTGAGAAGGAATCAGAAAAGTTGCAGTGCATGATAGATGATCACAAAAAATTATTGTACCCGGATTGCAAGTAGGGGCATAAAAAACTGGGTACCACATTGAAAATGCTGCAATGGAAAGAAAAAAATGGTGTGTCCGATAAGGCTGAAAATTGTAAAAACATGCTTCCCGAGAATAATGAATTGCCATCCACAACATATGAAGCTAAACAGGTTGTTTGCCCTCTGGGATTGGTGGTTCAGAAGATACACGCATATCCTAATGACTCTATCCTCTATTATGGTGATGAATACAAGAAATTGGATGTTTGTCCTGTGTGTGGAACGCTATAGTGTAAGATCAGGCGAGATGATTATGGTGATGTTGAGGGGCAGCCTCCTGAGAAGAGAGTTCCCGCGAAGGTGATGTGGTATTTCCTTATAATATCACATTTGAAGTATTTGTTCATAAATAAGGTGAATACTAAGTTGATGCGATGGCACAAAGAAGAACATAAGCAAGATGAGATGTTGAGACACCCCGCGGATGTGGCCCAGTGGAGATCATTTGATAGAGCATTCCCGGACTTTGAAAGTGATGCATTGAACATAAGGTTTGGTTTAAGTACTGATGGATTCAATTCATTTGATGAGTTGAGTAGTGGTCATAGTACTTAGCTTGTGACCCTATGTATGTTCAACCTTCCTCCTTGGCTGTGCATGAAGAGGAAGTTTATTATGGTGCCAGTATTTATCCAAGGCCCAAAATAACCCGGCAATGAAATTGACGTGTACCTAAGACCGTTGGTCGATAAACTTTTATTGCTATAGAAGGAAAAAGGTGTACATGTGTGGGATGAGGATAAACTAGAGAGGTTTGACCAACGAGCATTGTTGTTCATAACCATCAATGATTGGCCTGCGTTGAGTAACCTTTCAGGACAGACAAACAAGGGATATCGGGCCTGCACCCACTGTTTAGATGACACAGACAACATGTATTTGAAACACTGTAGGAAGGTCGTGTACATAGGCTATCGTTGATTTCTTTCTACTAACCACCCGTTAAGAAATAAAGGGATGCATTTTTAAAGAGGCGCCAGACATCGTAAAAAAACTTGCACACCGTAATGGAAAGCGTGTATATGAGATGATAAAGGATGTAAGGGTAGTATTTAGAAAGGGTCTTGGTAGCAAACCTATTCTGAACGACGATAACGGACGTGCACCTATGTGGAAGAAGAAGTCTATATTTTGGAAACTACCTTATTGGGAAATCTTAGAGATCCACAATGCAATAGACGTGATGCACCTGGCGAAGAATCTTTGCGTGAATGTGCTGGGCTTCCTAGTTGTTATGGGAACTCAAAAGATACATTGGAAGCACGATAAGACCTAAAACGTCAAGGATAGCACTACTTACGTCCTGCTAGTCACACTCTCAGTAATGAAGAGAAGGATAGCATGTTTGACTGCATGAACAATATCAAGGTTCCATTTGGATACTCCTCGAATATAAAGGGAATAATAAATATGAAAAAAAAGAAGTTCACAAATCTAAAGGCCCATGACTACCACTTGTTGATGACCCAGTTGCTTACAGTTGCACTAAGGGGTATTCTACCAGAGAATGTACGATTGGTGCTCGTAAAGCTATGTGCGTTTCTCAATGCGATTTCGCAGAAGGTAATCGATCCAACCAAGCTACTAAAACTACAGAATGATGTGGTACAATATCTTGTCAGCTTTGAGTTGGTATTTCCATTGTCCTTCTTCAATATTATGACACACCTTCTGGTTCACCTAATCAAAGAGATTACTATTCTCGGTCCAGTATTCCTGCATAATATGTGGCCTTTCGAGAGGTTCATGTCAGTCCTAAAAAATTATGTTCTTAATCATGCCTGTCCAAAATGAAGCATCGCCAAGGGATGTGGAGCAGAGGAGGTCATTGAGTTTTATGTTGATTTTATTGACTCAATTAATTCGATTGGGGTTCCAACATCACACCACGAGAGGAGACTACGGGGAATGGGCACCCTTGGAAGGAATTCAAGTTTGAGCAATGATAGTGATTTGTTCTATAAAGCACACTTCACGGTTCTGCAATAATCATCCTTTGTGGCTCTGTATATCGAGAAATACAAGTAGATTCTATTTTCCCAATACCCGACGAAATTCGATGCCTGGATTATACGTCATCACATGAATATTTTTCCCTCTTGGTTGCATCAACACTTTATGTGTAACTCCGCGATTCACGAACAACTCACTTGGTTAGCTAGGGAACCTTCTAGCATAATCGTGAAATTCCAAGGTTACGAGATAAATGGTTATACATTTTACAAAGAGTCCAAGACTAAAAAAGCACCAACCAAAATAGTGGTGTCCATATAGATGCCACAGACAGCAACAGGAGTAAGGACTCGTATTATGGTTTCATAGAGGAGATTTGGAAACTCGAATACGGACCGCTGAACATCCCTCTGTTTCGTTGCCAATGGGTGAAGCTAACTGGAGGTGGCGTAACGAAAGATCAGTATGGAATGACAATAGTGAACCTGACCAAGACTGGATACAATGATGAACTATTCATCCTTGCTAATGATGCGCGTCAGGTTTTCTATGTGAAGGACATGTCTAGCAAACCCAAGAAAGATTCAGAAGATAAAGAAAAACCATGGGAGCCAAAGTGCCACATAGTTCTTCCAGGTAAAAGAAAAATATTGGGAATCAAGGACAAAACAGACCAGTTAGATGATTATGATCAGTTTGATGGCATGCCTCCATGCCTCTTTTCGCTATCGAAGTTGACCCAAGCATCATGCTAGCTAAAGAAGAGCCTCCATAATTACGCCGCAATTATGACCAAAGGCTTTCGTCAAGAGAGTTTTTTAACGTTACATTGTAATACACTAAAAATGGCATATCTTTACGTAATGCTCTATGGCCATTAGAACCTTTTAATCATATTGTAATGCTCTATGGTGAACCTTTATTCGATCAATATAAACAATGTTAACTTAACCATATCCATCAATTGCATTTTACATGTTGAAATTATTTAATTAAAAAGTTTGTTATCAATTAATGTATTAAAATAATTATTTTAAAAATTTAATAAACTAGTGTCAAACTTATTTTAATTTTGCTTGCTAACAACAGCGGGGCAGGGAACCTGGAGAGCGACGCGACCCATCGTCGCTTCCTGAATGAATCTGCGGAGTCGCGCTCATGGAATTGATCGGTGACGGCGACAGTTTCCTAGTTGCTCCCACGGCCTCATGCAGTCGCTGTTCATTCACACTAAATAACGACAAGGATAAGATGACCAATCAGCAAATTCCGTTCCGTTTATACTCGTCCGATGGGGCAGACCAACCGTAGATAAACTGATATACTTTTCAAAGTCAACGGGTCAGCTCTGCCGCCAACTGTCACCCAGCGGGCATGCCGGATGATAATTAAGCTGGTTCAGAGGCGCCATGGGAGTTGAGAGCACGGCCACTGGTCAAGCCTGAGTGAGCTTCTCGCCGTCGGCAGGAAGAGGCGGTCTCTGTCCGGGCGGCCGGCGGCAGGGTTCGCCGTGAAATCACCGGGGGCGCCTGCCGGTGAAGTGCCTGGTGGTGGGGTGCTCTGCTCTCCTCCAACACAGGTGCGTTCCCTTCCCCGCTCTCTTTCTACCTCCCTGCCTTTTTTTCTTCGAGATGCAGAAACCATTTCTGCGAGTTCTTTCAGAGCCTGTCCCCAGCATCAATCTTGGCTCTTGGGTAGAAAGCATTCATATGCATTTGGGCAAGTAAAGGATGTCGAGGAGTGGGGATTTCTTGAAAATAGAAGGTTATTTATAGGAAAACTAAAAGGTCCTACGTGGCCATGCTCAGTCTCACAGATTGCCCTTATGAAATCCATCCAGTAGGTTGCTCCATTTCTAGGAACCACAGAAATTTTCTGGGAAGCATCCAATTGCCTCCACAGATAGAACGTGTGTTTTAGGAACAAGATATTCCTTTTGGACTGTGGGAGTTGAAACATACAAGATGAAGGAAGCGTAAGAATTGGTATCGCGAGTGCTAGATAAACTCATGAAATTTTTCAGTTCAGTTGCTTGAATGCTGCACAAAAAAAAATGAGGTACAGGATTCTGGAGAGATGCATACTCAAAGTGCGAATTTCGTTCCTGTTCCCCTAAAAAAAACAGTGTCAAATTTCGTTAGGTTGGGAACCATGCTAGGTGTCCATAGGATTCATGTTGGCTGGAACTATTCGGGGGTTGGAAATTAAAAGCAAATAAACTGACATCCGCACATGAAAGACAAAGTTAGATGATTAAAACTTTTACCATGTCTTGCAAACAATGGCATTTAACAAAAATCATTTTCTGCCAGGTTGCCAACTTTAGATTTTGATTGGGGGCCTATATTGTTGGCATACAGTGGATCGGAACACCAGAGAAAATAAAATAAGCTTATGACTACAGATCTCATCCATGAGTCATGCAACGAGTCCAAACATTAAGATATTCACAGAAGATGAGATTAAAGATATTACCAGCAACTACAGCACTCTCATTGGGAGAGGTGGTTTCGGAGAAGTCTATAGAGGTGTCCTTGATGCTGACTATGATCTAGTCGCGGTGAAGAGATACATCCGCCTAGACTTACGAGAAGAGTTCATGGAAGAAGTAAGCATCCATAGTATGATGAGCCACAAGAACGTGGTGAAGCTCATAGGCTATTGTGTCAGCGAAAATACTCTGATGTTGGTAACAGAGTATATCTCCAATGGAAACCTCGATAACATACTTCATAAAAGTGACATCCCCATCCCTCTGGATATAAGACTGGGTATTGCGATAGGGTGTGCAGAGGCGTTGAGCTACATGCATTCGATGCATTTGTCGAGTGATAAGCTCATTTATCATGGTGATGTTAAGCCTGCCAACATACTTTTAGATGACAACCTCACAACAAAAGTATCAGATTTTGGATTGTCAAGGCTTCTTTTCGGTGGTGATACTCAGTTCACTACGAGCTTAAAGGGAAGCATGGGCTACATGGATCCTATATATTTTCATGAGGGGCGTCTTACCCCGAAGAGCGATGTCTATAGTTTTGGAGTAGTCCTGTTCGAACTAATAGCTCGAAAGAGGGTTAAACGCGGGGACAGTAACCTCATTCCAGCATTCAATAAAGCCTGTGCCAAGGGGAAAGGATTGAGGGAACTGTTTGATGCAGCAATAGCAGATGAGAAGAATATGAAGATTCTTAAAGAAATGAGGAAATTGGCAGCTGAATGCGTGACACTGGACATTCGTGCACGTCCACAAATGAATGACGTGGCAAAACGCCTTCGGGTTCTTAGGAAAGATCTCAAGGGCAGCCCACAATCCATCTTGGCAACACACTCTTCATGGCAAAATCCTTACAAGCAAGGCACAAGCATGCCCAGTTTTAAAAAGGGTTTTAGCTTTTTCAAGGGAAATTCTAGTAATTCTAAGATCCTATCTGAACTCCGCAATGTAAGAATTTTCACAAAGGAGGAGATAAATGAAGTGACACAGAATTACTCATTTCCACTCAGCACAGGTACATCGGCCGAGGTTTATAAAGGAACACTTGAGGACAATACAGTGGTGGTGGTGAATAGATTTCTTCATGAGGACTCTAAAGAGCTGTTCATCAACGGAGGGACGACCCTATCTCAAGTTGTCCACAAGAACATCATCAAACTTTTGGGTTGTTGCATGGAAGACACAACTCTTATTTTTATATATGAGTACATTCCTAAAGGTAGTCTCTTTGACATTTTGGCTAGCCAGGAAGATTTGGCGCTAGACTTACGTATGAGGATTGCAATTAAGACAGCTGAAGCATTAGAATACCTCCATTCATCAGCAGCTGGCATCATTGGACATGGCGGTGTTGCAACATCAACTATACTTCTAGATGAGAACTTCATACCAAAGCTCACAGATTTCTCAAGAGCATGTAAGCTTATCAAAAGGAGTGAAGCTACTACTGATGGCAGTGTAATCAGTAGCAGCTTTCTAGAAAAAGTTCTCAACAACGACCCATCTTGTTATGGTTCTGTGCTGAGAAATCTGGAAAGTGATGTGTACAACTTCGGTGGTGTTCTCATGGCACTCATTTGTAGGGATAAGAATACTGATCATGATGACCTTATCGTCAAATTCACCGAAGCTTATGAGACAGATAAAAGTGGGAAGGCAATGTTCGATCGGGATATAACAGCTGAAGATGATATCACTCTCCTTGAAGAGATTGGGAGGTTGGCTCTGCAGTGTACCATTTTGAAGGGAGATGAGATGGTTAAGAGACCAACGATGAAGGAAGTGGCAGCACACCTTGGGATGCTTAGGAAATCATGGAAGGAGGGTACCGCTGGAGCACACGCACAAGCAAATGAAACTGACGCTAGACCTGCGATGTCAGCAGAGCCAAGGCTACCAAACCTGATGCGCCACTTGTTCGGATATCGGCGAATCTCCACTAGTGATCCTATAAAGACATGTTAGTAAGTGTGAAGATCCTGATGTGTTGTGCAGCTACTTCTGGTAGACCATTTCATTGCAGCGGTTTTTATCTATCCATGTTTTCCATTATGCAATGCTTAATCCGATCCCCGTTGTTGCACTTTTAGATGTCGGAGCTGCATATATGGTAGATGTTCCCTATAACAAGCATGACTTGGACAATTACGGTTCCACCAGTAAGCTGTGGTGAGCTACAAGGAACCATGAGGGATGATTGGTTCTTGTTTTATCTGTTGGTGGGTCTTCTAACATGTACCGGAACGTGTATGTGAGAAAATAGAAAATCTGTCAATTTCTAGCCCATTAACATATCAAGCCCACCAATAAGCCCACAAACTTGCCTGGCGGGCTACCTTGCAAATTGCAGTAGGGCGCTCTGTTTCGAAATTCAAATACGCCCTTGCCGTAGCCCGCACACACGAAATTTCAAAATTCTGCAGAGCGGCAGCAGCGAGCGAAGCATCCACCGGCCGCCGCCTCTTCCTCCTACCATGGAGAAGATCTCGGTCGCCGTCCGATTCCGGCCGCCCAACCCCCACCCCGACTCCCGCCGGCGCTTCCTCCACCTCCGGCGCCGACCGCGGGTGGCGAATCGAGGACGCCCGCGTCTCCCTCCTCCACCACGGCGCCCCCGCCCCCAGCGCAACCTTCACCTTCTGTACGGAGCTCCGCCCTCCTCCACGACTCCCCCCTCTGGTCCCTCTCTGACACGCGGCTGGTTGGTTTGGTTCGGCGGCGCAGACCATGTGTTCGACTGGCGGCTGACAGAGCAGCAGCATGGTGATGAACTTCTCATTATAAGTGAAAATATAATTTATGCTAGTGCCAGTATGGAAAGGTCGACAGTTTCCGCTTCCTTTTTTTATTTTGTCCATAGAAGTGATTAATGCTGAAAGAGCCCGAGTGGTACCATTTCAAAGTTTGTGAAATCATCAGGACTGGAACCATTATTCCCTTAAACTCAGTCAGTCAGTGCCTTGTTTTAACAGTTATAATTTGAAATAAAAAAGGGATGAATTACTCCATCTTCTTCTCTCTAGCACACGATATAATCTGAATCCGTTATTAGGGAATAACTAGGAGGTTTTTGTTGTTCCAAAAGGTATAATCCATTCCCTTCAATGAAAGAAGGAAACTGAGGACAGTGAGGATGGTTGTGTAGCTAGGCACATTGTATTTCTCCATCCTTGTGTGTTGCAATTTGGAGGGGTAATCATGTTTTAACCTGCTAGCATCTCTGTAATTTTTTCCCCTGTGCTCTGCCCGCAGGCTGCGCTAACTGAGGAGGACTGCAGCTCCGTCGGCAGGCGCTCGAGCTGGAACTGGCTTTGCTGATGGAGAAGAACTCGCTCCTGCTGCAGGATTTCTCGAAGTCCGAGGAGGAGGCCGGCCGCGAAGCAGGAGGTCGACGCGAGGTGCCCGAAGCTGGAGAAGAAGGACCGCAGCGCCGATCGGCAGGTCCTGCTGAGGGAGGAGAAGTCGTGCCTGTGCCTGGTCCTGGAGCTAGCTGTCCCGGTCGAAGCAGGAGGCCGGCCGCGCCGTCGCCGAGAAGCAGGCCGGGGTCGAGGACACGCTGGCGATGGCGCGGCGCGCCGCCGCGCTCCGGGAGGAGACGCCGTCCCTGGCGCAGGACGGCAAGAGGCCGCCGAGAAGCAGGGGGGATGGTGGAGAGCGAGACTCGTGGTGTTCGAGGAGGAGCTCTCGTCGTCCAGGCAGGAGGCCGAGTGCCTCGCAGCGGAGCTCCAAGCGGAGAGGCTGAGGAGGACGGCGGAGCGGAGGCGGCGCTACCGGCGGATGGATGCCGCAGCCGTCGGGTGGGAGGTGGCGCGGCTGCTGGGCAAGTCCGAGAGGCCATGGTGGCGCGCTGGAAGGCGGCGGGCCGGCAGCCGCAGGTCGCTGTGCCGTGACGGTGGAGACGCGTCGACGAGAGAAAAGATTCCCGGCCGACGACGTGGCGCTCCTCCAGCCTGCCCTGTCCGTCTGTCCGGGACGTACCCGACCCGAATTTTACGGCAGGACAGGAGCAAACGACCCGGCCGCTACCGTCGCCTTGCGTCGTCCCGCCAAGCGTGTACGTACCAGACGGACACGTATTGTGGACGCACGAGCGTACCGTGCGTGTCCATCTGGACGGGCAAGGAGGGGAAGCGGACAGGGATGCGAGTCCACGGCGCTTCCAGCAATCCGATCCCGCGCGACAAAACCACACAGGCCAATCACGGGGATTCCCGCGCTGTCAGCCACCACTAACCAACCGCGGGAAGGCCTTGATCCTCAGACGATTAGAGTATTGAGCATATGTGATCTAGAGCCGCAACGTGTGCTAGAGTACAACAAGGACGAGTGCCGCCGCACCGGGCATTACCCTGTCGAAGGCCTCAACACGATGCAACCGGACGACGTGTGCACCTCTGTTTGTTTGTTTTTTTTCTTTTATACACACACACACGTGGTGAGCTGATGATAATGATGAGTACGTGGATCCTCCGGGGGAGGCAGATCGGGAATGGGTGCGAGAACGAAGGTGACATGAAGGATCGGGGAGACCGGGGGCATATATGGTGTTTAGATACCCGGACTAAATTTTAGTTGCTGTCACATCGGACACTAATTCGAAGTATTAAATGTAGTATAATGATAAAATTAATTGCATAAATGAGGACTAATTCGCGAGACGAATCTATTAAGTCTAATTAGTCCATGATTAGCCCATGTGATGCTACAATAAACATATGCTAATTATGGATTAATTAGGCTTAATAGATTCATCTCGTGAATCAGTCCTTATTTATGCAATTAGTTTTATAATTAGTTTACTATTTAGTATTTCTAATTGATATAAATATTTGATGTGACCCGAATTAAAAAAATTAGTTTATGGATCCAAACACCTAACATTTTCGGGAGACACGATGCTGGTGAGGTGATGAAGATGCGGTCAGGGCCTCATCAGGACTATGTTCTCCGGTGAGGTGGCTAGAGGGGGCATCCGAGGGGGGAAGGGTAGTAGTAAGATTCATACAGACTTCTATTTCAAAAAAAAAAAACACACATGCATACAGACTCAGTGTCCCGCGCTCATAGGCCTGTTTGAAATGCGATTTTTTTTTTTGCGAAGATCATGGGGTTTCTGTTTTGCTACGAGATCTTCTTTCCTCTCCAGCACGGTGCCGCACGCGAAACGTAATTTGCTAGCGTGTTGTTTAAAAAATGAGAAAAGTTTCTTCCACATATACACACCTAGTAGTTCCGAAATTAATTGCATTTCAAATCGTAATTATACATACTTACCTTTCAAAATCAAGTGCATGGTTTTACTACCTCCTGCTCTAGTCTTTCGATAGGTCCATTGCTAGATTGACCCAAGACTTCTATCAACGTCCCATCGCACTAACATGGCTCCAACCAATCTCATTTTGACCCTCCTAATTGGCCATCATCCTTTGCAGCCCAGCGTAATCACCTCAGGCTAGCCTTCCCTCATGACTGGTGATCAAGAAATCTTCACTTGAGTTTGAATGCCCCAAGATTATCAAAACTTAAGCTGAGTAGCTCGCTGGAGGGAAGAAGGTTCTTTTCTTGCCATAGTAGTCCCCAAAACACGCAATTTTGAAAGGGGGAGAAAGCACGTGAACAGATTCAAAAAATATACACCCCCTGGTCGACGTTTCAAAAAAAAAAACTGCACACTTCGTAATACTCTCAGACGAGCACTACATACGAGAAGATCGGGTATGCACGCACTGTCGTCTGTAGACGAAATCTGCAAAAGCTGCCGAGAACATAACTGTTCTGCTTGCCATCAGGGATTCAAACCAAAACCACTGCACAGCTCCCTCTCCCTGGCTGCCTCATTCAATTTCTGGGAAGTGTGGTACTTGAATGAACACTACCAACTCCAAGCCAAGGCCTTGTTTAGTTGGCAAATTTGGGAGATGCAAAATTACTGTGCCAGCACTGTAGCACACTGTAGCGTTTCGTTTGTATTTGTGAATTATTGTCCAAATATTGACTAATTAGGCTCAAAAGATTCGTCTCGCAAAGTACAACAAAACTGTGCAATTAATTTTTAATTTCGTCTACATTTAGTACTCCATACATGTACCGCAAGTTTGATGTGATGGGGAATCTTCTTTTTGCATAGTGTCAAAGTTGGGAATTGGGGGGAAACTAAACATGGCCCAAGCGCTGTTCATCTCGTATTCTCATCCCCATCATCCCCCTCCCAGCCTTTTTCAGTTTTCACCTGGCGATCTGACGGCACTCTCCCTCCCTTGTCCCTTGGCATGCATTCAGCATCCTCCTTTTCATACAAGAAAAAAAAAACCCTCCAAGTCATCATGCATCATGCACTCACTCTCATACATGACAACATTGAGGTCAGGTCAGGTCATGCATTTGCATATGCAAGTCATGCAACACACCAACAACAACAAGAACATTAATTAAGAAACGTGTTTTTTGGGTCATTTGTGATTAGGATAATGAGGGTTTGTCCCATAATAGGACAGGGTTAGGAGGACACCAAAGCTTGCAAGAATCTGCTCTCAACCTCCTTGTCTCCCCCATTCATTGCTCCTCTCCTTGTCTCATCTGTGTAGGTTGGTTGGCCATGCTTCCCCCCTCTCGCTCTCTCTCCAAGGTCCTCCCCTCCATTATAAGCTCCCCACCCTCCTCCCATCCACACCCCCCCTCCTCTTCGGCTTGCTCATTGCTCAGACCACTTTCTCTCTCTACCTCTCTCTGCTGCACAAACAGCTCTCTTTGTCACTCTAGAAAACAGCAATGGCGTGCCTGTCGCCGTCGCCGTCCGGCCGGCGCCTGTCGGAGCTGCTGGAAGAGAAGCAGGAGCCATTCGTCCTGGACCTGCACCTCCTCGAGAAGGGCTGCTCGTCGCGCCTCCTCGACGGCTACGACACCGCGCTCTGCTGGCCCGCCGCCGGCAACGACGCCGCCGCCGCTGTGCTCCGGCGGCTCACCAGCAAGAGGAGCAAGGCGGCCAAGAAGAAGCCGCAGCAGCAGGCCGGCGGGCTCCTCCAGCTCCTGCTCTCCAAGATCCTCCGCGGCAGGGCAGCGGCAGCAGCGGCCCAGCGGAAGCCCGCTGCGCTGCAGTTCTCAGAGTCCTTCAAGGCCGCCGCCGTGGCGCCGGCGCCGTCCCCTTCTCCCAACCGCCTGGCCGCCGTCAAGACCGCCGACGCCATGGAGCAGGAGGACTCCGACTGCGAGTACTCCGACGACGAGAAGCAGCAGCTGAGCCCCGTCTCCGTGCTGGAACCGCACCCGTTCGAGATGAGCTCCCCCGCCCACGGCAAGCTGTCCCCGCCGTCCAAGAACGCCATGGACGTGTTCCGGGAGCTCCTGGACGCGGCGTACTCGCCCGCGCTACTCACCCAGCTGCTCGCCAAGACCGACGACCTCCTCCTCAACGACGCCGCCGCCGCCGACGACGACGACGACTACTACTACGGAAGCAGCTACCGGACCAGCCCCAAGAACTGCCGCGACGACGAGTCCGCCGCCGCGTACTGGGACGCGCACAGGGGGGAGCTGGCCCGGGTGTCGGAGCTCGTCGCGTCCGAGGTCCCGGCCTCCAAGCTGACCGCCGCCGACGTGCAGCCGGAGCGCCAGGACGTCGGCGCTGAGGTCGAGGCCGCCGTGTTCGAGGAGTTGCTGATGGAGATCGTCGCCGACCTCGGCAGCGGCTGGTGCTGATCGATCGCCATGGCGGCGGCGCACGTCGTCTCGCGACCGAAGGGAGAACAGAGCAATGCTCTGCTTTTGCTCTGTTTCGGCTCGGCGCATGCACGATGTGATGGAAAACATTTTGTTTTCTTCTCCTTTTTTTTTGGGTTTTGGTGGGTAGCTGCTGGTAGGTGGGCCCTACGGCTCCGTGTTTCCTTGGCATCCTGTCAAGTGCCAGGTGGAGGCTGTAAGACTAATCAAGTAATTAGCCGAAATAATAATAATATTAGTTAATTATATTTATTATTAAAATTGGTGACTGTAGTAGTTGTTGTCTTTTGTGATGCTGGTATGGCTTTGGAACATTTGGAGGCTAAATTTCAGCATGCACAATGCTTAAACGCTAACAAGAGAGAATAAAAATATTGCATCTCTTTTTTTTCACCTTTATGTTGGTTTGGCACGTGGTTGCCGGTCGAAGAGGAACTTCTAAATTGACCACATCCTACTACTGAACTTAGATAAGTCCTTACAACACATGTGCATCTATCAAAAAGACTTTAGCCTCTATTCCTTCTTTGCTGGAAGAGCCCTCACACTCCTCTAGCGCCACTTACTTCGTTCCAAGACAATTTTTTTCCCGTTTTTGCGTTGTTGTGTATTCTAGTTGTGCATGTTCAAATTTCTCTCCTTCTTAATGAAAAATATGCTATGCACGTCTTAAAAAAACTTCTCGCTCCATCCCTCCTTCAACTCCGCCGGTAGGGGGTCATATGTCCCTAGTTATACAATGAAGATAATTAATTATATAGAAAAAATACTAAAAAAGTACTGTCATAATAGATATTCTGAAAAAGCAACACAATTTGTTGTTTCTTTTAAAAAATATTGATTTTTTTAAGTAGTATGTATAGGTAAGGATGGACTCCGTACAGGTGGAGTACAAGTACAACACCGCGAGACCACATACGAAATCTTAGCTGTATTAATTCGATATGGACTTTTCCGAGTAGTCTGGATAGTTAGATCATCATAAAATCCAATGATGTAATTCCTTCTCTTTTTGCTGATTAACATGCGAATTGAATTTTTAGACCCTCTCGACGAACGTGTGTGGACTCTTCCAATAGTATAGGCCGTTAGATAACCATAAAATACAACGGTGTAAATTCTTCTCTTTTTTCTGATTAATGTGGGAATTTCTAAACTCTCTCGACGAACGTGTTTGCTTCTTTTAGATAGATGATATGATAAAGATAAAATGTGCTAGACTACTTCCGTTCTAGTGGGGACATCTTTAATTTTCTCAAAAAAAAAAGAGACATCGCTGTGCTAATTTTTTTCTTTGATAAAGAGGGTAAATGGTTTTGCCGTGTGTTGCTATATCAAGAGGGGTAGGGCACTAGGGCACGATTAATTCTTTAGAACAAAAAAAAACCGTGCCTTTTACGCCTTTGTGCCTGTAACCCTATAACAAAGCCCCGTTCAATTTATTTTTAAAAAATAAATAATGAAGCCCCACAGTTGTGGCTTGTGCGAGCAGCCAACGGGACACGTCACCTTATATTTCAGTTGCGAGCCAACCACCAGTAAGCAGCACCCCTCCCTAGCTAGCTCTTCCAAAGCCCTGTGATTGGGGTGGGCCGGACACGGACAGAGACCGGCGGCCGGCGGGCGATCGGTGGAGCCCCCGACGCGGGCCACGGCCGGGGAACACAGCGACGGGCATGTGCGCGCGCACGTAGGCGGGGTCCCGCGCCGCGGCAAGGCAAAGCCGGATATCCCGCGGCGCGCGTGCACCGGCGGCCCGGCGCGTACGTGCGCGTCCCATTCCGCCGCCGGTCATCATCAATTCCTTGCCGACGTGTGGCCGCTGCCACCGCACGCACACCGGCGGCGCGCGACTCCAAAGACGATCCGCTCGGCGCGCCCGCGCTCGCTCGCGCGCGTGATCGAGGAGCGGGATGGACGGCGGCCGGCGGCGGCCTGCGGGCCATGGAGCTAGCCGTTCCACCGCGGCGCGTCAGGTCACGGGAGGCGGCGGACAGGCGTCCGCCGCGCGCCGATTGACTCACGCACGGGGCCAAGCTAGGTCAAGTTCAATTGGTGTCGTACACGTCCACACATATCCACTGCGGAGTACCCTATTTGTTTTTTTGAAAGATCGAGTATCGGGTCAAGCAATTAACCGCTGGTTATGGACCGATGCCTGCTTTGCACATACATTGAGCAGCAGGTCACGTGCGCGCAAATTCGGCTGGTTAACGGGTCCTCAAAACTTCATCGGGAGGAGCTTAGACACCAATTTTTTTCCATTAATAGAATAAGGGTCCGTTTGCAACGGACATGACTCCCGCCAAAACAGCTCTACCTCTAGCTTATCTAAAAAAGATTTTTTTTAAATTTTTTTTATCGAAATCAGCAGGTGAAACCCTAAACTCTTTTTTTATAATTTTTTTATTCCAGACACGTTTAATTCGTTTCCACGGGAAGTCGAACCCGAGTCTACTGGGTGCTATTCAGGTGCTCTAACTACTAGGCTAGAGGTCCTTTCAGTCTGACTTATCTTATTAAAAAAATATTTTGGTAGAATGGCTTTTCCTCATCTTTGAAATGGATATAAGATATCAAATATCCGTAATACCCTTATTTTCTTTCTCCTTTATTTTTTTATTTTTTTCTTTCTATTTCTTTTTATTTCTCTTTCTCTTCCTTTTTTATCCCTTTCCTATCATTTTTACCTTCCTACTCTTCTTCCTTATCCATTCGACCATTCCTACCTACCCCTCAAGGCCGTCGCTCCCCCCGACTCACTGACAACGACACCCCTACCTCCCCGCGCCATCTCCCTTCCAGTAGCGCCAATAGCCTGTTGTACTGTGCTAGCCACGCTCCTCCACGCTGTCGCTGCCCACCACGTGCTGGTGCCCTAACGTCCCTCCGCGCCTCCAATCCGCTCCACCCACCGCCACGTCGGGCTCCACCGGCGGTCGGTCTGTCCAGCTCTGACGTATCGGCGCGCCTTCGTCCCGCGCAGCTTTGCCCGTTGCTCCTCCACATTGCCGTCCGGCCCAAGCTAGCGCCACCACTAGCGGCACGCCAAATAAGTAGGGGAAGTGGCAATTTTGCTATAATTCTGACCAACTTGAGGTGCAGTGTACCTGTAGATGTGGCTATGGGGATGGAGAAGCCAGCCACTATTTTTACCTTCTCCTGGCGTGTGAAAAGTAGGGAGCGCATTTTGGGAGATGTGAAAAGTAGGAAGCGCATTTTGGGTGGCTTCTCCCAGGTTTCGTCCATGAGCCGTTTCATGGTAAACCCTTCGGCAGGGCTTCATAAGCCGCTCAAGAAGCTGGTGGATGCGCCCTGCCAAAGGGGTCTAAGTGATGTGATTTTGTTGCTTTCTTTTGATTTTGTCCCACAAGTATTATTCAGGCCTCTGTAAATATTCTTAAAAAACAAAAAAAAATGAAGGTCTTTGGGAACTCCACATTGTTCTTCTTTAAAGAAAAAAGAAACATACGGATTATATGTTACGAAGGTATTTCTCATGGTGGATCTTAAGACTCAAATAACCTTATCATGTTAGCCTATACAAAACTTTTATAGAAATTAATGGCCAAAGACATGGATATTTGTTTTCTATTGAGCACGTGCATCATGCGCTCCTCCCGGTATCATTGGATCAAGATCCGACAAACAAAAAAAATATCACAGCCCATGAGATCAGGTATGCCTATATATATGCTATATAATCTATCCCAAACAGGGAGCAGCCTGCACGCCAGTAGGAGTAGGAGTAGGGAGGAGTTGTGGGCCGGCCCCCGGGAACCAGATGCGCTGAGGTGGCCACGGGCCGGCGAGTGGCGCCAAAGAGATGTACTGCCGGCAACGCGGAGGCCACGAGCAGGCGCCGACGCGGCGAACGGACGTATTGCGTGGATGCATGCATGCACGGGATCATCAGATTCGGATGAATTGCTGGTCAGCTGTGAGAGTGGAAACACACCGATCCCGGGCCACGCCGCGCCGCTTTATCTGTCGCGAGGAAGAGGATGTCCTCATCGCGGTTTGTTTTTTTGTTTTTTTTGTTTTTGATGAAACCTCGTGGCGACAGAATTTCAATTCCTTTTTATGGCTGCGCCGGCAGGAGTTCAGAGCACCGAGGAGGAAAGAATGAACCCCTTTGGCTCGTGCACGTCCGTGGATCCGTCGGTTCACGAGCGACGACGCGGAGGTCCCAACAGATGAACCTATCTCTCTCCGTCCCGTGATCCGTCCAAAAAGAATGTAATTCTAATTTTTAGTCAAACAATTCTAAGTTTGCGAACTGAGCATGTAGCTCAGTTGGTAAGGTTTATTGTGGTGGAATTAGCCCACTAGAGTTCGAGTCCCCAACAGCAAGGTCCCAGTAGCTGATCAAATTTATATTTTTTTATAAATTATATTTTCATAATATATCTATTTTGTGTCATAAAAATTTATACTATTTTTTAAAATTTGATCAACTTGAGATAATTTGCAAAACTAAAATTGCGGCCTTTTTAGACAGAGAGGTAGGCGTCGAGGTGTGTCCACATGGATCTCGGTCAGTGAGCTAGACTGTCACACTATGGACAACACACGGTCACAGTTACTAGTCCACGCCCGTCTGTCGGGTCTGATGGGTCACACCTTCCTTCCTAGCTTCTGACAATGCCATCTAGCCTTCGACTGCACATCATTGCTAGAGAACCGACCTTTCATACCTTCGACTGTACATCATTGCTAGAGAACCGACCTTTCATACCGGTCAGTAACACCCTTCAGTATCGAGTACTTGACCGGTACCGCTTGTTCAGTATTAAATGCCACGCCATTTAGTACTGGCCAAAATGCCCAGTACTAAATGGGCAATTTAGTACCGGTCGGTAGTACCAACCAGTACTAAACTACAAGACACGTCACGCTGTTGCGGACAGTAGTTTAGTACTGGTTGGTTTTACCAACCGGTACTAAATGGTTATTCTTTTTTTTTTATTTTCCTTTCATTTTAATTCGTGGGCTGGTTAGTATTAGTATTAGTGTAGAATATCCGTTTGTGTATACTAGTAATATTACGCTAATACATATATTGATCTAGCATATAGTAAAGTTTACATATACGCGTGGATGCACATGGACTCTGCTCGCCCGTCGGTGCCGCCGCGAGTAACCATAATGCAAGCTCCGTCCTGTACACTGATGATCTGGGATCCACGAAGATCTCCGATGAACCTGGCAGGTTTCCCTGCTTGGAAGGACATCATACACACGCCGTGGTCCAAAAGGGAGTCAACGACGTCGAATGAAGGGGAGGGGAGGCGCCGGCCCGTGGGGCTGTCGTGTCCATGCACGTTCGGCCAAAACCGGAGCGGCGCACGGCCGGATGGAGAACAGAAAGCGACGATGTGTTTAGTGTCTCTGCAGCTTCCTCGTCGTATCGTCTAATTCTGGCCGGCTTTTGGTAGAAAGAGTGTCTTTGTACGACCGGCGGCGCCGCACACGTGCGTGGATGGACCATCTGTGCGGTCCGATAGGTCGTCGTTTTGCTGAGGCCAGGGCACTACTTGCTTTAAAATTTCTTGGTGTGTCCTGCCCATACATTCTGACAGCAGGCTGAGTGAATGTAGTGTCCCAGGGCCGGCATGGTGCTCGGGGCTTCCACGAAGGAAGGAAGAAGCTTCGCACACCGCCTGCCATTTCATGTCGCATGCATGGCGGATCTGTGCGGCTGTAGGCTTGCTGGATGCAGCCGCCGCGTTTGTCTTTTTGGCGCCGCAGGTTGCTGGATGCATGCAGCCGCCAGGGTTAATTAACAATATAATTCCTGGAGATGCCGGCAGTTCAAGTCTGCTACTCCGTACAAATTAAACCACAGCATTAGGGTCTCAATCTTTGCATTCAGCTGGATCGCGTCCAAACTAAACATTCACAAACCACAACTTGGGCGTCCAACGAAGTGAGGATGATGAACTCCTCCTCCACCGCAGGTAGCCGCGCCATGAATATCAGCGTCACCTCGATCACCGAGGGAAGAGTACGAGCGAGAGAGAGACCTCGCGGCCTCATTCCTGATGCGCCGGCGCCTTTTGGATTCTTGCTGATGCTTGCCGGTGCTCGCTGTCGTCAAGTTTGCGGAGGATGGGACCTCGTCGTCCTCCTCAAGCCGCGGTCGGTTCAAAGAGGGAGTCACAAGACTAGCTAGGCGTCGAATGAAGCATGGAACCAGGAAGCACTGCACCTCGTGTGGCTTTGTTGTCGTCTCCACATGCATGTCCGGCCAAACGGGAGCGGCGCACGGCCGGCCGGATCGGATTGGATTTCGATCCGGAAAGTGTTTGGGTTTATCCACGTACTCAGCTAATTCGACGAAGAAAATGAACCGTCCAATCTGCTGCCATTTTCCCATCAAAATTAAAAGAAAAAAAATCTGCTGCCACGATTAAAAGGATAAGGCCTAAATGAACAAACATGATTGGCCACCCCGCACGTACACCATCTCAATAGTATATCCGCCGGCGGATACAGCGAGGCAGCTTCGCTTTGGGCCTTTGGCCCTGGACGACAGTACCGCCCGGGTGAGCTGCAGTGTTTCCTTCCGTAGTTTACTACTGCGCGGCCGCGTACGTCCTCGTCGTCTGGCCCTGGTCATCGTCGTTCTTGTCGGGTGAGCTCTGCTGGCTGTCGGCGCCACATAAAGCCCATCGCACACGAACATGCATGCGCGCGGGAATAACGGACGAGGTGTAGCCGTACGTGTAGGAGATCAATGCAGATCGAGGCCTGTCGGAAGCTGACTGATTAAGATAGCACGTTTTAAATTTGTTAATGGGTCATGCATCTGGAGTTAATATAGATATTCCAATATCATTTTCGTTGTTATTGGGAGAGTTGATTTTACATTCTCCCGATAATCTCATCCCAATCCAACTACCGTAGTGGGAGAGTCACAACTCCTTCTTTATTTAGGAAGAGTTGACGTGAATTATTGGGTTGTCCCAATAATTATTGAAAAAAGTGAAAGGTAAAGGGAGATTTCTGGAGCACTATTTTCTTATCAATACAGTAGTTAGATCGGGAAAAGGAAACTATTGGAGATGCTTGGCACCACGTTGTTCGCACCAACCTTATGGAGGCCCCGACCACGACACAGCGACGAGCCTGTCAACGCTCGACAAGATTTTCGGATACTCTGTCCTAGTATTAGCTGATAAACAAAGCTACATGCGCTGCTCCCTTGTTTTTTTTTTTGTTTACAAGGCGTATTTCGTTTGGTTACATGGATTTACTCAATATCTTTGTTCCTGTAATTCAAAAGCACGCTCTTTAAATAGACTTTTTCATGCAGAACCAATAACGTTACGAGCTGAATTGGGACTTTTTTCGGAATTCTAGAATAATAGAAACAAAATTTAACCTAGAGTTCTAATGTTGCCACAAGTTTAAAAATTATAACCATACTAGCAAGATCAATCTAGCAAGGATATATAGCACACTAGCATGACTAACGTCATCCTAAGCAAGTTTCACACTAGCCAAAAGAGAATTTGGTCAAATACATGCAAGAAACGAAATCCCTCAAAGAAAAAAACATAGAAATAAATACGGGAAATGTAAAGAGTCATGGTACAAATATATTGCATTTTTGCTCTAGTATCGAGGAGTTAACGCTCCCATCCTCATAAGGAATGAATCATGCCGTTCTCATGATTCCCGTCAGGGTCGCAAGCGTGGCCCTCCATGCTCCTTATTGGCACGACACTTGTCGTCATCTATTGTGCTCCTTCCGCAATGCCCACAATGGTTGTATGCCGCACCCTTCTCACCCTTCTTTTACACCTCAGCCCTATTGTTGACTTCCCTGACCTCGCTATTGCCTCTATCCATCCGCAGTGGCAACAACAACTGCCTCGAGGTCTGGTGCGGCCATCAACAGTAGCACCAGTTGGCGAATCGAGCTCTAGCATGGCCGGATTGAGCTTCAGTAACACCATATCAAGCATTAGCTCCCTTCTCCCGCCTCCACCCAATTCCTTGACCTTAGCCGAGCTCACGCGCCGTCTGACTTTTCACCATGCAAGCGAGCCCACCTCGGCTTTGTTTTGGCGGGCGCGGGTGAGCTCATTTGCGGGGATGTGAAGGAGATGCGAGAGAGATGGGAGAAAAGAGAGAAAGGATGGACATGGAAGAAGGAGAGAGACCGATGTGTTGGCCCTAACCATCAGGGTTGTTATCCAAAATATAGGTAGAGCACTATAGATACATTGTTGAAGAAGGCAACCTCTGTATACTTAAATTTTTCTCTCTCCTATACATAAAAGTATGTTTAAATCTCCAAATATATACATGGTGTTCGAGATGCTCTAATTGATTTAATCCAACAACTCATTTGTTTGATGGTATGCCTTAGTGACTCGTGAGTTTTTCATTGAAGAAAATGCTATGGGACCCTATCCATTTGACCATTGAGCCTCTACTTTGAGACCTAGGGTAACAAATCCAGTACTCCAAAAACGTTTTGCTGGGGCGCCCCATTTTTTCTAAGGGCGGGCGAAATTGCCACCCACACCTATAAAACGGGGGCGGTTACTGTAGCATCCGCCCCGCCCCTGGAGAACCATTTGCAGGGGCGAGTGATGGCATCACTCGCCCCCGGAAATGATCTTTCCTGGGATGGGTGACGCTGTCACCTACCCTAGAAATCGGCCCCATTTCTAGGGGTGGTCCTAAAAATAGGTGACAAAATAGCTAGCTGAGCTTCTTCCTCCTCCCGATAGCACAGTCACTGCTCGGGGGAGGTACTGCCCAAAAATCAAAAGAGCGAAAAAGGTGGGGGGAAGCTTTTCAACTTTATTTCCTTGGAGTTGGATCTTATAGGAGGTAAGTCGATGCTAATTCCTTGTCTTTTTGAAGCTTATTGCATAGGTTTTAGGCTCAAATGGAGTTTCATATACCTCTAGATAGATGTAGATCTCCAAGGTGTGGATTAGCCATTTGGAGCTCCATTTACCTCAAACTTTTGGATAAGTTTAGGTTATTTAGGAAGGAGAACAAGTTTATCTAATCATTTGGACTCAACTTTGATGTTTTAGCCTCATTCATGAATGATGAATTTCCTAGGTCCATGTAGGAGAGAGAAGAAGATTTGGTTTCTTCTATATTGACAAATGCATGATATAATTTTCATGTTTTCCAAGATTTTGTGGGACAAAACAAGTTGACATGGGTGATGAATAATTTTTTTCATTTTTTCCAAGATTTCTATATTTTTATTTTTTTATTAGGAAATACTACATGTGTAATTATATATTTAGTACTTGTTTCTTTAACATTTATGATAGTTTAATCAACTTGACATGGATGATATTTTCATTAGGAAATAGTACATGTGTGTAATTATATATATATATATATGTGTGTGTGTGTGTGTGTGTATAGTGTTTTTATTAAGATAGAACAAGTTGACATGGATGATATTTTCACTTTGTGTAATTGAGAGATGGATAGGACATGGATGTACCAAGCACGAAGAACGGACGCCTATTTCTGTGGAGAACTTAACAAATTCATTAAAGTTGTGGAGAATAATGCAATGGTTCAGAAGACAAAGATGGTGGGTTGTCCATGCAAAACCTGCAGAATATAGAAGTATTCAGCGAGACAACTATGTTAAGATCGCATGTGATGGTTCGATGTTTCGTTGAAGGCTACATGATCTGGACATATCATGGTGAGAAAGCACCCCCTCAGAATCTACTTGACGGAATCATGGAAGATGTCGAGTTTGAAAGAATGTTTGATGCTTATGATTCTTTTGATGAGGGTGGCGGCGATGATGATGGTGGTTGCTGCAATGGTGATGATGGTGTTAACGAGGGTGGTGATGACAATGGCGGTTATGATAGTAGTGGCGATGATGAATTTGATGATAGTGATTTCCTGAGCCCGTTGTTGCGTCACACCAAAGCGGAACTATTGGTTGAAAGTGCAAAGGGGTTAGCAAACTTCGAGGCAGTGAAGAAATCAGCGGAGGAGAATGTGTACAAGCGTTCAAAGGGATGTCCAAAACACTTGACCATGCTTCGTTTCATACTTGAGTTGTTGATTCTAAAGGCTAAGCATGGCTGGTCCGACGGTAGTTTCAATAATCTGCTGCGTATCTTGGCTTGGTTGCTTCCAAAGCCAAATAGAGTGCCTGCCAACACATATTGAGCAAAGAAGCTTGTCAGTCCATTCACGATGGGTGTGGAAAGAATTCATGCATATCCAAACCATTGTATCTTGTACCGCGGGGATACTTTCAAAGGCTTGGACAAATGTCCTGTTTGTTCTGCAAGTCAGTACAAAAATAATTCCAGTTATTGTGATGACGACAAGTAAGGTCCAACTGATGGGAATAAAAGGAAGAGGAAGGGTGCAAGGAATAGTGTAGCCACTATTGAGTCAGAAGACACTACTTTAGGCATTTCTGAGAAGTGAAGTAGAATTCCTGCCTTGATCATGTGGTACCTCCCTGTTGCCAATCACCTTAGGCATTTCTTCTCAAACCCAAAGGACGCTGAACTGATGTGATGGTGGGATTCAGATATGCACAGGAAGGGTGATGAAAATCTTTACATCCATCTGATGCTCGCTAGTGGAAGATGTTCGATGAGTGGTATCCACAATTTGGAAACAATCTAAGAAATGTTTGATTTGCACTAAGTACGGATGGAATAAATCCGTTCGGTGAAAGGACCAATACTCACATCACATGGCCAGTGATCTTGATGATGTACAACCTGCCAACATGGTTGTGCCAAAAGAGAAAGTACCTTTTGCTATCCATCCTTATACAAGGATCTAAGCATCCTGGCATCGATATAGATGTTTTTCTTGAGCCTTTGATGCAAGAGATGGAAACCTTATGGAAGAATGGTATCGACATTATTGATGGTTTTACACAGTGGGAATTTAATCTAAGAGATATTATCTTTGTCACCATCAATGATTACCAAGTGTTGTTTGTCTTGTTAGGACAGGTGAAAGGTAAGACAGGTTGCACGGTGTGCATTGGTGATGCCATATGATCTTTCCTAGAAGGTTGTAAAAAGGTAGTTTACCTTGGGTACAGGCGCTTCTTGGTGGAAGGACACAGTTTTTTTTGGCGACAAGCCTGACCTAGAATCTGCTTCAGAAAAATTAGATGGGCACTATGTTTTCGACATGGTCAGGACCATCCAGGTTCCTTATGGGAAGATGACAAAGGATGGGAAGAAGAGAAATATTGATAAGCCACCTATCGATGGCGTGCCATTCAAGAAATTGTCGATCTTCTACAAGTACTTGTCGTATTGGTCAAACCTTGAGGTCCGCCATGCCATCCATAGTATGCACCTAAAGAAGAATGTGTTTGGCAACACAATTGGTCTCTTCCTGGAGACATCAACCAAGACAAAGGATACCCTGAAGTCATGACATGACTTGGTTGCCATGAAGATAAAACAAGACCTTCAACCTATCGATAAGGGGAATGGAAGATATGAACTACCCCCGGCTAGCTACAACTTGACACTAGATGAGAAGAAGGCAATGTGCCAGTCATTACGGGGGATTGGAATACCAAGTCAATTCTCATCCAACATCAGGAAACTAGTCTCGATGAAATATCTCTCGCTATCTGGCTACAACTATCATGATTGTCATGTGATGCTGATGTTGTTCCTTCCAATTGCAATTAGAGCGATCAAGCATGTATACGTGAAGATGGTTATCACTCTCTTGTGAAGATTGGCAGCTGGCCCATCTAGCTAGGTCACGTCATGGCAAGGGTATGATATTAATAGATATCTATTTTATACTACCGCGAAGGATAATAACATTGTGTCTCAGAACAGTGATATTCGTCTTGAGGCCTTAGATGAGAGAACCGGCCAAAGTACCATATAGTATGGTGTCATAGATGATATATGGGAAGTCCACAATGGTTCCAATATATAGATCCCAGTCTTTCGATGCCGTTGGGTCAACCACCCAAAAGGTGTTGAAGTGGACGGCTATGAGCTCACAACTATTCACCTTAACAATGTTGGTTACATAGATGAACCCAAGATACTTGCTTCATAGATCGCACATGTTATGTATGTTGTTGATCCTGCAAAAAAGACAAAGCACGTTGTAGTCCCTGGAAAACAAGAAATCTTAGGAGTTGATGGTGTGGAAGACATTGAAGAATAGAATTAGTACAATGAAATGAACCTATTCACAGACCTACTATAGAAGATGATGATTTTGGAAGCAAGCACAAAGAAAGATGAAATACCCTGGGCATGCAAGGATAGAGAATCAAGAAATGTTACCACATAATAATATGTAGCTGGTTTGAGTCGATTTATCTCATGTAATATGTAGTTTGAATCAATTATCTCATGTAGTTTGAATCAATTATCTCATGTAATTGAATCAATTACCTAACGATTTTGAAGTTGGTATGTTTTTCATTTGAGATTGTTTAATACTAAAAAATATTATTATAAGTTATCTAGTTTTAAAATCTACAAATTTTAAATTTTTCAAAGGACTTCGGTTATAGAGAAGCACTATATGAAAATTGTAACACTCAACGAGGTCTAAATGTATATGATTATATATAAATAAATGAGCATATGCGTGACTATATGTTAATGTATAAATATATGTGAATGTATGAGTATATGTGTGAGTACATGTGAATGTGTTTAGTGGATGTATTTTTTGAATACAAACTTTTTCATTTCATCTCGGATGAATAGAAACTTTATATCAAAATTGTCGAGCTCAACGAGATATTAAACTTTGTAGTTAACAACTTTTACATTTGAGATCATTTAATAGCTCAAAAATACATTTTAGAAGAAAAACCAAAATGGAGAAATGATTCTCAAAGACGGGTGATGCCATCATCCGGCCCTGGGAATTGTTTCTAGCCATCACCCACCCCTGGAAAGGATTTCCAGGGGTGGGTGATGGCGTCACTCGCTCCTGCTAATGCCACCCTATATATTGTGATGCCCGCTGGGACTTGGCCAAAATTTCCCTCTCCCTTCCCCGCTCCAACGCTGCTCCCCTCCCCCATGGGCTCCGTCGCTGTAGCGCTTGCCCACACCACCTCCACCGTCGGGCTACAGCGCCGTGCCTCCTCCCCTCCTCCCGTGGCACCTTCCCGTCATGTTGCCTCCCCTTCCGCGGGCACGGCCGCACCTCCTCCCCTCCCCCGTGCCGCCTTTCCACCGCCGGGTCGCAGCACGGGCTGCGCCTCCTCCCCTCCTGCCGTGGTTCCCGTACGTCGCGGCGCCTTACCGCGCCGCCACCACCGCCGGGGCCGAGCAACCTCCTCCCTGAGCGCCGCCTCCTCCTCGGTGGTTGGTTTGTCTTTTTATTTTTTTTTCATTTTATTTCAAGTAAATTCATTAAGGATATCGATGTTATCATATATATCATTTTTTGCTCAAGGATATAAGTGTTATATGATAGGGATTGTGGTAGAAATTTAAAATTATTACCTTTTTTTCCATTTTTTTTCATGCAATTGCAATATGATAATAAATATGTTTTCATTAGTTATCACAATATACATGTGATCTAAACCAACAATTGTAAATTTTTTCCATTATTTTGGACAATATTTTATTCTTAGCATTTCATGAATTACGATGTTTTACAGCGTAATTACTATTGAAGTTGATGTTCGTGGAATAATGTATCTTATTAAAATTTTATTTGGATAGTTTGGGCTAACTATGACAAGTGGAAGTTATTTTTGCTGTGGTGGTGGCGGCCGTGGAGGTGGCCACCGTGGTGGTGGTGGCCGTGGTGGTGGCGGCCGTGGAGACTACATGTTCGAGGAGCCGTTGTCTCGTCATCTAGGAATTCACTTTCTTAATGGCGTCTTTGACTTGCCACAAGGCGGTCGAAGCAAAGGATCAGTTCCCAACATGGTAATATTCTTTCCTTGTTGTAGTTGATTTTGATTACATATGAATAATTTCTAAATTTACTTACATACAATGTAGCTTATCAACCCTATTAGATGGCTCAAAGAAGTTGTCGAAGATATAGATGGTACTTTTTCTTTAGTGCAAACTGAGGTTGTTGGTGAACCTCATTTTAAAAGAGTACATATCTCTTTTCAAGTACCCGTTCGAGAAACGGATTTCACATCGATGTCACCAGGAGAGGCCATCCCGATGGTTTCAATTGTCGCATGGGGACAAGTAGCACCAAATAGGAGCAGCTTCAGGATCATGGGTACTTTGTGTCAGGCTTTTCATATTTTCGAATAAAGCAGCTCGAGGAGGGAGAAAGCAATGTGATTGTGACTACTGAGAGGCTTTGTCGGCTTAATCTATATGACATGGTATGGAACATTCTTTTATCATTCTTTTAACTTTAGTTATGTTACATCTTTTAACTTTCATCATGTTATTATCACCTTTTAGATCTCTTTGGTACTACCAATGCGACAACAAGCTTTCGTGCGATTCTGGCTCTCAAGTCTTGGATGTGTTACATTTGACTTACATGGGTGGAAACTCAATATTCACCAGAGATTGGAAGTTCCAGGCTCATCTGACTTTCTATAGGCCACATCAGTTGACTTCTCCGTTGTTCGAGATTTATGGCAGTGTATGTGACCGTCCATGTGAAGCGAAGGAGAGTGCACTCATCCGTGCTCTAAGTTTTTTTTTGATGAAGTTTTAGGCTGGACGATTGGAGACCTTAACTATGTTCCATATCTAAGGAAGCGAGCCGGAGTAGTATGAATATGTAACATGCATGGATGTACCCCTACCCTTTTCTTATGGATTTGAACTTGTTCTCCCTAAGACCTTAAGTAATGATGTACGGACTTGCACTATTGTCAGAACTGGTTATATTGTATTGTGGCATGGATGTACCCCTACTCTTTCCTTATTGATGTAGGAACTGGTTATATATATTATTTCATCTACAGTGTTCTTTGAGTGTTGGATTTGAATGGATTGATTGAGAACCACATTTAAAAAATTTCACTGCAAAATTGGTACAAAATATAGTGTTCTTTACAGGGGCGTCACCCGCCCCTGAAGATAACATTTCCAGGGGCGGGGGAAAAGACTTTACAGGGCGATCCTTTTACCCACTCCTACAAACAGCTATTTGTAGCTGCAAAAGCTAGGAGCGGGTAGCACGTCTAGTCCTGAAAATGTTGTTTCAACCGTCCTTGAAACCGTTTTTGTAGTAGTATCTTAAACTCAAAGTGCTGGCCAATCCCAATCATAGTCCGTGCTCCTTGTTGCCATTTTTGCTTCCTAATTCCTTCGAGTTCACCGAACACATGCAACCATACCTGAGGCTGTACACACACTGACATATAGGTAGCAGTTATCTCTAAGATTATAAATGCCATTATCTTCAAAAAAAAAGATTATCCATGTCATTGATAGAAAATACTGAAAACCATTTACACCATGCATTGCTAGAATAGTTGTCCATATATAACTATATAAGGCATGCATTCTGTAAATAGCAGTGAGGGGTACGTTTTAAATCTTGTTTTGTAACATTTGATAAATCCACTGAAGACATTATGTTTTTATTACACCCGTAACAAATCTCCGCAACACATCAGTTGAAGGTTCCCATCCCACGCCATCCCGGCGAAGCCAGCAGCTTCTTCTCCTCACCCGGCACGCACAAAAGCAAATGCCATGGATGTCATCGCAGTAGCCGCCGGTGTTGCCCTTTTGATGCAAAAGTTCTTGCACCACAACTCGCTGTAGCAGGCAAAGAAGGCTTGGGTTACGCAGTCTTTTGCTGAGGCCTCCATGCCTACATCCAAGCACACAAGTTTGCTTAGAGATAATATGCTCCGCTCGGAACAGCAGCTGCAGCAGCCACTACAGCCACTGCACGCAGCCAGCGGTTGCTAGGCAGCCGGACAGTACATCAACTTAGACGGAGGCTGGGCTGCTGCGGTAGCTCTTGGGCTCGCAGCCGAGCGGCTGGGCTGCTAGCCGCAGCTGCAGCCGGTGAAAAGCTGCAGCGAGACTAGGAGCTTTTGAATTAAATCTCAACAAATTAAAACTTACGGTAAGAGACTAGGAGCTGCCCTATTTAATGTCCCAATTAGAATATTAGATATATATGCACATCTCAATATTGGATACTTATGCAATGTGATATGGTGCATTGCATACTTTTCTATATCTACATCTATACATATTTTTAAATAATATCTACATCTATATTAATATCTGTGTATCTATATATCTATAATATATTAATTTATCACCACTATAGCTAGCAACTATTGTTTTCTACCATGAGTGCGCCCCAATAACATCAGTGTAACTAAAAAATATATTATATAAAATAAATCGCGGAGTAACCAAATAAACAACATACTTGAGCTTATTTACAGCACGGTAAATTAACTTAAACACCAGTAAATCCAGTACAACTCCAACAGAGCAGAGACGGTGAGTTTATTGACACGGCAGAAGATAATGGACTCATACCACCAACACGCTAGTTGAACCAAATGCTTGGTCTCTTCCGAACAATCGATAATAATCTCAATGGCCAATGCTTCAAATTTATGCTGGTAGAATAACTAAAAGCACTGTCGAGCATAGCTATATCTGAATTGTACCCATGTAGAGCGATATGGATACGCAGATTATTCATTGTTTTACTTGTTCATTGCTTTACCTGTATTTTACTTTCACTACATTACTTGAATTACACTCGCACATATCACCACCTCAGAGTCCATCTTTTCTCTTACAAGGGATGGCTCATGGCTCACAATCCACAAAATCGATCGACATGAATTCAGTCCATGGCAAACAAACCAAGAAACTAATTCATTGTTTTACTTGTATTTTACTTTCACTAGATTACCTGAATTACACTTGCGCAGTTAATCAAATCATTATTCTACTTCATACATTTCGTGCTGCCCCGGTCCTGGAACAAAACCACCGCTACTGCGTCACGTCCCGCGAATTCCAACCGCCAGAGGACGCCCCACGACGCACACTTTGGTGCATATGCAGACATCCGTCATGGTACTCATGTCGTATCCACAGTAGCCATTGTTGAAGCCTACTTTCAGGTCGATGCACTTGTGGCTACACATGTTGCCCGAGTGCAGGGCCAGGGCATGTTCGTCTCGCAGGAATTCCTTTCTGAGCACTCGCATACTTAAGGATGACTTTGTGTCCATTTTGGGGTAGCCTCCGTGCCTGCAATTGCAAAAGTTTTATTTGGAGATTGAAGCGTTAGCTACTCTTTCGTAGAAATTTTTGGATCGGATCTTATTGGAAGGAACTTACGGTATGACAATGGGAGCAAGACCAAGGTGAAGCCAAGAACGACTACTCTGTTGTGACAAGCAAATCCGGATAGCGAATGCTACTTTACATGCAGTGTGATATGGTGCATATTAATCTCTTTTCTATCCTTGCTTAATGGTATATATGCGAATTCAAAAGCTGGATGCTTTGTATGTGATTTAAGATGGCGTATACAAATATAGTAACAGTACTACGTTTTCTGACATCTATTCTTTGTGGCAACATTAATTTGTCTATCTGTATGCTAGAGATACTTATTCTACTATGTGTATCGCCCATTATACATACTTTTCTACATTATATCTACTTCCTCTGATAGAAAATATAAGTCAAGGATACTGACACGGTCTACAAACTTAGACTAATATTTATAAAAAAATATATTATCTTCAATAAAACGAGTCATATATTATGAAGGCGATCTCGTGGTGGAGATAATTTAATCATTCAATTCAGGTCGGGTATGTCCATCAGATTACATCGGATCACATAAATATCAAATTAATTTTCCTTGATAACTTATATTTTTATGGTCTATGTTGGTAATTGAATCAAGTATTACTAGTTACTTTAGGATCTTTTTCCATAATGATAAAGGTAGGTAATTTTATAAAATATAATAGATCTGATGGCTATTATTGTTGGCTATTATTGTTGATGATGATCATAGTCTATTGAATTAACGGCTAAACATTTCTTATTTTTATAAGAATTTCTAACATTTATCTTTTTTTCTAGCGTGTCTCATGAGTATTAATAATATGTAGTAATAGGAATATTTGCATTCAATTCCCTTTTGGGGCTTCTAAGCCACGCACATCTCTCAACAAAATGGGCCACACCATGCAAATCAGAGGCTTCACAACCATGCATCTTGTGTTTGAATCATTTTCACTGTCATAAGGAAGATGAATATGGGACATAACACAGAAACCCTTCTGGGCGCTGTGCGAACCTCGCCATCAGCACAGAGACTTTTAAGAGCTCTAAAGTGGTATTTAAATAACTAATTGTGTAGTATTTCTGACATGAAACCAACCCCCGGAAAACTCTGAGACCTGTGCACCCGGTTCACTTTAAATTATACTTCATGAAATTTTGGTTACACTTTGTGCAAATCAATCGAAAGGCTTTGCCTTATTAAACCCACACTCCCTACTCATCAATTTAACGTTCCCATTCTGCGCCATCCCAGTGGCAGTGGCTTCTCTGAGGAATGCTCCTTTCGTGTCGGTGACCTATCCTTGGTGCATACGCATGCCCAGAGGTAGCCATTACATTCACCGTCGGTGTAGCCACTGTTGATGCAACAGGTCCTGCATGCCGAATCCGTAATGCAGTCCATGGTGCTATACAGAGGGCAGGGCACTGTTGTTACTGCCTCGGCACCTAAAATTACAAAAGTTAATTTGTAGATGTTGAAGCAAAAAAAATTACTTAGAATAATTCCATGGAAATTTTGGATTAAATAATCTCCTGAGAACTTACGAAATGACACGAGGAGCAAGGCCAAGGTGAAGCCAGCGGCCACCGTTTTCTTGTTGAACCACATCGCGATATGTGGAGGAGTGCTGTGTGTATACCAATGCAAGAGAACTAATGTGTTCGATATTTATAGAGGGGTGCTGGACGGCTGGCATTCAATTCATTCTATGTCCTGTATTGATATGCAAAACGAAATATGGTGCAGATGTGGGTATGGCGGTGCAATGTGTTGCGTTAATTGCTACTGCCTTTTGGTTTTTAGATGTTAATGATTTGCTCCTCTAAAGAAGGTGCAGCAGCAATCTATTCCCCTCTAAATATGGTGTAAATAACTGCAGTAGCATTCTATGCCCGCAAAATAGTTACCCAAAACCCAGTATATATGCCCTCTAAATATGGTGTAAATAACTGCAGTAGCAAAATGTTTCAAAAAAAATTAAATGATACAAATCCATTGTGTATATATAGTTCTACTTTGGGGGCGTTTGGTTCCCTTTGCTTATTTTTAAGCAAGTGTCACATCAATATTTAGATACTAATTAGAAGTATTAAACGTAGGCTATTTACAAAACCCATTACATAAGTGGAGGCTAAACAGCGAGACGAACCTATTAAGCCTAATTAATCCATCATTAGCAAATGTTTACTGTAGCAACACATTGTTAAATCATTGACTAATTAGGCTTGATAGATTCGTCTCGCCGTTTAGCCTCCACTTATGTAATCGGTTTTGTAAATAGTCTACGTTTAATACTCCTAATTAGTATCTAAACATTCGATGTGACGGGTGCTTAAAAATAAGCAAAAGAACCAATCCAGGCCTACAAAAGCTGAGATGCAAACTCAGCGTAGAAAAATTCTAAAAAAATGAAAAATTTTGAGTACATGTGCACTAGAAGACAAAATTCTTATTCTAGTGCACATGCATTTGAGCTTGATCATCTATGTATGGATGGATTATAGATATGCATCATCTTAATTTTTTAGAGACTTCTAAGTATGGATTTTAGAGGGGCTTTCACGTTTTCACCAAGGAGGTGGTATCCACCGAATATTTCCCTAGTCTATATTAACTAAAGTACCCAACAACTCATCACAATACAAACCACCGGACACAGGATGTAGAATATTACGCTATTTGGACGGTCCAAACCTGTGTAATTCTTGTGCCTTATGCAACCATCAAGTTGTAGGTCCAGCGCACAGCCCCATAAATAGTATTGGCAAGAACGAACACCAACAGTGTAACTGACTAGGCAGCTCTAGCATGATCATGTTTATGATAATGGGACTGAAATATGTGTGAATTTTCCAAAAAAAAAGTTGCTTAGGCCAGTCTCAGTGATAGTTTCATAGAAAGTTTCATCGTTATTAATTTCTATGCTACATCAGCAATTTTGCTGACTTGGCCAGTTCTTTATGAGGAGAGAGATGATGGAGTTTCATGAAATGAGAGAGGAGTTTCATCCCATGAAACCCAACAGGCACAGTTACTAAGTTTGCAGTCTTGCTAACTGTGCATTGAGACTGGCCTTACATGCCCAAGTTGTATCTCCATGAAGCAATTGAGGCTTTGGGCATTTTTCATCAAGGGTGGATGGATAAGCAATATTAGACATTGCTTATAATTATTCTCTTTTTATGTACTCTTCCTCCTTTTATTTATTCTTTTAATGATCAGCTATTGAGCTGAAAAATATATAAGAACTTGGTTGTGTGCGTTTATTGCAGAGGCCGGATGTATTTCTATTTTCTAAAAAAATGACTTACCATGGTGTATAATTAATGCCTATGGTAATAATTCTAAACCTAAAGAAGATGGCAGACAAGAAAGAACAAACAAAGACACAGCATACCCTCCGCCCACCATATGAAACTAGCCATCAACAGTGATCTTGGGGTTCTATCGTGAGATTTAGATGATTAATCATGTATGCCATCTATCCTAAATTGTAGATTATTTTAGCATTTTTAGGTTCAAAGCTTTTGCTATGAACCTATATATATACACTATGTCTAAATACATAGTAAATGTTATGAATCTAAAAAGCCAAAAACAACCTACAATTTGGGATGGAGAGAGTAATGTTTTGGACATTGTTAATCCAATCCATGGCAAACAACTCAGAGACCTGTCCACCCGGTTCACTTTAAATTTCTCTTCATGCAACTTTGGTTGTTACACTTTGTGCGGATCCATCGAAAGACATCACAACATTAAACCCACACCACACATCAGTTAAACGTTCCCATTCCGCGCCATCCCAGTGGGGCTGGCTTTATTGACGAAGTCTCCTTCCCTGGCATCGACCCATCCTTGGTGCACACGCATGACCAGATGCCATTTCTATTACAATGGCCGTCGGTGTAGCCATTGCTGATGCAACAGCTCCTGCATGCCTAGGCAGCTCTAGCATGATCATGTTTATGATACTGGGCCTGAAATATGTGTGGAGTTTCAAAAAAAAGTTGCTTAGGCCAGTCTCAGTGATAGTTTCATAGAAAGTTTCATCGTTATTAATTTGTATGCCACATCAGTAATTTTGCTAACTTGGCCAGTTCTTTATGAGGAGAGAGATGATGGAGCTTCATAAAATGAGAGAGGAGTTTCATCCCCATTAAAATCCAGCAGGCACAATTACTAAGTTTGCAGTCTTGGTAACTGTACAATGAAACTGTGCATTGAAATTGATCTTACATGCCCAAGTTGTATCTCCATGAAGCAATTGCGGCTTTGGACATTTTTCGTCAAGGGTGGATGGATAAGCAATATTAGACATTGCTTATAATTATTGTCTTTTTATGTACTCTTCCTCCTTTTATTTATTCTTTTAATGATCAGCTATTGAGCTGAAAAATCTATAAGAACTTGGTTGTGTGCATTTATTGCAGAGGCCGGATGTATTTCTATTTTCTAAAAAAAATTACTTGCCATGGTGTATAATTAATGCCTATGGTAATAATTCTAAGCCTAAAGAAGATGGCAGACAAGAAAGAACAAACAAAGACACGGCATACCCTCCGCCCACCATATGAAACTAGCCATCAACAGCGATCTTGGGGTTCTATCGTGAGATTTAGATGATTAATCATGTATACCATCTATCCCAAATTGTAGGTCATTTTAGCATTTCTAGATTCATAGCTTTTGCTATGAACCTATATATACACTATGTCTAAATGCATAGTAAATGTTATGAATCTAAAAATGCCAAAAACAACCTACAATTTGGGATGGAGGGAGTAATGTTTTGGACATTGTTAATCCAATCCATGGCAAACAACTCAGAGACCTGTCCACCCTGTTCACTTTAAATTTCTCTTCATGCAACTTTGGTTGTTACACTTTGTGCGGATCCATCGAAAGACATCACAACATTAAACCCACACCACACATCAGTTAAACGTTCCCATTCCGCGCCATCCCAGTGGGGCTGGCTTTATTGACGAAGTCTCCTTCCCTGGCATCGACCCATCCTTGGTGCACACGCATGACCAGATGCCATTTCTATTACAATGGCCGTCGGTGTAGCCATTGCTGATGCAACAGCTCCTGCATGCCGAGTCCTTAATGCAGTCCATGGTGCCTACCATAGGGCACGGGTCTGCTGATGCCTTCAGACCTACAGTTGCAGAAGTTTCTTTGTAAATGTGGAAGTAAAAAAAATTATTCAGAAGAATTCCATGGAAATTTTGAATTAAATAATCTCCTAAGAACTTACAACATGACACGAGGAGCAAGGCCAAGGTGAAGCCTGAGAGCACTGTTTTCTTGTTGAACGACATGACTATATGTGGAGTGCTGCGTGTATACCAAGGGAACCAATGTGTTTAATATTTATAGAGTGGTGTCGGCCGGTGGGTATTCAACTCCTGAAGTCCAATTATTGGATAGTGCTATAATCTGGGTATGGTAAGATGTGTTGTGTTAATTACTTCTACCTTTGGTTTTAGATGTTAATAATTTGCTCCTACAAATATTGTGCAGAGTCATTGTAGCAGCAATCTATATATGCCCCTCTAAATATTGTGTAAAATAAAGCAGCATTCTATGCCACTTTAAATATGGTGCAAACTAATTATCTACCTATCTACATACCATTAACTATATTGTGTAAAATATTTGTTGTGATTTTTTTTTTGCCACAGCATCCCGTGTGATTTTCTTACGCTTATAGATTGGTTATTTGATCATTCGTCGCTACTATATTCTTATGCTTTTGGCCTGCGTCACAAAAATATTTCACCACGACAAAAATTGTAATTAAGCGAAACAAAATTTATACGGGAAAAACAAAATGTGTATACAATAGTAACAAACTATTACGGATATGCAACAAATATTATAAAATGATAAGTAAATATTTTGTCAGTATAAATTTATTAAAATGATAAATATAGACTTATGGAACAAAGGTTTGTACACATCAAACGATAAATTTCACAAATTGAACAAACTTAAATATAACGTCAAACAATAAAATAGCTAAAAGATAAATGAAAATTGTGAAATAATTGAATTACACCAGCAAAACAATCAATCTTTATGAATTCAACAAATGAAAATATAACATGGAGAAAATAAAAAAAATCAATAGGTAATTAAACTAAACACATTGTTGGGCTGAACATGTACAATACAAGGGCTGACAAACAAACATGGACCCAAAGAACACTCTCTCTGTATTATAGAAGGGTGATACTCTCTCCGTTCCAAAATACTATTCGTTTTGACTTTTCTAGATATATAGCTTTTGATATTTACATAGATATATACTATATCTAAATACATAGTAAAAGTTATGTATTTAGAAAAGTTAAAACAAATAGTATTTTGGGATGGAGGAGTATGAAAATTCAGCCCACGCAGCCGAGCTAACTATTTTATAGTTAAGCAAAAGAGTGGACCAACAATATGTCGCTGCCACGTGGGTGGAACTAATGAATGCCGCACGGACACAATATGAATGCTGTGTCACCTGGCTGACAACTAGTAGGTGGCTGCTGCCCAATTCATCTAGGGTAGCTTAGTCTACAAATCGGTTAGCACACTATGCCCTTGTTTACTTCACCCCCAACTCCCAACTTTGGCACTATGCAAAAAGAAGATTCCCCATCACATCAAACTTGCGGTACATGCATGGAGTACTAAATATAGATGAAATTAAAAACTAATTGCACGGTTTTGTTGTACTTTGCGAGACGAATCTTTTGAGCCTAATTAGTCAATGTTTGGATAATAATTCACAAATACAAACGAAACGCTACAGTGTGCTATAGTGCCAGCACAGTAATTTGGCACCTCCCAATTTGGTCAACTAAACAAGGCCTATAAGGCTACCAATTGGAAGCAACTGCTCTAGGATATGAGCCCAGCATGTTGTGAAGTAATCAACATGTTTTGTAATTTCTACTTTTCCAATATATTATTAGTTATAATATATATTTTAATATATAATAATTGTATCAACATTTTTCTATAATTCAATAATTTCCATGTACAGATTGAATGTTTTAAAAAATGACTAGCCTGGTAAAATAATGTAACTTTAGAAGAAAATTATTCCATCTTCACAAGAAACATTCTCTAGCTTAAATGAAAAATATTCTAGCTCAAAAAAGCATTTTTTAAAATATGTGTTATTTGTTCTATCAAGTTGATTCATTAAAAATATTACCGATTCATGGGAAAAATATTCCGACTTCATGAGAAAATAACTATTAAAGATATACAGGTAGAGGACTATCAAATAAGGTAAAAAAATTTAAATTAAAATGATAAAATGAGAAGAAGGAAAATGCAATCAAATGAAAAAAAACTGAGCCAAAAGTACATCTTAATTTGGTAAAAAAAAGTTAGGGTAAGGATTATCGGACTCCACTCCTTGTAAAGGATTGCTTCCAGCCATGTCAATTATTCCTTTATCCAAGATGTACTCCTTGGCTGCAAGTATTGAGTCGGATTTCTGCATGTCGAAATGATCGGAGCAACTTTTCTCCTTCCTCCTTGTAGTGATTGATCAGAACCATCTAGACACTAAAAACAAAAATAAAAGTTTTCTTTTCTAGAGAAAAAAGTTAGATGTTAGGGGTTAACAAAAATTAATACAAAGTTAAACGTAGCAACAGTGACTTGTTCCCCGGCAATGGCGCTAGAAAAGCTTGTTGACAGCAGTTAACACGTCAATTTATGAACCGCAAGTGTACGGATCAGTTGTAACTCTTCCCTTTGAATAATCCCCCAAGGCTTATCAATCCATGGAACAAGTGGATTTGCATGCTTAACTAAGCACTAATCTATGTAGCCGAAGGTTCTTTGTTTGTGATAAGATTGATCTAACAAAAGAAGTAGTGACTTAGATTAAAATAGATAGACAATATGAATGTAAACAAGATAGATAAAACGCTTGTCCTAGGGATCTAGGATCACTTGTAGATGTAATCACCATGGATGAAAGAACTAGGTCTGAGTGTTATTGTGAGTGGATGTGAACCATGCCCAACACTTTCCCTCTCGCACGTTGTCACTACACGAGGGTACTCAAATATTGAACGATAAGAACACAGCTTGATGATCATTCTAGGTAAGCAAATAAGCAACCTAAAGTAGTCTGGCCAGCTATTACATGAAAGAGCATCATCAAGATATGATAAATAATAAACAGATCTTAAACAAGAGGTTCAGCGATTACAAATCAAGATCTCAATACAATCCCGAGGACAAACAGAGACTTTACCACATGATCTTACACATGTTGAAAGAATTCTGGGTAAAGATCGCCCTATAGATCAACTGGACTGAAGGCGATGATGAATGGGGGCAGAAAAGCCCCAGGCCGATCAGCCTAGGCACCTCCAAGCCGATCGGCTTGGGAGGTTCCTTCCTGCTCTAGTGCTCCGCTTCACGTGGCTTCTCGTAGATCCAATCTTCTCTCCCTTTTTCCTCCTTGTAGCGGTAGTGGATGGTGTTTACGTGGTATTTTCTCCTCTTTCTCCAACTCTTCCTCCTTGAAGTCCATGAGGGGGTATTTATAGTCTCCAATAGGCGGCGGCTCTGGGTCAATGTCAGTAAAAAAACCCTAGAGTCATCATAGGCTTCACGCTAAAGAAACGGGAGGTCGACCGGGCCCAAGAATGGGCCAGGCCGATTGGCCTAGAGGGTCCCAGGCTGATTAGCCTGGGCCCTTCTTGGCCCTTCTGGTCCTCTCCTTCCTCGTGCTGGCTTCCCTCGACGACCCAGGTCCAAATATCCATTAAGCTCTTTATGCAAACCCCCTTGATTATGTCGTATTTCTTGTCATAATGCAGTATACTTCAAAATACAACATATATGCAATAATGGGGTTATTTCATGTGCCAAGTGGTGGGTTAGTATAAGATTAAGCATGAAAATAGTAGTTAAAAGCACTAAAAGTGTGTCAATAACGAGCGCCAACAATTAGTATGGAATATGTAACATGCATGGATGTACCCCTACACTTTTCTTATGGATTTGAACGTGTTCTCTCTAGAACCTTTAAGTATTGATGTACAAACTTGCACTATTATCAGAACTGGTTATATTGTATTGTGGCATGGATGTACTCCTACTCTTTCCTTATTGATGTAGGAACTAGTTATATAACTTTATTGCATATACGGTGTTCTTTGAGTGTTGGATCTGAATGGGTTGATTGAGAACCACATTTTAAAAATTTAGCACGAAATTGGTACAAAATTTTGGTGGGAACGACATTTCCAGAGGCGGGTGATGGCATCACCTGCCCCTGAAGACACTATTACTAGGGGTGGGTGATGGCCCTGGAAATACACTTCCAGGGGCGGGTGATGGGGTTACCCGCTCCTGGAAACAACTTTACAGGGGCGGAACTTTTACCCGCTCCTGCAAATAGCTATTTGTAGCTATGAAAGCTAGGAGCGGGTGACGCGACTGCCCCTGCAAATGCCATTTCAACCGTCCCTTGAAATCATTTTTATTTTTTAGATAATGGAAGAATATTCCGGCTTCAACCACCTCAATAGAGGAGGTATCGGTCCACACTTATTACAAGTAATAGCTTACCGCTACACACAAATAAAGTTCAAGGGGAATAACAGCCAACTCGATAGCCAATTCGTAAATTAAATGACCATCCATGCTATTTGAAAAAATGTAGAGCCGCCATCTTCAGAGTGCGACACACTAGAAGCTCTTGGTTAGCTTCACTTTATTGCAACTTAGCCCAGAATCACTTTGTTGCAACTTAGCCCAGAAGCAGAACCAGCAAGAAAGTTTCTGATTGGCCCCTCGTTTTTTAGTATTGTTACTGCCTCCTCGGCCTCCATGGCCTCGTTCCAGTCCTGTCTTGTAGCCACTGGCGTGGAATGCAGATGCCACTTAGGGCTCCTGTATAGCTTGCAAAAGTTGATTATGCTATGTAACTTTAAAATTCATGGTGGCCCAACAAACTCTAGACAAAAGCAAACGGCCTAATAAAACAAAGGGGGGGCAGGAGCAGTTCTTCAAACCCAGTTTAACATTTTGAGCGGACTAGTTTAGCATTTTCTTATTGTAATGTTTGAATAGTTAACTTTTTTTCATGAGGTAATGTTGAACTAGTGTATCCACACTGCGGCTTCGCCGTGAACGCGCTCGCCTTGAAGCCGCCGAATGCCACGCCTTCATGATGCCACCCTTAACATGCTAAGTACATTTGGGTCATTACGTATTGTGCAGATCCTCCAAGGACGTTCTGCTTTTGTTCCCTTACCAAACCCATGCCACTCATCAGTTGATTGTTCCTTTCCGGCTGGTGCTAGCATCTTTGATGTCCTCCCGGGTGGATAACCGACCGATTTTGGTGCACTGGCATACCCACCGCCACCACACGCCGAGTCTATTGCAATTACCATCGGTGCCGCCATTTTGGATGCAACAGTTTCTGCATGACTCAAGATAGCATGGTCGTACCACAGCACCGCAGGTATCTGTTGGTGAATCCGTGCTTAAAATTACAAAAAAAATTACTTGTAGAGGTTGAAGAGAAAATTTTATATAGAAGAATGATGTATAGAAATATTGAATTGAAAATTCTTCCTAGAACTTACAACATGACACAAGGAGCAAGACCAAGGTGAAGCCAACGAACACTGGTTTCTTGTTGAACAACGTGGTGTGACAGACTACGGATGAGTGTTGTGTATACCAAAAACACCAATGTGTTTGATAGTTATAGAGACTCCCCACTTCGGCTGCATTTAATGTTCTAACTTGATAGACATAGAGATATAAATATTGGATACTAGTTTATGTAGTTTGATATGGTGCTATCTCCATCTATATCTATATTTGCCACATATTATTCTTTATTGTAATTCTATCGTTTGTATCTATATCCCTTACCTATTATTCCTTCTCGTAAATCCGTCCTCTATCAAGCACTAAGGGGGGTGTTTGGCAGCACCCTGCTCCAGGAGATCCAGCTCCACTCCACCTTAGAGCAGCTCCACCTTGGTGCTCCAAGAAAAAACATATGGAGTTGATATATCCGTTTGGTTGGAAGTGGAGCTAGATTTCCTGAAATGCAGGGCACCCAAACATCCCCGAAGTCAAAAAGGGTAAGAACCAACAAGACGTTCTAAAACGGTAAATCAAAACACATATTATCATAACCATCCTGACATCCCCCTACTCTCACATCCTGTCCACTTGCTCCTAGCTGATTGCATTGGCTTCTCCTCCACTGGGGGTGCCAAATGCCAGTGACCAATACAACCTCAACAGCAAAAGAAATGTATACAGACTCGACAGTCTACTCGTCCTGACATGCCCCCTGATCCTCATCCTCCTATTGCCTCCTTTTCTTACTTCAGTCGCATAACAGCTCTCGCGCGGCTGCCTTACCCCATCGCTATGTCCTCCGGTAGTGTTCACTTGCACCCTATCTTGCACCCTTGTCATCTTCCAGGGATCTGGAGGTCATCACCATTGTTGTCCTATCTGTAAAAGCATCCCTAGTTTGTCTCGCCCTTTGGGTTTGACACCACACCTCGAGGAGGTTATTTGCATCACCCTCTTCAAGAAGGCCACTAGAGTCATGTTCCAATTAGAAGGGTGGCAGTTTGACTCTTCAAAACGTCATCCTTGGGCCAACGACCAGCCACATCGAGTCACCACCATCTGCTGGGCTTTGGAAGGAAATACATTGGGCCAGGATCACACAAACCATTGACCTGAGCCATTCATTTCATGTTGGATTCCTTCTCCTATCTATAACGATATACATCAAGGCTCTAGAGCCAGGTGGTGGGCCAAACTCCATCATGAAGCTCCCCATAAGCATAATTTTGTTGCCAGTGCAGGGGAGGGGGATGACTCAGATGACTAATCATTTAATCAACAAGTCGACATGAACCCAATCCACGGCAAACTAATCAAGAGACCACTTTATTTTCACTAATTAACAAGTCGACATGAATCCAATCCATGGTCCATTTTTAATTTAGCTTTACTAGATTTGTTTGGTTACATAATGTCCCAACCCTGAACCAATTTTGCCACCACTCAATCAGTGTAGCATTCCCATCCCACGAATTTGAGGCATTGGCTGCTTCTCCGACGGAGGATCATCCTCCCCATGGCATGGTTTCATGCATACGCATACGGAGACGCTTGTAATAACAACCGAATTGGGGTCGTCATCCAGCTTCTTGGTGCAACGGCCGCCGGTCATGCCTTCCCCGAAGCACATGGGCTTGCACATCCAGTCGCCCAAGCACATGAACCAGTCTATCTTCTCCTCACAGAGTGCTCTTGCACCCTGTGCGCCTGCAACCAGAAAAGCTTATTTGGAGACTGGAAGTAGTAGCTGGTGTTTTGTGCAAATTTTTTCCTGAAAATTTTGAATAAGTGTCTTGAGAACTTACGACAAGACACAAGGAGCAATGCCAAGGTGAAGCCAGCGACCACTAGTTTCTTGTTGAGAACCATGGTGCTATGAAGGAGTTCTATGTACCAAAAGAACTTACGTGCATAGAAGGTCCTAGCTAGATGGATATCAGAAACCGAATATAGTATCCATCTCTCTCTCTCCATCCGTCCGTCTATATATCCACCAGTCTATCTGTTTATATCATCTATCTGTCCGTCCATCTATCTATCTATCAGTCTATCTATTTGTATTATCTATCTATTCCATCATGAACTTCATTTATTTACGATGGTGTCTCCGGTTAACTCAACTTACATACTTTGATCTAAGATAGTGTTTGGTTCAAGGAGTGGTAACACAAACGTAAATGTAATCGAATCACGGGGGAATTAGCACTGGAATATGCGATTACGTTCTCTGTTTGGTTCAATCAAGGTAACGGTATCGCAAAGTATTCGAGGGAAGCGATGTGATTACAGCTGGGGATGAGCGGGATCCGATTTGAATAGGCTGGTATCCGATTGCAGCGTAATAGATTACGAACCAAGCCAAAACAAACGCCTGTAACGCTACTTATTATCACTCCGTAACGTGTTTACGTTACTTTCGGTGAACCAAAGACTATCTAAAAGGGCTCACAAACAATATTCCTTGAGATTTTCTATTTTTTAAAATAATGGATATATACTATATTTCCACCTTCAAATATCATCTTCGAAGTTGCATCATACCAAAATTATTAAAAACTTAGCTACCGCTATAAGACGGGCATATGTTCCAAGATTGTAGCCAAGATATCACAAGCTATGATGTACAATAGAAAAAAAAACTAAAATAAAATTGGAGTTTGAGTAAGCATCCTTCCATATATGGCTCATTTCGTAACGTTGACTCCCAATGAACGCTAAACACTCGGTTACCTATCGTTTAGCTATTTATTCGTGCTAAATAGATATTTAAACAGGTCAAACGGTAATTAAACGGGGTAAATGATTGATTGAACGAACACGTCTAGCTACAGCGTAGCGTTTAAATGTCGCTTAAACAGGCTAAATGGCCATGTAGACACACACTACCACGTCATGTACCGTCGCTTAAACAGGCTAAATGGCCATGTACACACACACTACCACGTCACGTACCGCGATTCATAAATCCTAAAAATTCAACTGGGACTAAAGTTTCGAGACAAAAGGAGATTCACCCAGGACTAAAGACCCCCTTTAGTCTCGAGGCGCCCTTTAGTCCCGGTTGGTAAAACTGGTTGGTTTTACTAACTGGGACTAAAGGGGTACGTGCATGCGCCTGGATGCGCGACTGCATGGCGCATGCACGTACCCCTTTAGTACTTAAAACTTTTTTAAATTCTTTTCCATATGAATATTGTATGCAAGTCATATTAATATTGTATGCAAGTCGTATATATATTTTATGATAGTAATATATATATATATACACAATTCTTAGTATATTATACACATCAAACTAGGATCCTAGGAATGAAGAGGATAAATTATTGTACAATTACTATATATACAATCGTATATTATACAATTACTATATATACAATAATTTGTCCTCTTCATTCCTATGATCCTTCCATCGTGGTGTTGCTTGTTGCGGCTATCGAACATCCGTCGTAATAAAATTCTCCCGCGGGATTTATCACCTCGTCTACCAGGAATTCTATGAGACCTTCACATATTGCCAAAATCATCTCCTTCTCCAAGAGTGTTTCTTGAATCTGCCACATCTCTAATTTGCAATATGTGACAATAAAATATAAGGAGCTAATAAATAATTAATTATTAATAGTTTTATTTTACGTACATCTAGATCATGCGACGACAGCACCTTGCCATGCACAAAACTGTTCATGTGGTCACAGACATAGTATCCATATAGATTATTGCCTTGTTCCTATCTCAACTTTAGTGGGAAAAAACAAGTTATGAAATATTCGTGTTATAGAATGTACAAAATGTGCAAACTTCATACATATCCGGAACTTTGTATTGAATGTAAGTTTTTCTTTGAAGTTTCCACGGTGAGTCTTAATGAATCATTTCCATACGCTACTGATTAAAATAATGAATGATAAGGTGTTAGGTGAAAATTTAGAAAACAAACTTTTGCATAGAGATAAAGGTCCAGAATTATTACAAGTTTAGCATGTTTTGAATATCTTGGTACTCCACCAGTGGTTTCCTCAATGAACCGAACACAATAACGTGGCTTTTATCAATCATAATTATTAGGAGAATCCATTGGAAACTGCGTACATAAATATTCATATTAGAGCTAACTAACATTAATTAGGTAAGGAAAAATAAAATGAAAATATACAGTACCCACACTTACTTAAAGTTGTATGACAGTAGTATGTATTCCTTGTAATTTTGTTTCTCCAAGAAATTGTATATTGCCTCCAATATTTTCTTTGGCTGATCCCGTATCTGATTTTGGTTAACAAGCAATGGATCCATGAAGCCAACATTGAAGTACGATTCTCTGCGACACCTTTGAATTAGCATCCTACATAAAATGGAAGACGAGGTTAGTAGGACGACGCACACACAAAAAATAATAATTTGAGCCAAAATTTACATATTGTTAAACAGACACTTACAGAACCCAGGCGTTGATGAGAGAGATGTCAAGGACATCATGATGGTACACTTCATATATATCCTTGAATTCCATCCACAGCAGTTTCTCACCTTCGCCAAAAAAATCAATCGGTTTAACCCGAAGAGCGAACATGAGCCTCTCGTTGGCAGATTGCTCCATGTAACATTCATGGAATTCGTACATCTTCGTGGAGAGCTTCCGTACCAATTCAGGCCTTACTAGAGGCTTGCCTACCTCAAAGGGCCATTTAGGTACAATTGGCTCTGGAGCTGGCGGTTCAACTTGCCTTAGAACTTCAGCAAGCGACATACCTGTATCTTGCATAAATCCAATGATTCTGATTTGTTGTTTTAAGGGCATTGCTGCTATAGTTTGAGCATCTTTATCTGGTAGATCCCCGAGCTGGGGGACAGTTTGACTGGAAGATGACGCTCCTTGCCATTTTTTCTTCTGATCAAACTTAACTAATGAACGCTCGTAGTTTGATAGTGCAGTCCTCTTTACTTCTTTTGACATGCCAATAAAAAAATTTAATTTTGCTGGATCTACTGGCTTTGGCTCCATCTCCTTTGCTTTTCTTTGTTCAGCGCATGTTTTGAAGAACTCCTTTACCATTGCTTGCGATACCTCCCAGAATTCCTCAGTAGTCATATCGGGCGGTAGCTTCTGAATGGGTTCAGACTTCTTTGTTTTGTTTGGCTGCCTTGGCTTGGAAGGTGGTGGTCATGGCTTCTTTAGAGGTGCTACAGGTTCCTTGCTCGCTGCGGGTCTTAGTCCAAGCGATGGTGATCGGGGAGGGGTGTTGTGGTCATCGTCGCTCGCACCACTAGGATTCGATAGAGATGGAGATGGTGATCGAGCAGGATGCGACGGTCCCAGTGGTGACGATGGTCCTGGAGGTGGATGTGCTGGAGATGACGGTCTTGAGTTCTGAGAAGATGGTCATTGCAGGGGATCTACGGGGAGCAATGATGCCTCCTTGTCCGGGATGATGATGTAGCATTTGCGCTATAGAATGATCCCGTGAAGTGCATCTCCTAGTGTCCTTTCCCCATCACCTCCCGGGAGGTCGAGCTCTAGGCCTTCATATTGACTATCACAAATCTGCTCTAGACCAACGCTGGAGTAGCCAAGTGGAATCTCCATGCCATGGCTTATCTGCCCTGGCAGGATTGGTAAAGCACTCCTGTACGCCACCTGTACATATAGGAGAAATAAAGAAGTTATTAAACTCCCGAGGTGTGGATCAATTGAGAAGATTGCATAAATTATATATTTGTATATCTTAATAGTGATGTCATCCACAGGGTACCGTTGGTTGTCCACGGGTAATCTTGGCATGTGCTCATCAGGGACCCTTACGGAAGCATAGTTGCTTCAACGTTGAGAAGGGCTGACGATGTTGGGATCCAGTAGTGCTCTAGATTGGGCCATCTCAATAACTACCAGAGCCACTCGATGATTAATTTCTTCCTACATTCTTACTTCTTGTGGATGCACTTTGGCTTCTAACATGCGCCTCTAGCTCTCCTCTTCCAGTTCCTTTCTTCGCTTACGGCTTCTGTACGAGTCAATGTCCCTACAAAAAGCGAACTTCCATGAAACGATCCCGTAGCCTTAGCAACGTCCTAGGTGTTCGGGATTCCTGAGCACCAAAGTGAGCTCATCGTTATCTCTATCAACCTTCAACTTCCTAGCTTTAGCATCTTCAATGTTTTTGATAAGCATTTCGACCTTCTGACGTATTGTTTCATTGAACATAAGTGTCCCATCCTCTTGGCTTAGGTTGCCTCCATGAGCGTAATACCAATTTTTCGATCGATCGGGCCAGTCAATAGTTGCTGGTACGATACCTCGATCAAATAGGTCTTGTTCCATATTTTTCCAATTGGGAATTGCACTCATGTAACCACCTCACCCTATATGATGATGGTACTCCTTCTTGCTAGCATTGGCAACGTTGACATGTAACTTATTCGCACTACCTTCGCTTATCTTGTATTCGACAAATGAGTTCCAGTGGTCCCTTAACTTTAGCCACTCATCATATCTGGAGTTTAGCCTTTCTTGATAAAGTTGGCATCCAGATTCTTCTTGAAGGTCTGGAATTGGGTTGCCATCTTCTTCAGCATCGACTCTTTCACATCTTTTTCTTCGACACCTTCAGGAAGTGTGAAGTGTTTCTTGACATTTGCCCACAACATATCCTTTTTGTGTCTACGGGAGCATGTATGGATCATCTTGTTTACTCTTCTATTCTCTAATGCTGATGGGCATGTTGTCCCTTACAATAGCCTTGATCTGACTCACAAAGTTTCTAGCCACATGTTCGGGAGAATTTGGCTTGCCCTCTTCTGTCATTTCCATGATGTGAAGCCTTCCCTCCATTATCTTTGTACGACCTCACGGCTTATTTTGCTTCATCGATCCAAAGGGCTACCAATTCAAGATTCGTTATTTAGTACATAGTAATAATGAATATGAAATTATAGATGGGGTAAAACAATGAAGATGATATATACCTCGCCGGAACCTTCTGTCACGGCAAGATTTTGTTCCGTATTGTCATCAACGCGGTGATCGGGCTCATCATTGCCATCACCGGACATGTTGAACAACATGTCCGCTTGGCTACCCTCATCCTCATTCTAGTGGTTGAATGAAGTAGTGCATAAAACTATAAAATCATAATAAAAAACATATTCAAATTTTGGTCATACATATATGCTGTTATGCATGAATATTAGGATGAGCATAAAAAACATTTGTGCCATTTTGTCTAGCAATATTCTAGTCTTCTACATTTAACTTGGTCTATCTCTTAAAGTTTGACTTTAACGTACGGTTGATTTGTTTTTAACTTGACATCCACATTTGGATGCATCCATATAAATAAGAAAAAATTACAAGATAATCCTAAAAGTTTTGCATTAGTAAATCTAGAAATGCATGAGCACATCATATTATAAGGGAAATTGCGTCTTTTATTAATGGGAATATCGGGTAAATGGATTTGGAAATTACTTGAAGATATTTGAAGCTAAGTTTATCGCGGGTAAATATCTGAAGCATAACTCTAAGTTTAATTACTCCATATTAATAGGAATATCAATTAACAGTAAAACAGTAATTAAATAACAATAATACACAATTATAATTAAATAAAAACAATTAATACACAATTATAATGAAATAAAAATAGTAATGTGCAATTATAATTAATTACTCCATACTAATAAACAATTAACCTATTTGAAGCTAATTAAATAAAAATAGTAATACAAAATTTTAATGAAATTAAAACAGTAAAAAAAGGGGCCCTTGCGTTAGCTAGCCCCGGGCTTGCGTCAGCAAGGGCCCCGGTTCGGGCGCGGGGAGGGGGGGTAGAGGGGCCGGCAGGGAGATCGACAGTGGAGCAGGCGCATAGATGACGGGGGCGGACGACGGCGGGGTGAGCGCTCGAACGGCGGGTCGGGGCGGGCAACAGCGTGGGTAGACGATAGCAGCCAGGGCCGGTACGACGGCGCGGGTGGAAGACGGCGTGGGCGGGCGACGGCGGGGGCAGACGACAGCGCGGGCGGATCAAGAGCGGGGGTCTTGGACGGGGCCGGCAACAAGGTGGGCGATGATGGCGACGGCCGGGGCGGGCGGAGGCGGGGGCCGACGCTCGGATGGCAGGCGGGTCGGGGTGCCGCGGGCGACGGCAGACGGGGCAGGAGGACGACGGAGGCCAGGGCGTACGGACGGCGGCCGGGCGGCAGATGGGAGTGGGCGAATGATGGCGGTCGGGCAGCGGACGGGAGACGAGTGGGCACGGGGCGGCGGATCGAGCAGAGTGTGGTAGACGAGGCACAGGAAGAAGGGGGCGTGTCTTAACCCTCCCCCCTGAGTCCCGGTTGACTTTGCAACAGGGACTAAAGGACCTTTAGTCCCGGTTGCAAATTCAACCGGGACTAAAGCCCCCCCCTTTAATGCCGGTTGCAATTTGTAACCGGCACTAAAAGATGCTTTTCTCGCATGAACTGAAAATGCACCCTTTAGTCCTGGTTGCAAATTGCAATCGGGACTAAAGGGGGTGTCTTTAGTTTAAAAGTCCTTATGGGATTTTTCATTTCCCGCTTGTTTTCCAATTATAATTTATGTATATTTGAAGTTATTTTCCACTGATTTTGTTAAAGAAAAAATAGAACTAAACATGCAAAAATATTTTAAATAAACAAGTATATTAAAAATAAGTTTGACATCTAAAATAATTATTTTAATGCATCAATTGATCAACAAACTCTTCAATTAAATAATTTCAACGTGCAAAATGTAATTGATATATGTGGTTAAGTTAACATTGTTTATATTGATCGAATAAATGTTCATTATAGAGCATTACAATATAATTCAAAGGTTCTGATGGCCATAGAGCATTACATAAAGGTGAACCATATTTAGTGCATTATAATGTACCATTAAAAAACTTCTTCTTGACAAAAGTTCCTTGGTCATGATCGCGATGTAAGTACGGAGCCTCTTCTTTGGCTAGCATGATGCTTGGGTCAACTTCAACAGCAAATGGAGGCATGCCATCAAACTGATCATAATCATCTGACTGGTCTCTTTTGTCCTCAACTCCTATGATTTTTTTTTACCTGGAAGAACTACGTGGCATTTTGGCTCCCATAGTTTTTCTTTATCTTCTAAATTTTTCTTGGGTTTGCTAGACATGTCCTTCACTTAGAAAACATGGTGCACATCATTGGCAAAGACGAATGGTTCATCATTGTATCCAGTCTTGGTCAGGTCCACTATTGTCATTCCATACTAATCTTTCGTTATGCCACCTCCAGTTAGCTTTACCCATTGGCAACGAAACAAAGGGATGTTCAGCGGCCCATATTCGAGTTCCTAGATCTCCTCTATGAAACTATAAGACGAGTCCTTTCTCCTGTTGCTATCTATGGCATCTATGCGGATACCACCATTCTTGTTAGTGATTTTCTAGTAGAATAGTTTTACGAGCGCCAATCATACATTCTCTGGTAGAATACCCCTCAGTGCAACTGGAAGCAACTGAGTCATCAACATTTGGAAGTCATGGGCCTTGAGATTTGTTAAGTTCTTTTCTTTCATATTTATTATTCCCTTTATATTTGAGGAGTACCTAGACGAAACCTTGATACTATTCATGCATTCAAACATGTTATCCTTCTCTTCTTTGCTGAGAGTATAACTTGCTTTCCATTAGGTCATCTCATTGCTTCATACATTTCAAATCCTGTTGGGCTTCCAATATATCTTTTGAGTTCTCATAACAATCCATGAAGCCTAACACGTTCACGCAAAGATTCGTCGTCAGGTGCATCACGTCTATTGCATTGCGGACCTCTAGGATTTCCTAATAAGGTAGCTCCCAAAATATAAACTTTTTCTTCCACATGGGTGCATGTCCGTTATCATCGTTTGGAACAGATTCGCTACCAAGACCCTTTCCAAAGACTACCCTTACATCCTTTATAATCTCAAATATACGTTTTCCATTATGGTGTGCAGGTTTTTTCCGATGGTCTGGCGCCCCTTTGAAATTCATCCCTTTTTTTGTTAACGGGTGGTTAGCAGGAAGAAATTGTCGATGACCCATATGCATGAACTTCCTACAGTGTTTCAAATACATGTTGTCTGTGTCGTCTAAACAATGGGTGCAAGCCTGATATCCTTTTTTTATCTGTCCTGAAAGGTTACTCAGCACAGGTCAATTATTGATGGTTACAAACAACAATGCTCATAGGTCAAATCTCTCTTGTTTAACCTCATCCCACACACGTACACCTTTTTTCATCCAGAGTAGTAAAAGTTCATCAACCAACGGTCATAGGTACATGTCAGTATCGTTGTCGGGTTGTTTTGGGCATTGGATAAGTACTGACATCGTAATGAACTTTCGCTTCATGCACAACCAAGGAGGAAGGTTGAACATACTGGTCACAGACCAAGTACTATGACCACTACTCAACTCACCGAATCGATTGGATCCATCAGTACATACATCAAACCATATATTCTTTGCATCACTTTAAAAGTCCAGGAATGCTCTATCAATTGATCTCCACTGGGCCCCATCCGCGGGGTGTCTCAGCATCTCATCTTTCTTACATTCTTCTTTGTGCCATCAAATCAACTTGGCATTCACCTTGTTTCTGAACAAATGTTTCAAACGTGGTATTATAGGGAAATACCACATCACCTTCACAGCAACACTCTTCTTGGGAGGCTGCCCCTCGACATCACCAGGATCATCTCGCCTGATCTTATACCGCAGTGCTCCGCACACAGGACAAGCATCCAATTTCTCGTATTCATCACCATGATAGAGGATACAATCATTAGAACATGCGTATATCTTCTGAACCTCCAATCCTAGAGGGCAAACAATCTATTTAGCTTCATATGTTGTGGACGGCAATTCATTATTCTCGGGAAGAATATTATTGACAATTTTTTCAATATCCGTTGAAATGCCTTATTAGACACCATTTTTTATCTTCCATTGCAACAGTTCTAGTATGGTACCTAGTTTTTTATGCCCCTGCTTGCAATCCGGGTACAACAATTTTTTATGATCATGTATCATGCGCTACAACTTTTTTGATTCCTTCTCGGTTTTGCAATCTCTATGTGCATCCCGTAGCAACTAAGCAAGATCATCAATAGGATCATCTTCTACAAATTCATCGTCATCAGCCTCGCTCATTGTAGTATCTACAAAAGTTTGCCTATAGCCTAGTCTGGAATGTTGTTATCATCCTCCTCTTCTTTGTCGTCTTCCATTATAACCCCTCTTTCACCGTGCTTGGTCTAAACCAAATAGTTAGGCATGAAACCGTATCTAAAAGTGGTTGTGAACAGTCTCCCAGGAAGAGTAGTTCTTCTTGTTACTACATTGGAAGCATGGGCAACATATGAATCCGTTCTTTGGCTTATTGGCTTTGGCCACTTTGAGAAAATAATGCAAGCCATCAACAAACTCTTTGGTCCGTCTGTCTGCGTTATACATTCATTGCCGGTCCATTTGCATCGTATTATGTGAGAAATGGACATAGGTCTTCGTATTAGATAAGGAACCTGATCAATATTAGGTAGGAGAAAAAATAGAGTAAGTGTGTTTATAATATTTAGTTCTTGCAATAAACATGAGATAAATAAATTATTGGTCAAAGAAATACAATTATTGTTAAATTACACTGACATGAAAAATTGTAGCAATGACCAAATTCTATTTCTTACACCTACAATTTATTTATCTTAATTTTATTGCAATGACTAAATATTAAAAACCCATTTACTTTATTTTTTTCCATACCTAATATTGATCAAGTTCTTTTAACTAATACTAATCATATATAACCAGCAAGCCATCCATCAAATTCTAGCAAAAAAACATGTATAAATAAAAATCCTCTCCATTCTTCCTCATTCTAAAAAACTCATTTTTCTCCCTCTATAAAGCATAAAACAAAGCATAATACAAATAACTGAAGGGAGGATGAAGTAGCTAACCTTCACAACACTTTGGATGAGTGAAATCCTCATGGAAATGGGGAAAACAATTTGGGCAGCACCTCCCCTAAGGTTGCTTGCTCACCATGGACAGAAGGATGAAGCTCTCGGTTAGGTGGAGTGGCTCTGGCTGGGGGAGGAAGAAGAGTTCTAAATTTATAAGGGATGAGATTTTGTCCAGGTTGAAAATTCCAACTGGGACAAAAGGGTCAGGATAAGGAGAGGGATCGGTGCGATTTTTTATAGCCGTTACAACTGGGCTTTAGTCTCGGTTGGTCTTTACAACCAAGACTAAAGCCCCCCCCCCCCCCCCCGCGGTGGCTTTATTTGGCACTTTTTTGATCCAAGACTAAAAGCACTTTAGTCCCAGGTCCAAAGTTAACCGAGATAAAAGCACTTGGATTGAAGGTCAGTTTTCTACTAGTGAAAGTCTAGCTTCCACCAACAAAACCAATTGACTGGTGTTCGTTATGAAAAGATTGATATTGAAATTGAAATATATCCTCTACTTCCTCCGTCCAAGAAAGAATACAGCTCTAAGATCCTTCACACAAATCCATAACATGTAAACAAACATATATACCCCTACTGATCACTAAGAAGTTAGTGAAAATTCTAGCTGCACCTGGATCAATAGCAATGCATGGCTATGTACACCCACCGCTAGTGATTTTTTAGGCCCTGTTTGGCATGGCTCCACTCCTGAACTCTAGCAACTCCACTAAAAAATTCGGCTAAACACCCCAACTCCAAAACTCCATGGAGCTGCCAACTCCATGAAGTTGTAGTGCAAATGAAGGTGGAGTTTTGGAGCACCTCTTTTGCTGCTCCAGAACCCTCTCTTTTGAACCTCCTCGTGAAGTTGGTGGGTAATTACCCACCAATGCCACTGGTTACGAAAAAAAACATTTCGATTCTATTCTTCGAGTCTCCCCGCGCATCTCATTTTCCATGTCCTGCGCCTGCCTCCGTCCTGACTTTTCTCACGAGACTGCCGCCGGTTGGGTTTCTGCTGCCTCCAGGCAGACCGGTAGCCGCCGTCCACCTCCGCCACTAGCCGGCCCAGACCCGCCGCCGGCTGGCACAGCCCCGCCGCCGGTCTCCTACCCCCGCCCGGCTGCCTTGCTCCGCCTCCCGCCAGATTTGCACGAGGCCTGCCACCGGCTGCCGCCTGCCGCAGAAGCCCCAACGCCGGCTACCGCTTGGCGCAGAAGCCCCAACGTCGACCGCAGGCCCCTGTCACCGGAGATCCCCCGCCATCCGCAGCCCTCCACCGACGGCCTTAGCTCCCCGTCGCCGGAGATCCACCGCCTGCCGCAGAAGCCTCGACGCCGGCCGCACCCCCCCGTCGCCGGAGATCCCCCGCCGGCCGTAGCCCCCCGCCGCCGGCCGCAGGGCCCACCAACAGCCGTCCGGAGATCCCCCCGCCGGCTGCCGTTCACAAGATACGGTGCCTCCTTTGTTTTGTTTTTGCTACCGGCCGCCGTTACATGCTCTGTTGTGCCCATCGGCCGCCGTTCAATGCTGGTGCAATTGGGTTGCATGCTCAGTTATAGATCCATACATTATTGTAGCAATTGATTTGTGTACTAGCTTCTGTAACATTAGAGTCTTATTAGCTGAAATTAGCCTGCTGGATATATCGATGCATAATGACAACATGTTGTAGTTTGAGATTGCTGAAATTAGCCCTGCTGGATAGATTGATTCATTAGATAGATCGATGCATTAGCCTGAACCTGTAGCAGTTCTAGTTTGCTAAAAATATCCTGTTGGATAGAACAATTCATTAGATGACTTGATGCAGTAGCATGTTAGCGGTTCAATTATATTCCAGTAGAAATTGCTTAGCATAATGAGAACCTCATATATGAAATTTGTATACATTCTATTTTATTCTGAAACAAAATATGTTTGTGCCTTTGTTTCTTTATCTATCACAGATATTCTGATCTGTTTATAAAAATAAGTACATAAACATGAACGCATTTTACTCACTTGTCAAAAACAATGCTCCTTCAGCTTTGCAGCAAGTCACTCCTTCCAGGCAGTTCAATGCACACGCCATGGACTAAAATCAGTGGGAAAACACAATATGCAGACGTTGTTATTGCTCTTTTAGTTGAGGTTCTATGGTAAAGTCAGAAGTGAGGCTACTGAACTGAAAATATACTAGTACATATAAGTGTTATAGTTAGAACAGACTCGAAGCTTCTTGCTGGTGTTATGACAAATTTGTCCTCTCCCATACTAGTTGTAACTATGTTTAATCAAAAGCAAGTTCCTGCTTTTAGCTTTCAATGACCATTGTTGTACTTATTGGCACGAAATACATATACAATGGGGTAAAGGATTGGTGCAGAAGCGAGAAGCTGAGGCTAGAATAAAAGAGATTGAAGCGGAGAAGAGTAAACCATTTGCTCGAACAAGGTACTCGTCAGATGGTGCCATCTGTATTTTTCTCAATTCTTTGTGTAATTAGGTGTGTTTCTGTCCAAACTTATCTTGCTTGTATTTGACGTTGAGCATGTAATTATGTGTATTTCTATCCAAACTTATCTTGCAGAGTAAACCATTTGTTTTTTTCCTTTGATTGGAACAAATGTATACCTTTGATTGAACTCTGTCATTAGCTGGTTAAAATCCAAGGATTAGTGGATGAGGTTCTGTTAGTCTTGTCTAATGCCAACTATCTTGATACAAGCTGATATCCGATCTAGCTCTTTGCGATTTATTTACTGTTGGGCTACACGTTTAGCAGTACTTCCTTGGCTTCATTTTTGTACAATGCAGATGAGCTTTATTTATACCGTAACTGACTTGTAGATTAATGCATTCTAATATGACATTTCTGAGTTGGATAGGTGCCTGAAATTGATTGGAACTTAGAGAACACTCGGATGTTGTGTATGTTATTTGCCGAACAAGTTGGAAAAGGAAATCGACCAAACACACACTTGAATGCACTTGGGTATGCTAAGGTTGAGAAAGGGTTCAAAGAAAGGACTGGAATAGTGGTTACGAAGGTTCAGATCAAGAAAACAAATGGGACAAGTTAAAGGAAGATTTCAAGGCATGGAAGAAACTAATGCTGAGGCAAACAGGAACTAGTTGGGATCCTATAAAGAAGACTATTGCTATGGATGACGAATGGTGGAAAAAAGCTAGAGCTGTAAGTTGGTTAAAATTTTTTGATATATATGTTTTGCATACGTCAATTTTGTTAGTAATACTTATAATAATATGTGTTGTTTTGATTATTTCAAGACATTCCGGGTTGTGGAAAGTTCAAAAAGAAGGGTCTTGAGAATGAAGATGAATTATCCAAGTGTTTTTCTGACATCACTACTATTGGTATTGATCATTGGTCTCCTCATGTTGTGAATGTTGAAGCACCAGAAAATGTGGATGAGACACAAGATGAGGAAATCAATTGTGAGCCACAAGATGATGAATTCATTCAGGATACACAAGAGGAGGATATTGGTATTACTCCTCCAATTGCGAGTGGCAAGAGATTGGCAAGGTCTGTTGATAGAAGTGGCAAGAAGGCGAAGTCTGGAAATGCACTCCTAATTCAAGAAGCAGTAACAAGTATGGCAAGTTCAGCCAATGAATATGTTTCTAAGAGATATGGAAAATATTCTATTGATGAAGTGATGGAGGTTGTGATTGCTTGTGGGGCCGGCTATGATAGCAATGAACATTACATGGCGTCTGAGCTATTTGTGAAGAAGGAGCAAAAGGAGATGTTCATGACCTTGCCTACTAATGAGATTAGGTTCAATTGGCTTAGGAGGAAGTACAATGATAAATATGAAAAGTAGAAATTGGCTTAGTGAGAGTGATGTCATTTGTGTATGCTACTATTTTATTTTTGTCGCATGTGTGGTACATTTTATTTTATTGCATTTTATTTATGTATGACAGTTGTATCTTACATTTCATTTATGTCAATGTTCACAGATGTCTTCAAGTGAGTCTGATGAATCTAGTGATGAATCTAGTGAGTCTGATGGTGAATATTTTTTTAAAATGGTTGAGAGCTGTGGTAAGCTAGCACAAAGTTATCATGACTCATATATGGATAAGGCATCGCCGAGATTTATATTTTCACAACAAAATGGAATGGGATGGCTGATGGAGACGATAAACACTCCAGGGGAGTGCCATCGAATGCTTCGGATGAATGAGGTTATTTTTCAGGATCTTCATGATGTGTTGGTTGAGATGTACGGATTAAAACCATCGAAGCACATGAATACTTATGAAATGTTGGCCATTTTCCTATTCACATGTGGTGGGTGTGAGTCAAATAGAAGAGGACAAAATAAGTTCAAACACTCAGGTGAAACCATTAGATTTCATGAAGTTCTACATTGTGTGGTTGCCATGGCACAAGATTTCTTGAGACCAACACATCCTAATTTTCACAATGTGTACAAGAGGATTAGGAATGACAAGAGAGCATACCCACACTTTAAGGATTGCATTGGTGCACTTGATAGAACCCATATTCGTGTGTATTTATCACCTGAAGAACAAGTGAGATATATTGGTAAGAGTGGAATTGCAACTCAAAATGTGCTTGCCGTTTGTGATTTTGATATGCGCTTCACCTATGTGGTTGCGGGTCAACCGGGTTCTTTGCATGACACTAGTGTATTGTACCATGCATTGGAAGCAGATGTAAATGTCTTCCCACATCCTCCTCAAGATAAAGATTTTTCCTTATGTTCCTTTTCATATTTGTATGCACAAACTTATCTTATTTTACATATGTGTAGGCAAGTACTATGTTGTAGATGCGGGCTATCCTAATCGTCCGGGGTATCTGGCTCCATACAAAGGTGAAAGGTACCACTTACCCGAGTGGCATCGAGGTATAGAACCAAATACTCCAAAAGAGAAGTTCAACCATATACACTCATCTGTTCGTAATGTTATTGAGCGGTCATTTGGAGTATTAAAAATGAAATGGCAAATCCTTTACAAGATGCCCGGTTATTCAATGGTCACACAAAAGAAGATTGTTGCTGCTACTATGGTTCTACACAATTTCATACGTGAATATGCTAGCATTGATGTGGACTTTGCTAATTTTGATAGAGATCCTACCTACATGCCTACTATTCCGGAAAGATACAATAAGTATGCCGTGTCTCAACATGCCTCCGATGGATCAACTTCGGAATCAAGCTTTGTGACTATGGACACCTTTCGTGATAGTATGGATACATCAATTGCCCTAACATGGAATTAGTGCAATGATTATTGTAACGACCTTATTTTGGAACTATGAATTTATTTTGAAATTTTAAATTTTTGGAACATGTAATTTATTATTATTTTGGACTTCAATGCATGTACTTTCATTTTATATTTGTGATAAGTAGTTCAAGTCGAACCAGGGGCAAGAAAGGCAATCTACCCTCAAACTCCTCTTTTCTGGAGCTAGGGACACCCTCCCAGCCAAACACCCTCACCAGACAGCTCTAACTCCACCCAGAGCTGGCTCCACCTGGAGTTCTGGAGTGGAGCAGCTCCACCTAGAGTTAGAGTCATGCCAAACAGGACCTTAATGAGTCCATGTATTTTGTGGGTCCTATGCTAGCTTGTGCACGTTAGAGTTGCATTCTTCCATATATAGTTTTTGAATCCTAGAATTGCTTTCTTAAGTTGAAAAATTACCCGTTAGGCTACTCCCAAAGGGGAGTTTCATGAGGTTTTATTCTCATTAATATGCCACATAGGATTTTTTTATGACATGGCATGAAATTAAAGAAGAGAGAGAGGAAACCAGTTTCATCTGGATGAAACTAACTGTACACGAATACCAACTCTCTATGAATCATGAAATTAAATGTGACTTTGATCCTATGAAACCACACCATGAAATTATGCATTGGGGAGGGTAGTTTTAAATACCATTTCATTTCATTCTTGCTTACGTGGTTATCTTGGAAACATCAATATGGTTTCAATCTCATTAAATAAGGTACTACATAGACAAAAATGATGACATGGCAAAAAATTCATGAAGAGAGAGAACGGATGGGTTTCATCTAGATGAAACTTGGGTTACACTGTTTCCAAGACTTTGAAACTAGTATTGGGGGCTAGAAAGTTTCATCTCATCCAATTTCATCCTATCAAGTTCATCTTAATTAAATGCAATACCTTGTCTATGAAATTGTAAAATGAAACTTGCAATTAGAAGGCTTTGTTACCTTCATGATTTCAAAACTCTTTTGACGATGTGTCACTCTTGTTAATCGCACGTTGAAACTTTCCACTGGAATAGCCTTAGGTCCACAGTCCATGGAAGCTCCAGCTCATCGACCCCAACACTTTCATCAGTTTAGGGGGCGTTTGAATACCAGGAGCTAAACTTTTGTCTGTCACATCGGATGTTCGGATACTAATTAGGAGGACTAAATATAAGCTAATTATAAAACTAATTGCAGAACCCCTAGGCTAAATCGCGAGACGAATCTATTAAACCTAATTAATCCATCATTAGCGAAGGGTTACCGTAGCACCACATTGTCAAATCATGGACTAATTAGACTTAATAGATTCGTCTCACGATTTAGCCTAGAGGTTGTGTAATTAGTTTTGTAATCAGTCTAGGCTTAATACTTCTAATTAGGCCTTAGTTCCCAATTTGGGAGTGGCAAAATTGACATTTTGCCATAAATGTGCAATTGTAGCATTTCGCTCCAAACATTGACTAATTAGGCTCAAAAGATTCGTCTCGCAAAGTACAACAAAACTGTGCAATTAGTTTTTGATTTCGTCTTTATTTAGTATTCCATGCATGTACGCAAGTTTGATGTGATGGAGAATCTTCTTTTTGCATAGTGTTAAAGTTGAGAATTTGGGGTAACTAAACATGACCTAACTTGTTTAGTTGGCCAAATTGGGAGATGCAAAATTACTGTGCTAGCACTATAGCACACTGTAGCGTTTCGTTTGTATTTGTGAATTATTGTCCAAATATTGACTAATTAGGCTCAAAAGATTCGTCTCGCAAAGTACAACAAAACTGTGCAATTAGTTTTTAATTTCGTTTACATTTAGTACTCTATGCATGTACCGCAAGTTTGATGTGATGAAGAATCTTCTTTTTGCATAGTGTCAAAGTTGGAAGTTGGGGGTAACTAAACATGGGCCTTGTTTAGTTGGCCAAATTGGGAGGTGTCAAATTACTGTACCAGCACTGTAGCACACTGTAGCGTTTCGTTTGTATTTGTGAATTATTGTCCAAATATTGACTAATTAGACTCAAAAGATTCGTCTCGCAAAGTACAACAAAACTGTGCAATTAGTTTTTAATTTTGTCTACATTTAGTACTCCATGCATGTACCGCAAATTTGATGTGATGGGAATCTTCTTTTTGCATAGTGTCAAAGTTGGAAGTTGGGAGGTAACTAAACATGGCTATGGTCTTAGTGTCAAACATTGGATGTGACGAGAATGACGACCGGGTCCCCTCCCACCGGGTAGGTCAATCAAACGGTCACCTACTCGAGCGAACCCGCTTGACTCGCGGGCCCCATCTCCCGCTACCCGATGCGCCACTTCCCCCGTCTTCCGCACGGACGTGGCGCCGCGACAAAACCAAGGAGACGCCGCCACCACGCACCACGCCCGCTCGACTTTCCCACCGCCACTGCCATGTGGCCCCGCCGCGGCCCCACAGCCCCTGCTATCCCGCCACGTGGCTGCCCCACCCTGCGCTGCCCAGGAACGGCACGCTCGGAGAAACCCGTGCATACCCAGTCAAACACAGCACGCCAACGGACTCACGCCCACTTCCACGCAGGCCCCGTGGCCGCTTCGCATGCGGTGGACCCACCCGTCGGTGGCAGAGGCATGGGCCCGTGCCGGTCGCACCCGCCACGCCTGCATCGAGAGCCCAAAGCCTGGCCCCGCCTGGGCGCTCCCACTCCGCCCACACAAACAGAGCAGACGACCGACACGGCGCACGGCATCGGCGCCTGCCATTCCCACCACCACCACCACCCAAAAACCCCCGTTCCCCCAAAACCCCCGACCGATCCCCAATGGCTGCCGCCGGCCGCAAGCCGCCGAAGCGGCGCCGTCGCAAGAGCCGAGGGGCCCGCTGGAGCAAGTCCCCGCGGCGGCCGCCGCCGCCGCCGCCGCCGTCCGCGCCGCCGGGCTCCTCCTCATCCTCCCCCGTGCCCGAGCCCCTCCCCACCGGCGCCGAGGTCGAGGTCCGCGTCGACGCCCACGGCTTCGGCGGCTCCTGGTTCGAGGCCACGGTCGTCGGCTTCGCGCCCGCCCGCGGTCCCCGCACCCCGGCGCGCTACACCGTCACGTACGAGCACCTCCTCGCCGACGACGGCGGCGGCGTGCTCGCGGAGCACTTCGCGCCCACCCACATCCGCCCGCGGCCCCCTCCCCCCTCCGAGGACTTCCCGCCGCGGTTCCGCCTCCACGACATCGTCGAGGCATTCCACAAGGACGGGTGGTGGTCGGGCATCGTCGTGCGCGCGCCGGGCTCCCCGGACCCCGGCGCCACCGTCACCGTCGCGTTCCCGCTCACCCGCGAGGTCATCCCGTTCCCGCCTCGCCTCGTCCGCCCCCGCCGCGACTACGTCGGCGGCGGGGGCTGGGTCCCCTCGCGGTCCGTCGTCGCCGTACGGCCCGAGCGCAAGGTTAGGGTGTACCAGGTCGGGGAGAAGGTCGAGGCCAGGAGGGACCGGGACGTCTACGGCTACTCCTGGTTCCCCGCGACGGTTTCCAAGGTCGTCGACGACTTCAGCTACATCGTCGAGTACTTCGATTTGGACGAGGAAGGGGATGGCGGGACGGAGAAGGCCACCGAGTACCTGGAATGGCGCTTCATAAGGCCGGCTGTCGAGCATTTGCCTCATCCCAGCGAGTTCCAGCTGGTTCCTGGCGCCGCTGTGGAGGCCTACTGCGATGGGGCGTGGTCTCCGGGAGTGATCTGCAGGGCCGTTGGGGACGGTGAGTTTGAGGTCAGTATCCTTGGCAAGAAGGCGGAGCAGCTGGTGACCAGGGTCGTGGAATTGCTAAAGCCACAGTACAAGTGGGATGGCAAGCAATGGAAGATTGTCGCCGCTAAGGTAATACGATTAACACATTTCCTGTATCTGTCCTTTCTAGTTCATTTAGGATTTGCCTGTTGCTGTAGTCTTCTGTGTTACCCAAAGATTTAATCTATTAGGCCACCTGCATGCGTGGATTGTGTTGAATTGGACTGGAGCTGATGACATTGATTCGCATCTCTCGAGTTTAGTTACTAGATGCTTGGGCATATCTATTGATCATAATTCTTACCCAGTATGGAGATGTGTGTCTGGTACTATAACTATATTACAGAGCATGGACTCTTATCAACTAATATTTGTGAGGTTTTGTTGAATAAGTGCATTGTTTATTTTGTTCTCTCTACTTTGCCCAGTGTAAATACTTCTAAAGGTAGTTGGACGATATGATTATAGTTTCTGTCTGTTATGTTCCCCCGATTGTGTGGCTAGATTTACATTTTCCTTCCATTTGTACTTTGAACAAGGTTACTCTTTGTTTTCCTCTGATTCATCAAGCCATAAGCCATTTATGGTTTAAATTTTGGAGTTGATCTACCATTATGATCTAGTCCCACCAACATGTTTGGTGGGAATTTTTCTCAGTCAGAAAGAGAATTTCTACGGTTACCGTATCAATTAAATTTTTCGGATTATTTTGGTTCCTTGGATCCCACCCATTGGCTGGAAATATGTAATCTCGCAAATAAATTCAAGGGAAATGAACAGGAAAAGCCCTTTCTGTTGTGATCATCTTTTTTGTGGATGTTGGCTAAATTGTGATGATGTCAGCGCTGCTGTTTAACTTTTTGCCACAATATTGATGGTCTGATATTCTCTTTGTTCTTATTCAGCTATCCTTTTCTTTCATGTGAACTATGTGTCGACTTCAGGCCTGTTGTTGGGCATCTGCAAGGACTGTAGTCGCATAAGGCTTGCAAAAATGAGGAGTCCCTGAAGTTATCTTGCTTACCAAGTAGTGGTGGTGATTAATTAGGTGTGCTGGTGATTTAGGAGCATTAGACAAAGTCTTTGAGGCATTGTTCTGAACATAGGGGAAATAAGGGAATCTTAAGTTTTGATTCCTTGAAATGTTTACTGTTGAGGCCCTTCATAACAAAAGAATGTGTTTAAAAATTATATGAAATTTTTATTGAGTAGCTTGCATTGGAAATTTGATGAATCTCCGATATGGTGAACCTTTCGAAAAAAAATTCTTGTGCAAACCTCTCTACTGAAATTGCTTTGTTTCTCTGCCGTCTGCCATCATCCAAATGGTGTTGTATTCTATTTTTCTTTTCCTTTACTTTCTCCATATTTGGTGCCCAAAAGCATTTGGGAATAATGATTTCATGGAGATTTATTTTGAAGATGTAAATGAAAATTGCATTTCAAACTACACTAGAAGAGTCATGCTTTTGTAGTCGAAGCTACTAGAGCATGTTTGGTTTTCTTGCTCATCCTTTCCTAGCCTTGCCTAGCAAGGTTAGAGGATAAGCAAGCATATTTGGTCCCTTTGTTTCATTTGAATTTGGGCAAGGTGGGCAAGGATTTCCTTGCTTCCAAGGTTTGCTTTGCCAAGCAAAGCTAATGGGCAAGACAACCAAACATACCTATCTTCCCAGAATACAAGTCTATTTGGATTTAAGCACACAAATTAACATTGGTGGTGCAAAGACTATCGGCTGTCGACAGTTGGTACTATAAGGTGGTCGGCTTGTTTACTCTATTCATTAGGTGCATTCGTGTAGGGCTAAAGCAAAATAAATGAGGTAAAAAGGTGCTTTTGATTTGTTGATGGACTTGTATCCGATGCATTTTTTTAAAGAGCTAGATGGACTTATATTTGGGATTGGAGGGAGCACTAGTATGCTTTTGCAACAGTATGCATATATTTGATAATATAAAGAAAACAGTTTTTGTTCTCTTAGATGAATTGAGAGCCTTATTTACAATTTAGTTCAGGACCCACAATTTGTTGGGGACGGCCTTGATTGACTTCATTGCCGATGTTTCCTATTAGGGTTATTTTAGTTCCTTACTTGTTTCACTCTACTTATGATTACCCATAGATATGCTTGACAGATGAATTTAGCATAGGTACAACAGTTAGTTTTGAACTCTCCAGCTCTGGGCAAATTCTATGTTACCTCTCTTTGGCTTTGTGCCTTTGTCACTTGACCTATTTACGGACTGTGGAATTGTTATGTGGTTTATTGGTAGGATGGAGTTTTCGGCCCATGATTAAGTTCAGGGATGCTTTGTCTGGTTTGCATGTTGCTAAAAATTGCGCTATTGTTGAATGACACAATGCTGCTAATTTTTTTGATGAAAAACCCTGATTGGGTATGTTGCGCTTCATTTTTTTATAAATACCTTTACCTTTGGGTTGTTCATCCTGAATTTGTACGATTTGTGTTTGATTCAAATTTTGTTGTTCACCCCTCTTGGCTCTCGAATGGATGTAGAAATGTGTTTGTGGCTGCTGCTTGTATAACGGCCGATTATGTACAGTATACTCCTAACGTTTCTTTTCTGCAGGGTGCAATATGATTTGACAAAGTCTTCCAAAGTATCAATTTCTCTTACAGTATATATCATCATTGCTATTAAGTTAATATTGTATCAAAAAATTATGCGTAATACAAATCTTTGATAAAACTTTTGCACACTTAGTTATAGATCTATTGTTATAAATGCATACAGTTCTACTAATTGTTAGTCAGACTTTTGAAGTGAGTTCTCCTAAATCCTAATATGCCCTATAAGAAGAAATTGAGATATTATCAATAATGAATACGAAAGGTGTTTTCTTCTTCATTTGAACTCCTGATGTGGGGATCCTAGAACATATTTCACCGAGGACATCCATTGCACGAGGCAGGTTTCCTAGCATTTTGTATTTCGTGCATTGTGAGTTTCTAAGAAGTTTGTTTAACCATTGGCTTGTCATATTATGTATATGGCACACTGCTAAAGAAACTCTCTTTGACTTTTGAACATATCAGTATAACATCCTATCCTTCATTTTGTATGATCCATTATAATTTCTAAATAGTTCCTTTCTTGTACAGAGACGGGCTAACTTGAGGCGGCAGTCTATGAGCGGACAAAATCTAAGCTCACCTGTTGATTTGCTATCAAACATTGATGACTATACTCATGACCCTGAATCTGCTGGCACCAAAAAGTCGAGGAAAAAATCTCAGCAGCTTGATGTCCTGTTAGCTGAAAATTCTGGTTCTCTGCTCTCTGAAAAGAATAGTCTTCAAGTGACTTCCCACGGGGTAGTGAGTTCGGTGCCCATGAATGGTCATCTTTGTGCTTCTCCAGGACATTCAACACCTCAGAATGAATCAATGCCAAATAGTACTGGAGAAACAGTGGACAATCAAGAAGTCCTATCTGAGATGATGGATTCTGATGGTCATCTTAATACACGTGTGTTTGGTGCAAGTGCTGGTGATGCCCATGATATGCTTTCCATTGCAGAGCTAAGAAAGAACATGGCTTCAGCTCGCAGAAGCAGTTCTGTCCAACAGATACAGAAAAAAGTGGACAATCAAGAAGTCCTATCTGAGATGATGGATTCTGATGGTCATCTTAATACACGTGTGTTTGGTGCAAGTGCTGGTGATGCCCATGATATGCTTTCCATTGCAGAGCTAAGAAAGAATATGGCTTCAGCTCGCAGAAGCAGTTCTGTCCAACAGATACAGAAAAAAGTGCTCTCTGTCAAGACACTCAAGGTGAAGAAAGGCATATCAAAAAGTAAAGGGACCAAAACACACCCTATTCTGGAACTTGAGGGGAAAAATGATGCCTCAGATAACGTGAGTTCCCTCATCATGTTTCATAGTTGGAGTAACAATGCGTCCATAGCATTTAGAAGTTCTGTTCATGTTGATCTTTTTCACTGGTGCAGATTCAGTTGAAAGGGAACATCGATTTCTCAAGCACTGTCATTGTCTGTGGTTTGAACGCCTCTGTGGAAGACCAAACTAATAAAACACCAGATAGGCGGGTATAGACTTGTGACATCTTAAATCTTGTGATTGGCTTTAAAAACATCTTTCCGTATTCATATTCATGTGCGTGTTCTGTTCGGTTTGTCAATCTATATTAAGGTGACAAGACAGACTATTAGGGGTCCAAGTTCAAAGGTGCTTACCTGTAAGAAATGTAAGTGTTTTCTCTGCCACACATTCATCTTTTAAGGTAATTATTAAAATCTAACAATTGCTCTACAATCTGCAGTGGCTAAACGGAAAGGACCCAGAGAACTGTGTAGTCCACTTAGCTCACTGGATGTGACTAGTACCGTCCAGCAGAGAGGAAGAAAGAAACTGGCAGGCCCAATGAAAGAATCCCCCTTAGCAGTAAGAAGACACTTTATGAACTAGTACTTATGTAGCTATGAGCTTCTCACCCTTGTAATCTCATGCTCAGGAGCAGCTTGATAAAACTTTGGAGGATACACTGAACACAACTGAATTATCAGATCAGGACACTATACCCATGATACCTCCTGGCTTTGAATCAATGTATGATGGAAAAGGTATGAACAGTGAAAACTTTAGGGTTGAAATGTGCATAGTTTGCTAAATAGTTACTGAAGGCATGGATCAAAGTAGTAGATTTATGATTAATGACTGGATTTCTGTGGACAGGTGTTGACATACATGGTAGTCTGTCGGAGGAAGAGCCAACTGCTATAATCGACAGCATCAGTCAAGTGAACCTAAATGCTGATGCAGACCATGCTGCTACCCAAGTAGCTAAAAGCAACCATCTTATGGAGACAGGTATCCTATCTGTTGATCATCCAGTTCCAAAGGCTGGCAGGAAAGTGGATGAGAGGTCAATCCTACCACGTCTTCATAATGCTAGCAGCTCACAGTGCACCATGGACAATTCTTCATTAAGGAGCTGCTCTGCTTCTGGGAGCTCTATGCCTTCGCACTTGCCTGCCTCTCATGTTCAGTTCGTTAAGAACTCACCTATGTGGTCTTTAATTGAAGAAATGAATGTGTTCTGTGAGGTACCACAACACCCGCATTTCCTTCCACTCCGACAATTTCCACCAGGACTGCGTGAAGGAATGGCATTAGGTCTGATGGTGTCGTTTGCTGACACAGTGAAGCTTATAACACAAGCAAGCATAGACCACAGCATGGAATGGTTTGAGGACACGATGAATACACTGAGCCATCTAGAGAGAAATGGATTTGATGTCCAATTTTTGCAGAGCACCCTGACCAAATTGCTCCACATAAAATCTGATAGCACCAATTGTCTTGGAGAAATACAGAAGCTGAATTCCCAGATTGTGGGGGTGACAGCTTCCTCCTCCCGAATTGACAAACTGCTCGATGAGAAGGATAGAGCTATAGCTGAGCTGGAGCAGAAACTTGGGCGCCTTCGCCAGGAATCACAGAAGATAGCAAAGGACAAAGAGCATCAAGAAGTGGAGATCTTTGGACTCCAATCAGCACGTAGCAGGTTTGAGGAGGCACACAATGATGCCAAACGACAGTTCCACAACGTCTTGGATGAGCTGCGCCAGAAGCGGCTAACCTAATGCGCGAGCTTTGGAGATCCCTCGATGTTTCTAACTTAACACTCTATTGACTCGCTTCAGGGCTGTAGGTCCTAATGGTTATCCAGATATCGTGTGGTCTTGGATGATCTGTTTATGGTCATTTGGTACCCTATTATGTATCTGTAAGCTGCTCATGATGGCTGACTTAGGGAGCCTTATGAAATTTCGACTATTTATATTTGCTAGTAATTGGATCAAACTTGCCAGCTATCTGGACCGTACCGTACTTATTGACCTGTGGCTGTAATCAGTTCCTGGGCAACCTGTTTTCGTTTTTGGACTTCCATTCAGATTTTCTGTTATCCTGATCCTCCTTTGACATCCTTGCAACTAGGGTCACTTAATTTCTTTGCCGTTTGCTAAATTATGGCTTTTGGGAAGAAATTTGCTGTGCTACTGACGCTATCGCCTATTTACATATTAAAAGAAAGCATCCAAGGCTTGCATGCAATGGTCATTCTCGCATGAAAATCCCCTCACGTTTATCCTTAGTTTTGTCTGAAGTCACCAAATTTTGGTAACCTGTCTTGCCGGCAAACTCGGATCGGCAAATCGTAATTACATTACCTACGGCACCACGAGAAGCACCACGTGCACCAGTGAACTTTGCTAGTTGCACCTAAAAGCCTTTGGTTGAAGGGGAAAGAGATGTCATTCAGTTACATTTAAATGCAGCGCATGAATCCATAGCAATTGTTGAGGAAAAACCAACACGAGGGTTGGATCTTACGTACTCCCTCCTTCCAAATTATAGGTTATTTGACTTTTCTAGATGCATGGATATCATTATACATCTAGACATATGATATATCTAAGTGCATTGTTAGTCTATGAATCTAAAAAAATCAAAACGACCTATAAGGGAGTAACTGAACTTGGTTAGTTACTGCTGGAACATCATCAAAGGAGACATAATGTCGGCGATCAATGCTTTCTACAACATCCGCTGCAACCACCTTAACCTACTAAATAAGGCTAACATTGTCCTTGTCCCCAAAAAGGAGGGTGCAGAAGCCATTCTAGATTTTCGACCAATCAGCCTTATCCACGCTTTTGCAAAAATTATCACTAAAGTTCTGGCGCTCCGACTCAGGCCTCATATGAACACCATCATCTCACCCTGCCAGAGCGCATTCATCAAGGGCCGTAGCATCCACGACAACTTCCTATATGTCAGAAACATTGCCCGACGATTCCACCAAAAAGCAACACCGGCCCTATTCATGAAACTCGACATCTCAAAAGCCTTCGATTCAGTACGCTGGGACTACCTTCTTGATCTACTGCAACATAAAGGCTTCCCTGCACGCTGGAACCAATGGATCACGGCCCTCCTTGCCACCTCAACGTCAAAAGTACTCGCCTTTACCACCGATTCACCACGGTCGAGGTCTCCGGCAGGGCGACCCGCTTTCACCCCTCCTCTTTGTTCTAGCTATCGACCCCCTACAGCATATTATTTCTCAAGCCACCCAGAGGGGTCTTCTCACCAAGCTAGGAGGACGAGCAGCACGGTTCACAACATCCCTGTACGCTGACGATGCGGCGATTTTCATTAAGCCCACACGTAGAGACATATCCAACTTGACAAACATCCTGCAACAATTCGGGGAAGCCACGGGACTACGCACGAACCTGCACAAGACACAGATTGCACCCATCAGTTGTAATTCCATCGACCTGGACCAATTACTTAACGATCTACCGGTGACAAGAACAAACTTCCCAATACGCTACCTTGGCCTCCCCTTAACGACAAGGCGCCTAAGGAAAATCGACTTCCAACCACTCATTGATAAAGTGGCATGTAAGCTATCAGCATGGACGGGTCGTCAGCTAACACAGGCAGGAAGAATAACACTCACAATGTCGGTCCTCTCAGCACAACCAGTATATTTCTTTACAGCTCTCAAACCAAGCAAAGAGGTACTCCAGGATATAGACAAAATTCGAAAAAAATTCTTATGGGTGGGGGACCAACAACTATCTGGAGGTAAATGCAAAGTAAACTGGACGAAAACCTGCCTTCTAAAACAACACGGGGGTCTGGGCATCCCGGACCTAGAGAAATTCGCGCGAGCCCTCCGGCTCAGGTGGCTCTGGCATGAGTGGGTGTCATCGGAAAAACCCTGGAACAACACGGGAACCCCATGCGACGAAACTGACAGGCAACTGTTTGCGGCATGCACGTCTATCAGTCTAGGCGACGGCAAAAAAACTAGCTTCTGGTCATCTGGATGGCTACAGGGTCAGCGCCCTAAGGACATCGCCCCACTACTTTACACCATTTCGCGCAGAAAGAATAGGAGCGTCCAAGATGCCCTCAGTCGAAATAACTGGTTACGCGACCTCGCGATTGACAATAACGTCACCGTTTCTCACCTAGCGTCGATCGCCCATTTATGGCAAATGGTCAATGCTACGGACCTCAGATCAGGGGAGGAAGACACTATCACCTGGAAGCTGACAAACTCAGGAATGTATACAACGGCCTCGGCATATAAAGCACAATTCCTGGGCTGCACCGAAACACCTTACATATCCTCCATCTGGAAATCATGGGCGCCACCAAAGTGTAAATTCTTCGCGTGGCTAATTACACAGAACCGAGTTTGGTCAGCTGATCGTTTGGCCAAGCGCGGCTGGCCCCACAACGCCACTTGCGCTCTGTGCCGATCCACTATGGAGACTAGACACCACCTATTAGCTGAGTGCAGATACACACGGAGGATCTGGGACCAAACGGCGACATGGCTAGCGCAGCCTAACCTACGACCAAATGCATGGTGACCTTCATCCAACGCTCTGGAGTGGTGGACCTCTATCACCACAACACCGGACTCGCCACGTAAGGCTCTACGAAGCCTCACCCTCTTAATCATGTGGGAAGTCTGGAAGGAACGGAACGCACGTATTTTCAACAGACACGAGACATCACCGACGACTCTGATGGTGAAAATCAAAGATGAGGCCTCAGCTTGGCTCTTGGCGGGGGCCAAAGATTTAGCGATACTTCTATCACGCGAGTAGTTCCCTTATGACCCCACCTTTTTTCCTTTTCTTCCCCGGTCTTTCGGGGTTTCTCCTGTATTTTCCTTCTCTATCAATGAAATAGGCACCTCCTCGTGCCCGTTCGTTCAAAAATATAAGGGAGTAACTTCTATTTTGTGTTCTCTCTCCTCAAATGCTTTTGTTTTTTTTATATGGAAAACTCCCATGTGTTATGAACTCATATAAGATTGCAAGTGCCATCAACAATCTCAAGTACTGTAATTTTTCTTATTCCTACGTTAATACTATATTTTTTTTAAAAAAAACATGAATAGAGTATGAGAGCATGTGATTCGTAATGGCATTATATGATCTAGAGATGGCATGCAACAACTAGTTGTGATTTCCCATAGCTAGTAAGGTCGCCCCACGTATAGTTTGGTTTGTATGTTTTCTTCCTTTGTGATTAACTATGGAGTAAAAAAAATATATGGCCAGTTCATATTCTAAAATTGTAGATCTTGCTTTCTAAACTTAGCCTTGAGTGCCATTTAGATCAATATACTCTCAAAAAATGCAATGTAAATATTAAAAACCGCTACTTAAACTTGTTTGTGATTGTGGCAACATTTTCGGTGTAGAAAACATTTTCGGATCTATCTAGGTGCATGCTTTAGAACGGTTATTGAAGCATTTTCTATTAGGCAATAACATAGCTCTGAATTAGGCATGCTATAGGTAGGAATTAGATAATTAATTTTGCACTACATAGGAAATAATGTTGGTTCCCAATAAGCAATAATAGTATTCTGTCTAGGCATAAAAATATACTTCATTAGGCAATTTTTTGAAGTTCCATTTTTGTTGTTTGGTCGACTTCAGTAAATAGTTAACATGCAACTACCAGCAATGCTTATGCAAGCAATATTTTGATCAGACTAGCTAATTAGGGAATGCATATTTAACATATGGATTAGGTTCCAATAGATTAACAAACACAAGCTCTTTTTTCATAATCAACCGAACAACTGCGGTCCCTAACTCAAAAGTCCCTATGCTTTTGGAGCGGTGTAACTTGGTTGACCTGCAAATCCTACCCTCATTCCCGCTCTTTGCCTCGAGCATTCATCCCCTTAGTTAGCCTGCTTTCTTTTTTTGCGGGTTTCTTTTTACTTTTGAAGTTTTGATCTTGATGGGTTCTTTATGTTTGGCGATGTAGTAGCATGCTAGCGGCAGCTAGACCAGTTGGAATATTAGGGATTTTTAATTGAGATACCACATACATCAAACTATACAGATTGGTAAATACTATCCAAAGCTTGCATCATTACTGGAGCAATAGAAACGTGTCTCAGCTACCATTTTTCCAAGAAAGAAAAGATTGGTAGTCAGTACCACATACCCCCTTAGGATTCATTTGAAAGGAAATTTTTGCTAAATCATCAAGCAATTTATTCATTTTAGTTTATCATTTTCTAGTCACTGTTAAGCATTTTTTCATTTTACAGTTAAGCATTTGCAATTGTTAAGCGATTACAGTTAATTAGGATGTCTTTTGCTTAACAACAACTACTAGTACTAGTACTAGATATAGAAGCTAGTATTTCAGTCTGATTTGACTTTGTTTTTTTAGTTTACTATATATGTTCTCTGATTATTGATTTTCTTGGTGCAGTTATGAAATATAAATTGCAGGAAAAAATACCTGTAGGTTGTGCAATTTCTAAGATGCTTGATGTGATTAATTTTTTTTATGCAGATTTTGACCTGCTGATGCCCGATTTACTGAATGATGCCTGGATGCATAATTTACATGGTGGAAGCAATAGGCGAATTTGAATGATGCTTTTTTCAGTTTGAAGATATACTTTTTGTGCATAAAACTTCTGGAATTGCATATTAGGTTGATAGCTTTCTTTGGGATCCACATATTATTATCGTTGCAGTTTTAGCCCTCATGTGTTGCAATTTTATTTTGATTCTGGGAGGGGGAGGCAAATTTTGTCTGTGTAAATAGTCTACTATAAACCCTACTTTTCTGCATAGTTCTATGAATATGAGAGGATATCTGGGTCTGTAGCTGTGCTTTTTTTTCCCTGTTCCTCGCATATTCTTTAGCTTGTCTCTGTTTTTACCGTGGTTGTGGTGGCTTTTTGGCGCGGATCATGTGTTTCTAGCGGGAAAGTGCGTGGGAATTGGCAGACACCATGAGCCCTTTTCCTCCGTGGGGAGGCAGGAAGCTGAGGTGCCAGGAGAGGAAAGCTAGCACCGCAGGTTTTTGTCTCCTTTCCAAAAAAGGAGCGGCTGCACGGAATGCTTATATTACGACCGGCCGTAATATAGCCGTGTCCATGAATGTTTGCATGATCCAACTGAAAGCTTATAATAGCCTAGTAATAGATGGCATGAATTCACTAGTTCACTTCAAAATTCAAATTCATTTTCACGCGATTGGCTACAGACGCTCAGATTGATGGATCGAAATACTCTGCTTTTCGATGCTGGTGACTAGCTCCTAACAAAATCTGGCGCCACTAAATCAGTAGCTCATTCCCACCCCACGCCGTCCCGCCGGCGCCGTCGCCGGCTTCCCAGCGGACGGCGCTCGTCCCCCGGTGCCGCCCCCGTCGACTGTCCACCTCACTTCTTGGTGCATACGCATGAGGGGTCGCCGACGACATGCTCCTTGGAGCAGTAGCCACCGATGCGGCCGCCTTTCTTTGCCAGGCAGATGGTCACGCACGTCGCGTCGGACGTGCACTTCACCCCGAGCCTCTCGTCGCAGAGTGCTGTTCCGCCTGTAACCACGCGCAAAAAGTTTATTTTTGCAGCCATTAGATTAGCTGCAGTGTTTTGCAGAAATCTTGTGCTAACTGAATGATCTCCTAATTAAGCGGCCTGTTCGCTTCAGCTTATTCAGCCGGCTTATCAGCCACCAAACAGTATTTTTCTCTCACAATAAATCAGCCGTTTCAGCTTTTCAGCCGGCTTATAAGCTGAAGCGAACAGGCCCAAGAACTCACCGTAGGATGACGCGATGACTCCTGGGAGCTCACGGTATGAGGCGATGAGCAAGGTCAAGGTGAAGCCAGCGGCCACATGGTTTTAGAAAAATTACCTTCCATTCTCAACAAAAATCTCGGTTATTTTTATCCGGGATTAAGATAGGCACACTCTTGTGCCCTTTCGTTCAAAAAAAAAAATTTATCCGGGATTAAACAGCTTTAATCCTGAGTCTAAATTTTGTAGTCCATGGAGACACTTTAGTCCTATTGGTAAAGGGGTCTCCCACGAGTTACTACAAAATGATTGCATCCCCTACTCAGTTAGATGTGCTGTGTAGGTGAGATAGTAAGAAAGCTACACGCAAGACTTGAGGTTGTGGATTCGAATCCCACGCACCACGCACGCATATATTTAGCGCAAAACGAATACCAACCGGGACTAAAAGAAGGCACGGGGACCCGAGACTAAAGATGGGATCTTTAGTCCTGATTAATTAGTTCCGGTTGGGAAAATAACAGGAGGATGGAGGAGTAACATGTGATATATTCGATATTTATGGAGGGATTGACCGGCCTGGCCTTTCAGTCATTCTATGGCTTAGATGGATATGCAAATCCAATTATTTGTTACTATAATTTGGGTACGGTGAGATGTGGTGTGCGATTACTGTACCTTTTGGGTTTAGAAGTTAATGACTATAGCACCTCTAAATATGGAGTAAAATCACTGTAGCAGCAGTCTGCGCACCTCGAATTATGGTGTCAAATCATTGTACCGGCTATGTATGTCCCAAGATAAGATTCACAACCAGATCATCTGGTCACTGGTGCATTCCTGAGCTTGTGTACGCAATTGCGTAATTGACTGCCGTATACCACATGCAAAATTGAGTATGACTTGTTTTTGAACAAATTTTGAATGGCTGAATGTCTTGTTAAGTTTGTCTTGTTTTTGATAGCGGGGCATTTTTTATTTGTGTGGTACAGATTCTTTCACTTGGCGTTATTATTATATAGTAATCTCCTGGTTAATTGAGTTCAATCAGTACGGAGGGAGAAGCTATAGTAACCTTGTTATTTCTATTTTTCTGTTCATGTTATGCTAAGGGGAAATTGACATTGTTTCGGTTGTAAGCCTACTGTATAAATTATAATCGTCGGTAACATGAAAATGCTCTCTGCGTAGAAGCGCCGTTGCAGACCCGTCACGCGCCCACCGCAGCATGTCGCTGCGCCTGGGGGAGATAGATAGATAGATAGATAGATAGATAGATAGATAGATAGAGAGGTCATCGGCACATCGGATCTGAACTCGATGCCCGCCACGCTAGATGCTCACTGTGCCCACCGCCCACCGTGCTCGACGCTTGCCGCGTCATCTCACTGCTGCTCGCTGTGTCCACACCTCGCCCCGCCACCGCTCCTCACAGGCATCGCCGTGGTGCACTCTCTAGTGAGGGGTGACTGGAGGGGGAGGGGCAGCCATGGAGAGGGAAGGAGACCAACAGAGAGGGAGGGGCCCGGCGATGAGGGAGAGAGGGAGGGCCCAGCGGTGAGGGAGAGAGGGAGGGGGCGGCAAAGAGGAAGAGAGGGAAGGGCCAGTGGGAGGGGAGAGAGGGAAGGGGCCCGGCAGTGAGGGAGAGAGGAAGGGCCGACAGGTGAGGGAGAGGGGGATGGGGCCAGTGGTGAGGACGAGAGAGAGGGGAGAGATGGAAGGGCCGATGGGTGAGGATGAGAGGGAGGAGGGCTACGTTGAGGGGGGTGAGGGAGG
>NC_028457.1:28814045-28928218 GCF_000263155.2 Setaria italica | reverse complement strand
CCCTGTTGCGGAGGGATTCTCTGGAGCAATATGGAGCGGAGGGACCACTATGTTGTCCATCGATTGGAGAGAACCAACACCCGCGGAGCTGGAGATGGGCGCTAGCTAGCCAGATAGCAACGCCAGGCGACGTTAGCATGAGCAGATTTGCCTCTAAGAGCAACTGCGTTTCGTGTAAGAGGTCTCAAGTGGAAGGAGAATGGTGCGACGGGAATAGAGTACCGGAGCACTGCGGAGTAGAGAATGTGGTGCGGGGTTTAGGCTCTGGGTGTCTGGCAGTGGCTGCGACCGTGGTGTTCCGCCGGGTGGGCACCCCCTGCAGTTATGTAAGCGGCGGGTTGTAGAGGGGACCCTCGGCAAGGGAGAAAGGTATTCCCAATGTGAGGGGAGTGAAGGAGGGGGCTAATTTTTTTGGGGTGAGGGAGGATGGCAGCGGAGAGGTAGAGAGGGGTGGAGGGGAGAGAGGGAGGACCGGGTGAGGGAGATTGGGAGCTTGAGGGGCCGGTAGGTGAAGGAGACGAGCGGATAAGGTGGACGGACGTAGAACCCACCAGACAACTCGATTCAATTACAATTTTGGGTCCGGCCGAACCCCTCCACCAACGAAAATCATCACTGCCGGCTCATAATTGGACCTAGAGGTGATATTATATTATTACCGTCGGATCAATTTTTTACTACCAGATTATGTAATAATCTAGCGGTGACAAATTATAATCGTCGGTTTGAGGTAAATGGGTGATGATAGGGAGTTCTGTAGTAGTGCAAGGAAGTATGGTTCCAAAAGCAGGGGAAGGTAGCACCGTAGGACAGTGCTTGTTGGGCACCAGTTCATCAACCTCAAGAAGAATACTTATGTTTGCATGATCCTAGTAATATATTTCCATAACATAATTATTGACATGAATTTATCACTACTGGAAAACAGAGCATTTGTCCAACACGTTAGTACCAATCATCACACACAGTGCCACCGGAGCTACTGTAGTACCGGTTTGGAGTCTCAACCGGTACTAAATGGCAGCACTTGGACCACATGGCCAATGACTAGATTCCCCAAGAAGCCATTTAGTACCGGCTGGTGGGTGGAGCTGGTACTAAATGGTGTTCATGCATTTTAGTACCGGCTGGTATCTTCAACCAGTACTAACATGCAACCATTTAGTACCGGCTCTACCCACCAGCCGGTACTAAAGGTAACCCTATAAAATGAGTTTCTTCTTCCTCCTCGAGCCTAAGCTCAACCATTTGACCGAGAGCCCGAGCTTCTTCTTCAGCCCAAGCTCAACCATTTAACCGAGAGCCCGAGCTTCTTCTTCACTTGACCTAGTTGAGGTAAAGGTTAGCAATTTTCTCCTCTCATGATTAGTATTCTATGTTTTATGTTTTGTAGCTAGAATAGAGAGTATGTTAGCTAGAATGAGGAGAATGGAGAGTTTTTCAGAATGAGTTTTATGTTACAAATGGAGTACTTAGCTTGTTGATTTTTTAGAATGAGGAGAACGGAGAGTATTTTAGAATGAGGAGAATTGAGAGTTTTTGAAATGAATTTTATGTTACAAATGGAGTATTTATTAATTTTTTAGAATGAGGAGAGTATTTTAGAATGAGAAGAATGGATAATTTTATTGTAGCATTTCCGGTGTGCTAATGTATGCAATGGAAGGGGGAAAATGTTGATTTTAGGATTCTTGGTGTAATTTTCATGTTACTCTAATTTAACATAATTGTATTTCTTTGACCAATAATTTATTTATAAACACATTTACTCTATTTTTTCCCGTACCTAATATTGATCAAGTTCTTTATCTAATATGAAACCCTATGTTCATTGTTCACGTAATACGATGCAGATGGACCGGCAATGGATGTACCACCTCAGCTCCTCCAATACCGAGAATAGTATCTGCACATGGCATAAATGTGCTTACACTATTCTTTGGTACTGGAGGAGCGGAGGTGGCTCTCTATAGACTTGGCATTTGCATGAACAATGTAATTTCAGTCGAGAAATCTGAGGTGAACAAGAGTTGGTGGGATCCGACGCAAACGGGCACACTCATTGAGATTACTTATGTGCAAACACTGACTTCAGAGAAGATTAAGTCATATATTAGAATTATTGGTGGTTTTGATTCTTGACTCCATGAAGTTCACTATATGAAGCATCTGTAGTCTTTAATGTATCCTTATTGTCTTATTTCAGAATGTAGCATTTTTCTTTTTGTCGAACTAGTAAATGATATGAAGGTTGATTGGTGTAATGTTCATGTCACTATAATTTAATAATAATTGTATATCCATATCCATCTATGTCTCCCAAAAACTGTATGCGATGCTCTAATAATTTTGTTATGTATTTTATATAATTTTGTAGGACAAAATGCCGATACGTCGCCCAGACCCGAGCGCACTTACGTTTCCCTCGGATCCACCAGCGTAGCCTGTTGGCGCTTCCTTCCCCGTCGGTCACGGACCCGTGCCCATTACACAACCGCACTTACGCCGAAGCATGGTACTTACACCCTTTGTATTCTAATACTGATTTTATTACTCATTATATCAAATTAATGATTTTTTATAATTTGTATTGAGGCTTGTTTCACCAATCGAGTGGTTACAACATGTAGTAACTAACGTGACTCAACAAGCTCCTATGGTGCTACATGAACAAACGAGTCCGACAAAAGGAAGATATGTGGTTTCTCTGTCCATTAATTTTGCAGGCATGCGAGAGCAACAACTTGGTCAAACAATTATTATCCATGTCAATTTTACTGCTGCACAACAGCCACATGTTGCTGCATGTATTGCTGTGAGGAAGACACTGATCTAAATAGAACGTCAAACAAATCACGTATTTCCAGACTACAATTACTTCAAGATTAAAGTGTTCAAATACGATGAGCCGGACGTCACACAAATGCCTAAATGGATATCACCAGCGTATCAATCTCCCATTGTATATAACTTATAGTTAGTCATTATTTTTTAATTTTGTTTTGTAATGATTTTCCAATATGTATACTAACACACTTTTTTTGGTTTCCATTTGACTCAAGGACGCAATGTATAATAGCTTCATGCACGCTGACCAAGGTCTAAAAGAAGTTCTATGTCAGGTATTGAGGAACATTGGCTGGACATTCATAAGAGCTGACTCGAGTCGAGTACGTGGCGGTTGGCAAGCCGACATTACCTTATCATCATCCACGAATTCGATGAGAATATTTGGAGAGACATTCCACATGCCCTACAAGGCTAGGGATAGTGCATACATATATGCACAATATTATGTTGATAGGTTCTTAAGAATCGACATTATCGATATTAATCATAGTTTGTATGTCTCTATGATTAGTGGTCATGATGTGGATGATCTAGGTTCCAAGTATCTCATTTATGTAAGATTTAATATGTACGATGAATTTCATATGTAATCTACCCTAGTTAATATTTGTGATGAATGTTTATCTCTACTATTTCCTATATATACATATATATACACACATGTGACAACCTTGTCAGAATGATTGAAATATTTTATTAGAATTAAGCTACTGTGCGCAGGAAAGGAAATTGCTGGAGGCGGACACTTTCAGCTCCCACTATTTTGGCTACACTTAATACCGGTTGGAAACCCTAACCAGTACTAATCGAGCAATTTAATACCAACCGTGGTCCGGAACCGGTACTAAATGCCCCAAATTTCTACTCCCACCATTTTAGCAAGTTTAGTACCGGTTAGAAGCCCTACCCAGCACTAAATGGAGCAATTTAGTACCGGGCAAAGGCTATAACTGGTACTAAGTGTTGCAACTACAAATACTTCATCTTCTCCAAACACTTAGCAGTTTCCAACAAGCTGCGGTTATTCCTCCCTCCGTCCTGTGCTGCGCCCCGTCCCCGTTGCCGTCACCGTCGCCCCCGTCCCTGCGGTGCCTCCCCGCCGGCCCCATCCCTCGACCCCAGCTCCTTTGCCCGCCGCGCTGCCTTCTCCCTGCCTCCTCCCGACGCGCCATTGGGCCACCTCCTCCCCCCCGCCGCCGGCGCCCCTCGCTGCCTCCATCCTCCCGACCTTCTTTCAGGCCACTATTGGTATATTTAACGATCATGATAAATCCGCAAGCGCACGGATATACCGTTGTAGCATTTCACCCAAGAGTATTCCTAAGGGTATCGTATTTCCCCAAGGAAGGCGGGTAGGTCAAAAGAGTTTACTATGCATTTGAGTATACCATAGATGGATAGAGACAATACTCAAGGCAGGGGTAAGATAATGATAAAGGAGTAGTATGACACACACATGAATCATCTCAAGATAACAAAGTTAGGGAGAAGGACTAAGAGTTAACTCTAGGTTCATATGTACTTCCTATATACTGCATAGATCATACAAACATAACATACATACACATTGTATAGGACTCAGGCCAATGCACCCAGGCACACATGGGGAGATAGTACCCATACCGATTCCGCCTGGCAAAGTTACTGCTAATTTCTAAACTCCTACAGCGTACCCGAACATGGGGGATTATGAAGGACAGACATAGCTGTCACCACCTGCCGCCTACCCCTAGCAACCAGTGGGGCAAACTCATATCCAATGAAGCTAATCAATCCGAGCACCATGCTTGCATTGTAAACAACACTCCAGCCGACCTGACCTATTGTGACAAGGGCTGAAGCCGCCATAAGTATGGACATTGAATCGACACCATAGCATAGATCAACTAAGCTATATAAGGTATATACGCACACAGAGTATGTACTGAAGCATGATCTCAAGGCATACATGAGAGTATATAAGCCTATACTAAGATAGCAAGGGTATATGACTAGCATACGAGCGTATAAGCCTATCACATCAACGTAGCAAGGGTATAAATCTAACTCATGCATAGAAGAACCAAGCACGGTACTATATAAAGAAGATGAATACTTTGAATAGAATAAAGTCAACCTAGGAATGTAAGATACAAGAGCCATACCCTAGACTCCAAGAAGAACTGGAACCTGAAGGAGAACTACTTTAGCCTAACTCCACTAACTTGAAAACTAAGACGGAGAGAATGATTCACTTGTGGTGTGTGTCCTAGAATGGAGCCTCTACTCTCATATTTATAGGCTCATAGAGGTGGTTTACATGAGGAATATTCAGGGAATCTCCTACAACCAACATAGGGAAGTTGTCAACCATCGTTACGTGGAAGCTGATCAACACAGGAGCTAGAGGCGGTTCGGCCGATTCAAGGGTTTGGCCGAACCCCTGGTGGTCCCTCTTGCAATCGCCTTCGCATGGTAGTCTGACATGTGGGTCCCAATGACGGTTGTGTGCGTTATCCGATTGATTGAGGTGGTTGTGGTAGTTTATGGGCCCTTCAATTCATGGGATGCACACGTGGCAGGCTCCAAACCCGTATCGATAACCTTCGTAATTTGGTGTACCAAGCCCACGGCTGTCGGTCAACATGCCCCAAGAGTAATTGGCAAAGTGTAGCTCTAGAGGGTAATTATCGTCGAGAGGAGTACATAAAAAAGTACTCGACGCGTTGCCCTGCATGCGAAAAACAAGCTGAAAAAATAATTATTAAAAAACTGACTTAGCTTGATCCATGGACGGTTGTCGATGAAGCCGCAACGGTTGCTGATGAAGCCGACTAGTCGGAGTTGATTCCGACTAGTTGTTGACGGTATGAGGCTTGCCCTCGACTAGTTTTCTAGTCGAGACGAATAGTTGAAGTGGTCGTTTGCGAGCTGGCATAGACGTCTTACTCTTGCAAAAGTAGTCGATCGCATCGTCGGAGATTTGTTAGTGTTGCCACGCAAGCTGATGTCCTTCTGGTAGCTTTTTTGGTGTGCGCATAGCTGAATACACCATTGATTTCCAACACCAGAGGGAATAACAGTAGCTATTTCTTTATTTTGATGCTTGGTGTGCTTTTCCGTCTCCGATCAACAAAGCTGGTCTCCACTTCGGACTCGACTAAGGAAATCGACTCCCTGTAGGATTCCATCTTCACACCATCCAATTCTATTCCATCTCGATCTTGATGCTTGGAGATGATTAGCGGCAGGTGAATTGCTCCACTTTGCACTCCGTTTCAAATTCCAATTCGGCGAGAATAGATGCTAGCTCGAAATTAGCTTGTCCGACGACTTCACCTCGGACTCCAACATAGTTGCACACCGAGTCGTCGATTGGATGGGAGAACAACGTTCTTGTCTTGTAGAGTAGATTGATCATGATGAGGTCCTTCAAGTTTGCCCGATGATCTCGACGATCACCCCTACCTGGCACGCCAGATGTCGGTGTTTTATACCCAGCAACCTACTGAGGGGTATCCCGAGGTAGTAGATTGGTTGGTGGGGGATCGCCGGACCTGGAACTCGAAGGTAAAAGCGAGGACACAAGACAGAGATTTATATAAGTTCAAGCTGCCAGAGTAACGTAATACGCTACGTTCTATTTGGAGTGTTGTATATTGCGCCCTGCGCTTGGGTGTTGTTTTGTGTTGAGGATTTGGTCCTCTTGGTTCAGGTTGATCCTGAGGTGGTTCTCTGAGGTCTTCGCCTACCTATCTAAGGACTCATGCTCTCCTTTATATACTCCAGGGGGCGGGATTACTAGTCGGTTACAAGAAGTCCTAGTAGTATTACATGGGATGAGTCCTAGTAGAATTACAGAGGAATCGTAGTAGGAGTCCGCTTCTTCCTTCCTTGCGGGTACTGGGGATCTATCCCCGACAGCCTCGTCCCCAAGCGCCCCGGTTGGTTTTTTTTCTTCTTCTTTTTTCATTTTTTAAGTAAATTCATTAAGGAAATTGTACCTTTTTCCATTTTTATTCCATGCAATTGCAATATGATAATAAATGTGTTTTGATTAGTTATCACAATGTACATGAGATCTAAACCAACAATTGTAAATTTCTTCCATTATTTTGGACAATCTTTTATTCTTAGCATTTCATGAATTATGATGTTTTACAGCGTAATTACTATTGAAGTTGATGTTTGCGGAATAATGTATCTGATTACAATTTTATTTGGATAGTTTGGCCTAACTATGGCATGTGGAAGTTCTTTTCTCCATGGTGGTGGCGGCCGTGGAGGTGGCCGCCATGGTGGTGACGGCCATGGTGGTGGCGGCCGTGGACACTAAATGTTCAAGGAGCCACCATTGACTTGTCCTCCAGAAATTCACTTCCCTAATCACGTCACTGACTTGCCTACCGGTGATCGAAGCAAAGGAGCAGTTCCCAACATAGTAATATTGTTTCCTTCTTGTAATTGATTTTTTTACTACACATGAATAATTCCTAAATTTACTTACATAAAATGTAACTTATCGACCCTATTAGATGGCTCAAAGATGTTGTTGAAGCCTCAGGATCAAATAGGATAACTTTTCATAGGACTGACGTGGAGGCCTGCCTACAACAGTTTAAAGATCATGGGTACTTTGTGCCAGACTTCTCATATTTTCGAATAAAGCAGCTCGAGGAGGGAGGGCTTTGTCGGTTGAATCAACATGACATAGTATGGAACATTCTTTTATCATTCTAATCATTCTTTTATGTTACATCTTTAGTTATGTTACATCTTTTAACTTTTATCACGTTATGATCATCTTTTAGGATTTCTTTGGTATAACCATTGCGTCAACGAGCTTAAGTGCGATTCTAGAACAAGTCTTGAATGTGTTGAATTTGAGTTACCAAGATGCAAATATGATACACAACAGAAATTTTAAGCTCCAGTCTTATATCACTTTGTATAGGCTACGTCAGTTTACCTCTCCATTGTTCAAGATTTATGGTAGTGTATGTGACCGTCCATGTGAAGTGGAGGAAAGTGCACTCATCCGTGCTCTAGCTTATTTTAATGAAGTTCTTGGCTGAATGATTGGAGACCTTAACTATGTTCGATATCTAAGGAAGCGAAGCAAAGTATAAAATATGTAACATGCATGGATGTACCGGTACCCTATGCTTTTCTTATGGATTTTTGAACTTGTTCTTTCTAAGACCTTAAGTATTGATGTATATATTTCATTGCATATACAATCTTTCCTAAGTATTAATGATTTGAATGGGTTGATATATTAACGTAATATTATTTGTAAAAGCTCCATCAGATAAGAATACAAATTATAAAATAAAGGGAAAATGAAAGGGGAAAAAGGAAAAGGAATAACATTTAGTACAAGTTAACCAACAGGTACTAAATTGTCATGCGCTACAGCGCGATGTGGCTTGTAGTTTAGTACCGGTTGGTTTCACCAATCGGGCGTGGTATTTAATATCGAACTAGCGGTACCGGACGGACGCTCGGTACTAAAGGAGGGTTATCGACCGGTACTAGAGGTCGATCATCCAGTAATGTATAGTGTAGATCTAGATGCATAATGATGTCTATAAATCTAGAAAAGCCGACGACCAATAATTTCAAAGGGAGGAAGTATGTCAGCATTGGCTCGGGTGGAATTCACTGTAGTACTCAATTTGCATAATCATAATAATAGATTTCCAAAACAAGTATTGACACGAATTCATTACTTCAGTTCAAATTATTTTGCTTGCGGGCCATTGGCTACACGTGCGGCAGGATGGATCAGAATGCACTCTGGCGCCACTAAATCGATCAGTTTTTTTCGCCACCCAGCACCATCCCCTTCCGTCGCCGCTGCAGCATCTCAACAACTCTCAAGCGGACGCTGGTCCCAGCCCCGCTGCGCCATGGGGGAACTGCGCAGCGCATTTCTTGATGCATATGCACGAGGAAGATGCCACCTTGGAGCAGTAGCCACCGACGTAGGAGTCTCCCTTTTCCAGGCAGATGGTGCGGCACGTCTCGTCGGACGTGCACTCGGTTTCCGTCCTCTCGTAGCAGTAATTTCCGGCCATTCCGCCTGAACCAAAAGATCGAGTTTATTTGGAAGTATTAACTTGTGTCGGGGCCTGTTTGGACACGAGTGTTAAACTAACATCTCATTTTTAACATCCTTTTAGCACATGACCTCCTAAACAGGGGTGTTAGAAAGGGTGTGTTAAAGTTTAACACCCCTAATTTCATAAACACATCAAAAGCATGTTAAAACTTGTTAAACCTGTTAAAAGTGATCCTCCAGTCCACACTTTCCCTGATTGCCCCTCTATCTCTCTCCTCCGCTGCCCCTCTTCTTCCTCCCGCATCGCATCCGCCCCTCCCACCGGCATCTCCTCCCGCCAGCCATCCCCTGCCGCCGGTCCTTCCCCGCCCGCAGGTCCTTCCGCCGGCCATCCATCCCACTGGCTATCCCCGCCCACAGGTCCTCCCCTCCCGCCCACCTTTGTCTCCTCCCCACGCCGCCTCAGATCCACAGTGTGGCGAGCTGGTGGACGGCGCCTTGGGCAGCAGCGGCGGTCGCGTTGGGGTCCCGCACCTTGGGCGGGCGCCCGCGGCCCTGCTTTGGCAGCACGTCGGGGGCGTCATCCCCTCCGGCCGCCATTCCCTCCGGTCCTCCCCTCCCACCGGCGTGTCCCTAGGTCCTCCCCACGCCGCCGCGCCTTCATCTCCTCTCCAAGCATGGCCTGCACTCCTTCGCCCCGGTCGTGGCCGCGGTGCTGGCCCATCTCCGAGCCTCCGGTGTCGCCGTGCTCCCAGGCCTCACGGAGCTCGAGCTGGCACTACCGTTCTCCGGCGAGGCGCCTGCTGCAATGCCGTGCACGCGCCGCAGCCTCAACGCGGCCTCCGACCAGTGCCGCCGCGACTCATCCTCCTCCAACCGGCACCGCAGCCTCAATGAGGCCTCCACCGTGTCGTCACTGTTCTCTTGGTGCGCGTCCTCGTCGCGGGTGGAGGAACACGAGGTGACGGAGATGGTGGAGGTGGCGGCCTCCAGGATGTTCGACGGCGAGGAGGCGGCTCCTCGCCGTCGGCGCCCCCCGCGGCCGACCCCGACGCCGTGCTCGACGCGCTGCTGCTGAAGAAGGATATTGACCAGATTGGGATACTGAAGGAAGAAGTTGAGGAGGGGCAAAGGAGAGGAGGGAAAGGAGGGGCACTGTTGTCATTTCCTACCAAAAGTGTTAATTTTTAGCACACCATCCAAACACTCCAATGTGTTAAACTTTAGCACTCCATTTGAGAGTGTTAAACTTTAATACTATGCTAAAATTTAACACGGGGTATCCAAACAGGATCTTAATATGGAGAAACTTTGAGATGAATGACTGAATGTTCTCCTGGGAACTCACCGTATGATGACGCCATGGCTCCGGGAAAATCACCATATGATGACGCGACGAGCAAGGCCAAGGTGAAGCCAGCGACCACGAGGTTCTTGTTGAACGACATGGCTAGATGTGGAGGAGTGCTGCACCCTACACACAGCTGCGCGCTTTATGCATCACGAGAGCCAATGTGTTAGGTATTTATAGAGTGGTCGGCTGGTGCTGATCTTTCAATTCATTCAAGCTATGTCATTGATGGAACTGCAAATCCAATTATTGGATACTAATTTGAATATGGTCTGATGTTGTGTGAGTTATTATCCTTTGGTTAGTTTTATTATTAAGGATGGATATGGATGTCTAGAAATCCAAATTATCTGTATTCATGTCCACCAAAAAGACTAATATGGATATCTGTATTCATATACAATTTAAAAATAGATGTCAAAATGGATGTATCCGAATCTATCAGATTTCAGATTCGTATTTGAATAAATTGTGGAATATCCTATCCGCAAAGAATAAATTACCCTATGCAAAATGTAGCAGCAATCAGGCGCACCTCGAATTATGGTGTTGAATGATTGTACCAGCTATCTACGGCCCAAGATAAGATTTACAACCAGTGAACCAGATCATCTGGTCACTGGTGTATTCGTGAGCTTCTGTAGCCAATTGCGTGAAAATGAATTTATTAACTATATTTGGTGATAATTGACGGCTGTGTAGCCACATGCACATATATACATGACAAATTGAGTATAGTGATTTGTTTTTGGAACAAATTACTCCCTTCAAGTATAGCGAAAGTCCAGATAACCACTAAACTATGTTTTGGTTCAATTTACACCTAAACTATACTATTTGGTTCAATTTACCCCATAATGCAATTTGTTCTTTTTTTCTCCATACACAAATTGAATTTTAATTTAAAACTTTGCAGGGTGGTAGTGGACATCATAATCTATATTAAAAAATATTTTATGAATTTTTCATCATTATTTTTTATATAATTTTGTATCTCAAAGATAAATTTTATTATTAAATATCCTACCTATCAAATAATAATAAAAAATTATGATATATTTTTCTAACATGTCTTATGATATCTGCTATCATCTTGCAAAACTTGAACTTAAAACTCCACTTGTGCATGGAGAAACAAAAGAGATAAATTGTATTAAGGGGTAAATGGAACCAAATGGCATAGTTTAGGGGTAAACTGAACCAAAAATTACTTTAGGGGTTATCCAAACTTTGGTTAGATTTAAGGAGAGTAATTTGGACTTTTTTCTTTTTATTTGTGTGGTACAGATTCTGGTGTTATTAAGTACTAATCACCTGGTTACTTGAGTTCAATCAGTACGGAGGAGCAGCTACAGTAACATGGTTATTTCTATTTTCCTTTTCATGTTATGCATGGAGAAATTGCAATTGTTTCGTTGTGAAACCTACTATCTACTGTTTCTTGTTCTTTCTATGAATTGACTTCAATGAGCATAGATATTTTGTCATCTCGCCAGCAAGAAATCAATATGCGTTCCTGGCGTGAGGCTGGAAAATTGAGAAATTTGCGCTCCCCGCAAATCAGGACGAAATGGATTTTTGGTGTGCATCGATTTATTAGTATCAATAGCAAAGGATACATCATAGATTTGGATAGAACGATTTATTACTAAGAGGTATGCAGCATTGGCTCCAATAGCAGGGGTAGGTAGAACACTGTATTACTCGATTTGGTTGTGCTTGTTGGGCACCAGTTCATCAATTTCTGGAAGGATACTTATGTTTGCATGATCCTAGTAACAGATTTCCAAAACATAAGCATTGACAAGAATTCATTATTTCAGTTCAAATTTATTTGCACGCCATTGGCTGGCTACACATGTGCGGCTTGATGGATAAAAATGCTCTCTCTGGCGTCACTGAATCAGTTGATCACCAGCGTCTCAAGCGGACGCTGGTCCCGCGGCGCCATGGGGGAACCACGCAACGCATCGCTTGATGCACATGCACGAGGACGAAGAAGCGGCCTTGAAGCAGTAGCCACCGATGACGTAGGGGTCTCCCTTTCGCAGGCAGGTGGTGCGGCACGTCGCGTCGGACGTGCACACGGTCCCCGTACTCTCGTAGCAGTAATTTCCGGCCATTCCGCCTGAAGCACAAGATCGAGTTTATTTGGAAGTATTAACTTGCGTCTCAACATGGAGAAACTTTGAGCTGAACGACTGAATGTTCGCCGGGGAACTCACCGTATGATGGATCGTTGGCTCCGGGGAAATCACCGTATATTGACGCGACGAGCAAGGCCATGGTGAAGCCAGCGACCCCTAGGTTCTTGTTGAACGACATGCCAAAGATGCGGAGGAGTGCTGGTGCTGCACAACTGCGTATGCACCAAGAGAGACGATGTGTGTTCGGTATTTGTAGAGTGGTCGGCTGGTGCTGGTCTTTCAATTCATTATTATAGCTATGTCATTGATGGAACTGCAAATCCAACTATTGGACACTAATTGAGTATTTTGTGATGTGGTGTGAGTTACTATCTTTTGGTTACTTTTTATTAGGGATGGAGGATATGGATGTCTGGAAATCCAAATTATCCGTATTCGTATCCACCAAAAAGGCTAATTAATATTTATATCTGTATTCATATTCGAATTTAATGTGGATGTCAAATGGATGCATCCGAATCCGATTTTCAACATTTTCCTTTATCCCATTTCAGATTCATATTCAAAAACAAAATGTGGAATTACCAAGTATGAAGAGAAAACGAATCCGAAGCAAACAAAGAAACAACCGAAGAATAAGTTGGACAATATGAAAAAGCAATATACATGGTTTATGGAGTTCAAGAATTGTGCCAATGGGCTTAGATGGAATGAGGCAAAGCAAACTATTGATTGCTCTAAGGAATGGTGGGATGAACACCTTGCTGTAAGAATTGTCCTGTCTTTGTTCATTATTCAATTTAGTTCCTTCAACGTGGGCTAACTTGATAATTTCTTCCATTTAATTTAAGAGATGCAACAATCCTGATAAAGATATCAAACGCAATCATGTGAGGTTCAGAAAATAAGGACCGGAGCACCTTGATGATCTACATATGTTGTTTGATAAGGTTCATGTTAGAGGTTCTAGTGCATCTTGTCCAGGAAATATTTTCTCTGATGAGTCAAATGATGAGGATGTGGCTGAGGTAAAAAAAACTCGTGAAGAAAATGATGTAAAGTTGGCAGCCTTGAAGAAATAAAACTAGGAAAAAAAAGAAATGCAAGGACTGCTCTACTACTACTGAAGATAAGGATGAGAAGAGTCCATTCTTTCGCCTATACAAGAACACATGTTTGAAGATAGAAACTGCAGCAGAGAAGATCTCCACAAGTGTTGAAGCATAATCAACACCTCCAACCAACCTTGTCTCTAGCATAATGCAGAGGCCATAAAGATGATAAAAGATTGTGGGGTGCAAGAGAAAACAGCTCTAATGCATATAGCCACCTTTCTAATTGTCAAGCCTGAATTTAGGGAGGTCTTTAGCATGCTGGAAACAAATGAAGGAAGGTTCGATTTGCTTGAGAGGGAGCATGCAAAGGAGTTGATGAAGCGCATGTAGAAGCTTTCGGTTATTTATTCCTAATGTTGTGTTGTGAGAACCATTTATTTGCTTTTGTTATTTGAGAACCATTTGAAATAATGTTACTTGTGCTCTAAAAGATTATTTGCTTGTGTTATCTGAGAACCATTTGAAATCATTGTTGTACATATTTTAGTCATGCCATTATTATTCATATTTTTGCTATCCACATTTTGATTGTGTCATTGTCGTCCACATTTTGATTCCGCCCGTATCATTGCTGTCATAATCATTAATACATTAATATCTTGTGTAGATGGCTAGCAACATGGAAGATTTGGCAAAAAATGGTCAAAAGGGTCTATTGTTTCTAGGTGAACTTTCCCAACAAGCTACCATTATCGGTCAAATGGGTTACCAGTGCACTGAATGGTATTTGCATAAAGAAGAATACAGGAAAACACCATAAACTGGACTTCAATGGGTTATGAGGTGCATGGGTCGTCCGAGGTACTTCTATAAGATGTTTCGAGTGAGCACTTATGTTTTCATGGCACTGCATGACTTGCTAATCTCGAACTATGGTTTGACATCAAGTAATAATGTATCATCAATGGAGTCATTGGTGATATTCTTGCGGATCGTTGGATGACCCTAATCATTTTCACAAGCTGAAAATCATTTTACCCAGTCACTCTGGATAGTTCACACTAAATTTCATGAAGTGCTGAATTGTTTGCGCAAGTTAAAAGGACAATATCAAGCCAAGGGATCCTACTTTCTCTACTGAGCATGATAAGGCCAAAGAGGACCATTTCTAGCCTTATTTCAAAGGTGTTATTAGACCTATGTATTGACAGTTCACATGTTCCAGTAATAGTGCTAGCAAAGGAAGTGGTCAACCACACATGTCGACATGGTGGTTAACCACACATGTCGACATGGCTACACATCTTAGAATGTGCTAGCTGTTTTTGATTTTGACATAAGGTTTATCTTTGTGGTTGCTAGTTGGCCGGGCTCTGCACATGACATACGAATCTTGACTCATGCGTTAGCAAATTTTCCTTCGTTTCCCGTGCCTCCTAAAGGTATACATGTTTCTGTACTAAGTTATCAATATTTCTATTATTATTTGCCTTTGTTGATTTGGTTTTATAGGTAAATATTACCTCATGGACTCTGGTTATCCAAACTGAATAGGATATTTTGCCTTTTTAAAGGAAGCACATACCGTATACTAGAGTTTCAACTTTGTAATGGGCGTGCTCCTCAAGGGAAGTACAAATTTCTTGCATTCATTCTTCGAAATATCATTGAGTGGACTTTCGGAGTCTTGAAGCAGAAGTGGCGTATTTTGAAAGGCATTCCAAGTTTTCCTACTTGTACTCTGAAGCATATAATTCTAACTTGTATGGTATTACATAATTTTATCCGTGACAGCAATTTGGATAGAGAGTTCGATAGATGTGATACGGATGAGGAGTACCTACTACACCAGACAAGTGCCATGGCAACACAAGGAGATGACAATCCAGATGATGGAGAGAATGAGGATACCATGAATACCATTCGCAGTAGAATAGCTGATGCTTTGGTTAGTGCAAAAGAGAGATAATTATGTTAACAGAGGACATCATTATATGAACCATATATCTTTTGTAAAATACTATCGTTGTATTTATGTGGACCATATGTTAATGGTGGATGCAAAACTTAAAAAAATCCCTTTCTAAATTGGTAATTTGCATGTGAATATGTACGGCACGGTGTTTTATGATCAATTTGAATATCAATAGTCTCGCAGATCTTTAGGGGCATTACAGACATTTCTTACCAAACCTACAGTTTTTCAAAGCTATTCCAACCGAATGGCTTTTAGCTTTCTCACAACTCACAACAATTTTTTCCACAGCTCAGAACAACTTTTTCCACAGCTCACAACTATAACAGCATTTCCATAGCTCACATCCTAACCTAATAGGTGATTTTATTTTTGAAGTAATACATAAAGGATCCTAAAACCTCGAGGAGCATGAGCACCGGTTGTAACACCAACCAGTATTAGAAGGCCTTCAGTGGCTACTAAATTTGGACACAATAGTTGTCGATCATTTCCTAATGGCTAGAAAGGTCTCCAGTGTGTATATGTGGCTAGTTTGGTTGCCTATTTTCTTTCTGTGTTATAGCAACAATGCATGTGCCTTGCCATGGGAGAAAAATAAATTGTATCTACGTTCGAAGCTCAAATAATATTTGTCCAAAACTCATTTGATCTAGCAGGCCTTGCTAATAAAAATATTTGTCCAGAACTCATTTCATACTAGAAACCTCGGGCGGCTTTGCCACGCCCTTCGTGTGGGTTTAGTTGGTATTTCCATTTCATCATTATTTTTCATATAATTTTGTATCCCAAGAATTTATTATTAAATGTTATACCCTATTAAAATAATAATAATAAAACATATGATGTATTTTTTAATACGTTGGTGAGTTATGATACCTGCAATTATCTCGAAAAAAATTAACTTAAGACTTCACTTATGCATAGAGAAATAAAATAATAAATTAGTACAGATAAATTGAACCAAATGGTATAATTTAGGGGCAAAGTAAACCAAGAAAAAGTTTAGAGGCTTATTCGGACTTTTTCTATATTTGAAGGAAGTAATTTGGATTTTTCCTTGTTTCTTTAACATAATTGGAATGTAAACGCACTATGAATTTTGAATTTATTGATTTATCTTTAGCCGTAGAGAGAAGCGACATAATTGGAGTGCTTAGAACCTTTCCTGTTTGAGTTCAGATAACATTTGGGTCACATATTTGGGGCCTGGGAAACAGAAGCATCATCGTTTTACGAAAAACATACCTTGTCAAATCTACCAGTATTTCGACTCCTGTTCTGCAATAATGACGCAGGTTTTTGGAGATGCTTCTTGTATGTTGACGGGAATTCTTTTTTCTTCTCTCGAGAGATGTGCTCAAGGTTTTTTTATTGCCCTTCAGGGAGTTTATTTTGTGCGAGTTAGCAACGATTGGAATTGTAAGCGTTGTTGGAGAAAAAATATGCTATAATAGTGAAAGGGGAACGACACGACAACTCGAGTAACGGGCGTTGGTACGGGAAGAGTCCTGAGATTTATGGAGCCGAGCCGCACTACAGCTCAAGCAAGCAATGTAGTGCACGTTCACGAATGTGCTGGAAAAGAACTACGCTAGCTCGTGTTTTGGCTGCTTGATTGAAACAAGACAGGGATCGAACGGGCGTTGTTTATAGTAGACGTGGCCTGACGTGGGCTCCATTTTGGGGATTTCATTTTATAGCGGTTTCGGACAAGGATAAGGTTGTGGATGGCAATTGTTGCTGTTCTGAAGCTCGTAAGGACATGCGTGATGTAGAGGAAAGAAGAAGTGGCACGAATCTTTCTGAAGTGCACGTATCTCTCACGTATGCATGCGTGTTAGACCAGCAGGCGTCAAAATCCGGCCATATACCAAGCCAATGGTGGGAGATAGTGTCTTCTTCCTATAATTAATATGAAATTTTCTAGACCTCGAGAGTTATAATATTGATTCTTTTTGCATATTACTGAGATACATAGAAGATTCTTATCAAGATAATAGATGTTTCTTTTTTTTTAACTAACCGCACAAGATCATTGATATAGAAAAAATACAAGACTACAGCTCTGGAGGTCATAGGCAAGAAAATGAAAAGAAAAGAAAAATAAAAAAGACTCGCCCGGTTGGAATCGGATATCAACGTGGGTAGCCACTCAACTCAAAATCGTCACACTAGACCGGTTGGATTGGAACGTCAACAAGGCCGCACCACTCCACTTGCCACGGTGGCAGAACCAAAGCCTTTACCATGGCACCCACCAAACATTCTCACGCTTAAGAGTTCGTCGAAACCTCCAGGCACAACTCTGTGTCATCAGGAACCCAGAGAAAACAGACCACACCTCACCGAGAAGGCTACCTCCATGCGGGACCTTTCGTCATAGTGTTGTTGCAACACCACACTCCACCTGATAGAGTGATTCCATCAAATCCGGACTCTCGCATGTTGCCTCGCGGTCACCACCATGATAACACAACGCGCGGGAGCCTCGCCACATCCGTCGTTGGAGTCCACCTCGCTCTCGTCGCCTCGAAGAAAAACCACCACGTGCGGGGGTCTCACCATGTCCACCACAGTAATCCATCCATTTTTTATATGTCACCATCAGAATGGTGAGCAATGTCGCCCTGCTCCCCAAGGTCTCCATCAAACAGCGATGCCACCACCCGTAGGTCGACTTCACCTCGTTGCTTAACCCGCCCACATGTCCATTGCTACCGTACCAGCAAGCCTAAGATGTCGCTTGTGTCGTCTGCTGACGATGTACCACACCGGAGTAGCCCAAGCAAAGCTGAGCAACCCGCCATAGTCCGCTGCAAGCTTAATCTTCCCATGTTGTCGGTGCCGCAAGCGCTGTCCTTCGATGCAATCTCACACCGCACAGATAGTTGCAAATAGTGCCAGCCGCTGTGGTTCGCTGCAAGCAGCCAACCTGACAAGCATGCGAAGACCCCGGCCGCCACCACAACTACAATCGCCACCATGTGTGGTCGGCAATCTCCATCAAGCTCACCATCCTGCAGCATGCCCTCTGACTGTAGTCTTCCATGACCATCAGCGTCACCCGTATTGCTAGAAGCCGAGTTGGGTCTCTAGAAGCGAAACTTTCAAGGAGAACGATGCCAATGGTGCCATCGTCGCTCATCCAGGATCTGGATAGGGTTTTCACCTAGAGAACCCATGCAGGTAGGGGTGGGGCTTGAACATAACATCCCCAACGGGAAGAATGATGCCCTAGGGTTCCGCCGCCATCAACACCAGCAAGCTTGCCGGCAAAGGCTTTTGCCCGGAGCATCCCATCCCAAGCCACCACACGCACACAGCCAAACAGTATTAGGACCGTAGCCATGGAAGCCCCGTCGGGACGGCGCTACCGTCGTGCCTCCGCCTGCCATGTTGTTTTACCTCCTCTCCTTGCGACGCCATCGCACGGCAGCCACGGTCTGCTGCACACGGTCGCTCCACGACCCACTCCGGCCTGTCGCTCGCCCTGCCCTGGGCCGCCACCTTGCTGCCGCCACGCAGCCACATGCCGGACCAACCGCTCTCCGTCCGCCGCCGCTAGCCGGTCGCGTGCCACGTGCCTTCGCGCACGTGCGGCCTCCGCTCCCTCAATTGGCCACCACTGCTCTTGCACGGAGTCACCACCACGCCAACAGCCATCCTCCTGCCACAACCGCACGTGGCCACCACCTCCACGGCTTCCCAGATCCACCACAGGCGAGCCACCGTGGTCGCCACATCCTTCTTCCCACAAGCAGTGCGCTGCTAGGCTGGGCCACCGCCTCCACCTTCGTACCTGGGTCCAACCGCCGCAAGCCGCGCCACTTACCCAAGACCTCCATTGACTTAATATCCCGCCACCGCACGGATCCAGTATTGCCGGATCCGCCTCCCCGAGCCGCCGCCATCACCATGGCCGGCGGATCCACCATGGCCACCCAGCCCCGGGCCCCTGCCCGGGACAGGCACCCACGGCCAAAACTGGGCAGGAAGAACCCATCGCCGCCATCCTAGGGGCCGGCGCGGGCTTCCGGCAGACCCCTCCAGCGGCGGCGAGGGGAGGGAAGGAGAGGAAGGGGGTGGTGGCGGCGAGGGTGTGCGGTCGCCGCCTGAGTCGCCCGAGCGGGGGCGACGCAGGAGCTCTACAATGGACTGCTCGTTAGAGATTATTCCTAGATTAATAGATGTTTCCTTGAACCAAAAGAAAGCTTATGTCGTAGTAGTACCAGATTTCCGAAACATAATATTGACATGGATTCACTACAAATTTATTGGCTACGCATACGCGCAGATCGATCGATCGAAACGTTTCTGTTCTTCTCAATATGCCCCTAGCTAGCCAATCCAGTGCCACTGAATCAGTTGAGAACTCTCATCCCACGCCGTCCCGACGTCGTCGCCGTCGCTGGCTTGTCCCGCGGCGCCGTCGACGACGACGACGGCCCACCACCACAGGTCTTCCTACATATGCATACGCTGTCGCTGGAGCAGTAGCCACCGATGTAGCGGCCACTACCTGTCCTGTTCAGACAGGTGGTCTCACAGATGTCGTTGCTGGAGCTGCAAGAGATCGCCGTCGTCTCTTCGCAGAACGATGCTGTCACAACTGCAACCACAAATTTTTATTTTTATTTGGATGCATCACTAGAGTTTTGCAGAAACATTGAGCTGAGCATTCTCCAGGGACTCACCATGTGACGCGACGAGCAAGGCCAAGGTGAAGCCAAAGACGACTAGTTTCGTGTTGAACGACGACATGGCTGTATGTGGAGTGCTTAGTGTTTTTTTTTTTTTTGGGGGGGGGGGGGGGGGGGCGTTGGACTGCTTAGTGGTTTTGTGTGTTCGATCGGCATATGACTCGAGAGCCAATGTGTTCCATTTTATAGAGGTGTTGGCAGGCTAGCCTTCAATTCCTTCTATCCTGAATTGATATGCAAATTTTATTGGTTACTAATTTTGGTATCGTGGGATCTGGTGTGCATTAAAGCATTTTTTAGCAGTCCCCCAATAACCTTCCCAATAACTACTATAGGATCTCAGACTTATTGAGGATGCATGCTGCAGCAGATCCCGAATACTCCTCTCTCCCTCCCTCTCTTTCTCTCAATCCTAAGCAGCACCACATAAATGGCGCAGGATGGGCAGGAGGGCGTCGAGAGGAGCCTAGGCAGCGGTAGTGGCTCAGGCAAGGGATGGAGCTACGGTAAAAACTAATGGTCGGGGAGAGTAAACCCTTCCTTCCCGTTGAGGTGAATTATTGGGGGTGAACCAATAATTATTAGGGGAGGATTTTCTGGAGCTCTTGTTTCCTTAATTAATATGATAGTTATTAGGGAAAAAAATATTGTTGGAGATACTCTTAATACTTCTTTTAAACACAGTGCAATCACATACGTTCACAAACGCACGTACAATCAATCCTATGAATACACGCACGTAACTCTACCCTTATAAGATCTCCAAGAGTTGACAGATACTCGAGATTGATGAAGTCACCACTAGCGCCTCGCTATCGATGGGCACGTCACCTACTGCTGAAAGAGTAACGCCGATGAAAATCCTGGAATAAATATAGAAAAATGAGAGAACGAGTGCTGAATGGAGGACTTGAATCCTCGTGGGTAGGTTCCACCACAAGCAACGTTACGCTAAGTTTGCAACTATCTTTTGGTTTTAGAAGTTAATGAATGACTTGATCCTCTAGATATGATATTAACCAATGCCCCTTTTAAATAGGGTGCACAATCATTGTTTCAGCTATCTACGCCCTAGCATCAGCAATCAATGCCCCTTTAAAATAGGGTCTACAATTATCGTTCCACCTATCTATAGCCTATTAATTATTGTGCAAAAGAGCATTATTTCGAAATGACTGTGGACCTTTCATCTAGATGGATACAATACCCTTATTACCTCCTATAGATTAAATATTTATTTATATATTTTAATTTTGAAAATATGATTAATAGGAAAAATATCTTTCTATTTTGGTTTTGTAACTTGACTAAATGAATTTAACAATGCAACATTTTCGTATCGTGGTTTTTTCATACGTGATCAGGTATGACAATTTAACTATGCATACCATTTTGTAATGCGACAATGTACCATGTTTTTTTTCATGTTAACCAATTAGTTTTATTTCCATACGTGATAATATGACATGGGTGAGTATTAGCGTGCCGTGATTTTTCTCAGTGCAATTCGTATGCATCAGCATGTACGTCCAAGTTCATGGAACAGCTAGCAATGCTGCATTATTCATATGATCCGATCGTCTGGCAACAAACTAGTCTATGATAGTTTCCTCCTTTTTAGCGGGACTCCCTAATTAGCACGCACTAGGATGACTTTTGTGCGCCTGCAACCACGCACAAAAGTTTAGCAGGATTTCAAAGCATTTGCTAGTGTTGTATTCCCGAAATCGTGAGCTGAATGTTCAATTCTCCGGGGAAGGCCAAGGTGAAGCAGACGACGACTATTTTCGTGTTGGACGACGACATGGCTGTATGTGCAGCGCTTAGGGATTTTGTGAGAGGTATGTGACTGCTAGGAGAGCTGATGTGTTCCGTTTTATAGAGGTGATTGAGGGCTGGCCTTCAATGCGGTCTCCGCGAGATGGATATGCAAAATCCAATTGTGGTTGCTAATTTTGGTACGGTTTGATGTAGTGTGCGTTACCTTTTGGCTACTAATTTTGGTATGGGAAGAATGTGGTGTGCGTTAATGATTTGCTAATCTAAATATGGCAGTGAAAATCATTATATTCTATCAGCAATCAACGCCCCCTTTAAATATGGTGCAAAATCATGGTAGCCCCTGCAGTAGTATCTATCTGTAATCCAGGGTACGTATGTGAGCCATTCCCTACTATCTGTGATCATTATGTTCCAAATCTGGTTTCAATGTTGGTGTGCATTCGTGAGCCAATGGTGAAAGGATGTTTTTTTTCTTACATTTTTCTTATTTGTTTGGCACAGTACATCTCAAGAGGTGTTAGAATATTTCATTCTGCGTATTTATTGATTTATATGCTGCTCTACATTTGTACGAGTTTATAATAGTTTCATATTTTTCAACATATAATTGTATACAGAGAGCGCTAACATTGTATACTTTCTAGCCATCTTTAGAAAAGAAAAAAAATTTATCGACATAGGACATTTGGATGGCTAGGACGAGGACCTCGATTCGTGCAGTGCAAGTTTGTTTTTGGCACATTTCCTTGACATCTCGGCCTGATGCATGAGCTTTGGAAATCCATCAATGCCTCCAACTTGGCATCTGATTGATTTCTGCTTCAGGGCTGTTGGGCTCTTATATTTGTATATATTCTGCGGTTTTGCATGATCTGTCTGGTCTCTGGTCATTCGTTACCTTTTACGTATCTGAAAGTTGCTTATGATGGTTGTGGACTTAGGCAGCCTGATGTTATTTAGACAGTGCAGCTAGCTGGATCATAATTTTGGCTAGTAGATGTAAACCAATTTTTGGGCAAACCTGATTTTGTTTTTCACTTCTCCTCCAACTTCCTTTTGTCTGATGTTACTACTGATTCTGCTCCACCTTACATTCTTGCAGCTAGGGTTAAATTATGTTGCATGATCCTTTGTTATAGCTTAACATGCATCATCTTAGCGATTTTTTTCGTCGATAATATAAACTTGCCATCGCTGTCTGTTTGATAAGTTACAATTGTAGAGAAGAAAATTTTGGTGCTGCTGATGCGAGCGCTTATATATGCTGTCCATGCTGAAGAAGTCTTTTCAGGTTCGCATGCATAAAAATATCCTTGCATTTTGTCCTACGTGCTGTCTGCATCCACCGTTGTCCGGCACCAGGAAAAATCCTTATGTTGTTTAACCGCAAGTGCCGTGCATCAGAAGTTCAGAACAAGTCCAATGTAAACAAGAGTATCAATCATATCGCCATATTATAAGCACCGGTCTTAGGCCATGTTTAGTTACTCCCAACTCCCAACTTTGACACTATGCAAAAAGAAGATTCCCCATCACATCAAACTTGCGGTACATGCATGGAGTACTAAATGTAGATGAAATTAAAAACTAATTGCACAGTTTTGTTGTACTTTGCGAGACGAATCTTTTGAGCCTAATTAGTCAATATTTGGACAATAATTCACAAATACAAACGAAACGCTACAGTGTGCTACAGTGCTGTAACAGTAATTTGGCACCTCCCAAATTCCCCAACTAAACACGGCCTTAATCGGATAACTGCAAACTTGTGCCAGCAATGCTAAATTGAATTAGAAAAATCATGTACCGATAAATGGCAATTTTCTTGATCATGATATATAACCAAGAAGAAGCTGACACTTATGCCTCCATTTCAGAGAAGAAAGGCAGGCATGCTTCCGTCCTCTCGCCCCTCGCCGGCGGCGACGGCCTTCGCAGAGCAGCAGCTGAAGCAGCTCCGGGCACAGTGCCTCGTGTTCCTCGCTTTCAGGTAACGCGCCTTCGTCGACTTGTTGCTCACTTTCAAAGTTTCTTTTAATCCCCAGGTTTTACTTTTCGATTACCACTTTGCTGTAGCAGAGAGATGAATCTGATCTGGGCGGTGATTGATGACTTCTTGTGTGTTCTTCTGAATGATCAAATCTGATCTGGGAGTATTATGTAGAAACAACATGGAGCCCAAGAAGAAGCATCTGGAAATTGCACTTGGTCAATGTTCTGCGGAAGGTATGAACTGAATTCAGCAGATTCCATTTGGGCTTCTGGCTGGTACAAACAAATTTCACGGAATCATCCGCCATCCTGAATGAAGCTGAACTAACCCCATTGGCGACAAGCAGGCAGCGGTGGCGGAGAAGGAGACCAGCAAGAAGCCGACAAGGATGACAGCCGCGGCCAAACCGGGTCGTCTTCGTCTTCGCCGGTGTCATTCTCTGCAGCGACTGCTGGGTTGCCACCGCCGGATCTTGCGGCCCTGTCCTCGCTGCGTCTGTCGAGTCACCCGGGCGGCCGAACCAGGAGAGTGATACGTCGAGGAGTTGGCAAAATTCAGTGATTGAATGGGATTGCATCAGAATGGTTTCACTCTTATTCTACACTTTCCAGCAATTCATCGTCATCTTCAGAAATCAGAGCGTAGTGATGAGATGTCGTCTTGTGTATTTTTCGTACTACTCGTGAACAGGGTTGTATATACAGGATTGGTACGGTGTATTGTTCTCCCAAATTCATTTTATCGTTACCAACTTATGGTCAAATCGATTTGTCCTGCCAGTCTCTCTCCTGCATGCAGATATAGCGATGGATGAACCCATTCTATACTTCACCAGATTAATGGGTTACGTTCGAAGCTAGTTCGATTAGCGTTCAGTTATTTGTGATAACCAGTGTATGCCAAATGATTACATGGTTAGATCCTAGACGGGCGTGTTTGGCAGGATGAGCAGGGACAGTCTCGGTCTAGCCTGGTGGAACGTGGAAGCCCCTCAGGTCGAAGGTGCGCCTGAGTCTGGAGCTCAACATTATTAAGATTTCAGCATTCAGTTTCGTCAGAGTTATTTAGCTTTGCCATTCAGTTTCGTCAGAGTAGGAGAAGCAGAGTAAAGCCAGCGTCCATTTCAACAAGAAGAAACAGGAAGGGAGAAAACAAATACACTCTACTGTCTTGGACTTGGGCCTGGCCTCCTTGGGCCGCTTAGGTTGGGCCCGAGTACCTAAAGCTGTTGGCCTTTTTTTTTTTTTTGAGGATAAAGCTGTCGGTCTTTGGTACTCGGCTGGACCTCCACATTATTACTTCTGCTTCTCTCTTCAGGCTTCAGCAGGTTTCTTTGTCCATTTGCCACTTCAGCACAATTTTTGCTCACCAGATCATGATGGAGATGATGTAGTTCATGACACTTTGGCAGCATGATATCAAACTTGCAAAGCAATTTGAACAAAGGGGAAGGTTGCAAGGGACAAATGATGGTTCAATGTTTTCTGACTTGAGAAACAGTTATTGCCCCAAGTATATGAGAATTGATCCTCAGAGCCATTACTCAAAGATAAGTTTAGATTTTATATTCAATAGCTCTTGAACTTCAGATGAAGGCATCACTGACAAGGAGATGAATAATAGGTCACGAACACTTGTTAATAATAGGTCACGAACACTTGTTCATAGTTTCTTGGTTGAGATTTTACATTCATTGCCAAAGGTGAAAAGCTGCGGAAATCACTTTTGTAAAATACTAAACTCCAAAGTATCTTTACAAAATTGAACCGTAGTAAAATTTATATTCTGAAATTATCAGCCAAAGATAGAACTTATATAATGCCACAAAAAGAGCCAACTTTTCTTGCCAATGTGGAGGGGGAAGTATTAGCATACAAACATCGAAGGTTAGCTTATCCTGAACAAGGTCTAGCTAGCTTATATTTTGTAAAACTTGTAACTTTATTTCAGGAGAAAAGCCTAGGGACACCAGGTCCACTTTGATATTTTGGCCTGCAACTGCAAGCAGCTTCTTCCAAGCTACCAAGGGAGTCCCTCTTCTGTTGATGTCTCCACATTTTAGAGGCAATGCTTCAATCACAGAGTGAGACACAGTTTATATGTCCCCATGTATAATGTAGGAAGAGCTCAAAGAAGCCATGAGCAGTCTACTAGCACAAGTGGGAAAAGAGTTAATGCACTACAACATATTCAACATTTTTTAGTGTTTTTAATTATTCTTTTTCTTCATAATATTTCTCTCAAGGGACAAATCTTTTGTAGTCTAATTTTTGATGATTCCCGAGGAGAAAAATAGATTAGCAACCAAAAATCCCCAACCAATATGTCCCAATACAAAAATCATCAGCCATGTAGTAAATAATTCTTGGAGATATCTTAATAACACTGAAACACACCTTGGCTATGTGTGGAAATTCCAAATAACTGATAACCGTCAGCCATTCACAAAATGCCGATGAGAAAAGATGTAAAATCTAGTGGTGATAGTAACGCACCTCATCATTTTCTCCACACTGTTAACAAGAGGTAAGCACTAATGGAGCTTACCTCCTATATTTCTGTACAAAACTTTTCAGTTCTTCTACGAATTGAGAAAAATACATCGAGGTCATGTGAAACTTAGGCATCAGCAGTGATGCAAGCGCATCTTCTTAAAGTTAAGCCATAGAGATGCAGGCCCATTGCCATTCAGCTTGTAGTCCCACTGATATGGACAAATATGTTTGTATTCTAGTCCGTCGTAAATTTCTCTTTGTCCACTTTTTGCACACGTACAGTTTCTCGTGCCGGTCACGTGGACATATTCTTAGTAGTTAGTACAGTAATAGATAGGAGAAGTGTCAATTGATCAGCATGCAATGCATGCTTCTGACTGAAATTATCATATCTGAATGTTCCTTGAACAAAGATACAACCATGCATGCCCAAACTAACATCCTTCGTGAAGGACCGAAAGGGCGATCAGAGGGGGTGAATGGGAGCGTATAAAAATTCTCAACGAAAACAAGACCTATGTCCCAAATGCAACCTTAAAGCACACCGTGCGTTCAATCGTCAGGATGACGCAAGTCAACTCATGACTAGCTCACCCTAGGAACGATAAGAGACGCACAAATCACAGCGGAAATATAGCATGAATATTCCATGAGACAAAACAAGAACACTACTAACCACTTACTTAAGTAGGCATGGAAGGATTAGCAATTGATTAAATAAACTAAGCATGATTAGCACAGGAGACAATACTAATTAAAAGACTAATCAACTTAATCGAGATCGACTTAACAGAGAATAACTAGAAAATGCAAGGAATTAACAAAGGACCAAAGACAAGCTCACTGTTCTATCACAACCTGCTCATTTCCTAGTACACGTGCTGGACCAGCTAGCTTGCCCTGCAGCTTACCTCACGTGTAGGCCGGCCTGGTGCCACTGGATGGACTGCGCGTGCTTGCCTGGAGCTGCTGAAAGCCTGGCCCGCGAGCACCTGCTGCTGCAGCTTGGGCCACCAGAGCCGTTCCGGCCCAGGTAACGAGCTGGCCTGCGGCGCGGCCTGCCCGGCCTGCTGCGCAACTCGCTGGCCTGCTGCTCTGGTGCAGACGTGCGCCGCCACGAGCCTCTCGCCTGCTGCTCGAACTGAAGAACAGAAAGAAAACAGAAGGCACCGAGAACTCGGCTTGAACTTTAATTCAAAAATCTGCCCTCAATACTCCATGAATCGAGACGAAACTTGAGCCATAGATGTGCAGGCCCAAGGGCTAATAGATCCATGAGAAAGATCTCAAAAAGCTTAAGTATTCATCGTGGATTTGGAGAAAAACTGAAACCCTACGCGAAGAACACGATTTGGGAGAAATTCAAAATCCGGCCGAATCCATGTGGGATTTGGAGAGGGATCGTATCAAAGATGCTCCCTAAGGTCGTAGCAACATTTCTCTTCAACCAAAACCACGAGATTCGAGCTCAAATATGATGAACGAAAAATCCCCAAAAATAGCTCCGAAAATAGGGAAAAAAACGCTCGGGAATTAAAGATTTAGCACGATTTGAGACAGCAAACAAAATTAAATCACAAGAACATCTTCTATACAAGATGAGGACTAGCCTACTCTTTTCATCCACCCACTAAAGATGAAGAAATCATGAGAAAGAATAATCACTCTCTAATCTCCCTCTCTCCTCTCAGCACATGACTAGCCTCTAAGCCAAAAGATAATGAGTTGCTAAGCAAAGAGGTCCTGAAATAAGCAGCCCCCCATCCCTCCAGGACAAAAGACACTACTACCCCTACAGCTACAACTAGGATAACTACGCAGGGGCATTTTGGTCCAAGTTTTTATCCGCGCATCGGACGGACACGCCGCCTTCACGACTTTGCTTCGCCTTGACGCAAGCTTCGCGATGACGCCACGTGCCCTCCTTCTCGAAGCTCCGATCGCATCGGGCTCACCCCAGGTTTTGAGGCCCAAACCGAAAAACCTGCTTGCGCGGTGGTTTTGAGGCCCAAACCACCCAAACTGTCCATCTCCGCTTGGCCGCCACGTGACCTCCTCGATGTTGACGCATGTCCGGCCTCCGCCAAGCCTCCCGCTCGACTCGACCGACGCCGTCTCCATCTCATCATGTTCTCCCGCCATTCCGTGCACCATGTGGACCGCCCGTGACTCCGCCCGGACTCATCGGGTCCATCAGTCCAAGCCTACTCGCGTTCATCCTTCACCGCTCTTGGTCCATCGGTATGAACCTTTCGCTTGATCTTCACGCACGCCGTCGACCGCCACGTCGCATCCTACACCTGCACATCACAAGCCAAGAGCAACATCAAACCAACACAACATTGTCAATCACTCATCATTCAAGGGTGATCACCATTGATCCTCACTTCGAAAAGAATGGAGAAGGGATGCGAGCGGATTCGTCATCCACGAGCCCGCAAATAGATCATTTTTTTGACAATTTGGACACAATTAGACAAACCCGCTCGCATCCCGTGACCCATCATTACTTGTAGTTTACCGACTTATAATGACATAGCTAGGAATCAATGGAATAAACTAGCTAAAATCCGACTCGTCGTAAGTTTAAAAATCAGTGGAGTAAGGAACCTGACAGATCCAAATTTAAAACTGAATGAGAAAAAACGTACCGATAGCAAGCAGCTTCCTCGCGGTTGCATGCAGCCACACAAGCAAAGAGAAGCTTCCCGCCAAAAAACTTGCAGGAAACTTGGCCGCCAAGCCCCCAACCACTCAAAATTAAATTAGGAGAATGTCGACGTAGTGGATTCTGTCACGTGATATACCCACATCGCCATCGCACTAGTTGGTTTCTCGCTATTGGGCAGTTCCAAGGAGATGCCACCACTTGTTTAGTGTTCCCTTCCCCCTTGATGAGTACTTGTCCAATTTGCACTTGATGACTTGGATTACTTACTACACTGGTAGTTCAAGATTATTGTCTTTTTCAAGTTCATCCCCTTTTGATTAGTGTTGTAACATTGCCATACGACACTGGTTGTTGCCTCGAAACATCGAGTTCTACCATCAAAGAGTTTATGCCTTGACTGAAGTGATTTTCAAATATTAAGACTTGACTAGATGAAACAATATATTACCTAGTTGTTGAAACTACATTTGCACTTGAATTTTGCTGTTGATTTGCTAGCAAATGCTTATTAAGAGAGTTACAGTCAAAATTCCTTTTGAAAGACAGCCAACCATTTCAAAATGTCCGGTAAATGAAAAGATCTAGCTTCCATTAGTTTGGCCAACACATATTTGGGGATCGTTAATTAGTGCACGGTATACACATTTTCAATGGGTTGCCAGATGTTTTAGATATTTCTGAACTAGGTCTTCAAGACTTGCTTAAGTATGTTTCAGAATTGTCAGGAAGTTTCCTTCAAAATTATTGAATTGAATTTTAGAGATCTTCAAATTATATATTGATATGATTTTACAAATTATTGAATAAGGTTCAATACTAGTAGGATTGCAAAACTGGTAAACTAGTTTAATACTTTCCAGAAATAAGTAGTCAGGACATCAACAATGTCTATGTGATGGCACTTTGACTTGTATAATTTCTGGAAATACATATATACGAGTAAAATAAAAAAGTTGCACATTGTCAAAAGTATTTTCCATGGTAAATCTGATAGACCTTAATTTTCAGTCATCATGATTTATTTATTTATTGATGGAACAAAGGTTAAAAGTTCACCGAAAATCAAAAAATATTTTTTATAAAAAATGTTTTTATTGTTGAAAAGGTTTAGAAATATACAGGGGTCCAACCACATTTTTAGGCTTTTTAAGCTTGATACAAGGGATATTTCGCAAATTGGGCGTAGCTTAGTTAGTTAGAGTAGAATCTGCTAATTCATTTTCGAGCCTTGACTTGCGTGTCATTCTGGTTTGACACTAGCTTACACTAACTCCCATTAAAACTGGCCTAATTAGACTTCCAGTTGCCACAAGTTCCCTGCATCACACATCCTACTTCTCCACTCTGCTCCTGCTCGCCGCCGCCAAAAGCGCCAACAAGCCAAGCCTACCGCGCCGCGCGCCACAAGAACCACCACGCCCCCGATGGAGAACGGCGCTGGCAATGGGATGGCCGTGGCGGCGGCGGCGGCGGCGGCGGCCCCGGCGGCCACGTGGAACTTCGCGCCGAACGAGGCCCTTCTGGGCCTGACGGCGCTCTCGGTGCGTGGCGTGCTGGGCAGGGTCAAGGCCGGGATGGTGGCCGGCGGCGGCGCGCGGCCGGTGATCCCGATGGGGCACGGCGACCCTTCGGTGTTCCCTTGCTTCCGTACCGCGCCGGAGGCCGTGGACGCCGTCGCCGGCGCGCTCCGGTCCTGGGAGCACAACTCCTACTCCACCTGCGTCGGCCTCGAGCCCGCACGGAGGTGATTTCTTTTTCTTGGCTGCTTCTTTGTCTGAACAAGTCTTTGGCTGCATCATATTCTATCCAGGTCCAGCTTCTTGTTTCTGAAACATTATGACGACAACATTGGCACGGATCTGTCCCGAATCGAAATGTCATTTTACATTTACAAATATCGCAAACTGTTACTGAATGATTAAGTGGAGGTGATACGTATTACAAGGTTGTACTGGTGAAAGGAGCTATTTTTTGGTCTGATACGTAGTGTGGCAATCACTGAAATTTTATTTAGAAAAAAAATATTGTGCACCCCGGATTCATTATTGGTGAGGTCAATATGCTTTTAACTACGGAAGCTAAGAAATTAGAGAAGTAATTTTTATGGCCAATGCTAATAACCAGTCTTTTTTTTTCTAGAATACGCAGGAGAGCTGCGTATCATTCCATTAAGAAGAGATTAAAGTGTTGATACATCGCGGGCCTAAACCGGGCACATGCACACGGTAAATGACTTAAGGGCTGTTTACATGAGACAATAACTCCTGTAACCTAAGCCAATTGGCAGAACAAAATCAACTCTGAAAATGCCAGCCACTAGTGTGCAGGCAATGTGCACCTGCACTGCACCATGCTCTGTCTGGGAATCAATAAACATTACATCAGGTTGGCCTTCTTGGCCTCACAAAAAAATAATCTGAACACTGCACCTTTGCTATGTGTCTAATTCAGTGTTGCAATCATGTGGTTTTAAGTCCTCTTGATGACCAGTAGGAGCATAAACACAGAAAGGTTCTCTGACAATTTCTATGGTTATCCTATCTTTTAAGTAGTACAAACACAGAGCTCCCTGCTCATATTAATTGCATTATGTATGTCTGCTATCCTCAACTGTAGACATACCTACTTAATTTAACGTGTCTCAAAATCTTGTAATTCAAATGAATTTCAGGTCCATTGCGAAGTATTTATCCCATAATCTGCCATACGAATTATCACCTGATGACGTCTACCTCACAAGCGGCTGCGCTCAAGCAATTGAAATAATCTGCTCTGTTTTAGCCCGTCCTGGTGCCAACATCTTGCTTCCAAGGCCTGGCTACCTGTTCTATGAGGCACGTGCTGTTTTCAACGGCATGGAAGCTCGGTACTATGATCTTCTACCTGAGAAAGATTGGGAGGTTGATATTCATGGCGTCCAAGCTCTTGCTGACGAGAACACTGTTGCCATGGTCATTGTCAACCCAGGGAACCCTTGTGGTAATGTCTACACCTACGAGCACCTGGCCAAGGCAAGTTCTAAGCTTCTAATAGGCTGGTTCATGGTTCTGCCATAGTTTGTGTTCTCATGGGAAATAATCTGAAAGCCTAGTTTGTGTTGATAATTTTCTAGGTTGCCGAGACAGCGCGGAAGCTTGGCATATTTGTCATTACAGATGAAGTCTATGCACACTTGACATTTGGGGAGAGGAAATTTGTGCCGATGGGTGTGTTTGGGGAAGTGGCTCCTGTCTTCACCCTAGGGTCAATATCAAAGAGATGGCTGGTGCCTGGATGGCGGCTTGGATGGATTGTTACCAATGATCCTAATAGTGTATTTCAAAGGACTAAGGTTCTTCTCTTGCTTTGACATTGATTATTACATTATAATCAGTAGTGGAAACTTGAAGGGTTCGCCTTTCATTTCAAAACATGGCCTGGGGTGCTGATATGCCTGATCAAATAGCAAAGCTATATTTCAGATTTTGGAACCAAATGAAGTTAGCTTGCAAAATGCAGTCACACAATGCTTAAACTTGTGTTTTCTTCTTTCAGGTTGTGGACAGTATCAAGAGCTACCTTGATATCTCCTCTGATCCGCCAACGTTTGTCCAGGTGACTACTAACTACAACAGCATTGTCAATTCTCATTTTTCTCGAATGACGTGAAATTCTGCATAAAAATCAAATACAATGTTCTACATCCACTTAACACAGAATTTTGTTTTACCAGGGAGCAATTCCAAACCTCCTAGAGAACACAAAGGAGGAATTCTTCGACAAAACCGTCAAAATTCTTAGAGAAACATCTGATATATGCTGGGAGAAGCTGAAGGGCATCAGTGCCATTACTTGCCCGAGCAAACCTGAAGGCTCCATGTTTGTGATGGTCTGTGAGTCGCTACATATACTGTTCCATTTTGAAAGACATCCATTCTCTAATCAGATGTGAAATACCCTTGACTTGCAACAGGTGAAACTGGATCTAACCTGCCTTCAAGACATCAAAGATGACATGGACTTCTGCTGCCGACTGGCAAAGGAAGAATTAGTGGTTCTTCTGCCAGGTATTCTTCTCCCGCATACATGGTGTGAAAGGATAGTTCTATAGAATACAGATCACTGCATCTGTTTAGTGCAAGATATTTTTTTCATTCAACTTTGATATCACCATTTTATTTGACTATTTGAGATGTAATATGTTTGAAAAAAACTGTCAGGATGTGCTGTAGGATACAAGAATTGGCTCCGAATCACCTTCGCAATTGATCCATCTTCTCTAGAAGACGGCCTTGACAGGCTCAAGTCCTTCTGCTTGCGACACAGCAAGCCGACAAAGTGATGATAAAGATCACTAGTTCTTCGCAACACAAGACCAATTGTTATGAACTTCTAGCGAAATATTATATTGTATCATCTTCACTTCTTCACTTGGAGATGCTAGATTTGATGCATTAGGTCCTGGGCAAGCAATGGGCTCTGCTTTTGTCTAGCCATCATTTAGTGTCTTTAGGTGTAGCGCAAATTTTAGGGGATCTGTATTGTATAAAAACTTTTCTTGTATAAAGAAGGGATTATATGAGAACAGCCATCTCATTATAGTATTTAGTACCGTTCTCATTTTACGCAACCTGAATCTCTGTTTCTGCAGTTTATATTTTCTACATTAATTGTTGGTCTAATCATGATATTTCGTTTCTTTTTTCACGAATGGATGATGGGTCATTGAGAAAAAGATAATTAGCTCGGCTTAACATCACATCGTCATGCCCAATAAAGAACTCTGCCCACAAAATTAGTGGTTGCTGCTTTTTAATCGATACCACTCTGCTTTTATTGAAAGCGATTAAGTGGTAGCTGTTGGATGATAATTCGGCAGGATGTGACTTAAAGATTAGTAAAAAAAACCAGTCACCCTTACAAACAGCGGCGTGCTCATGTACTCATGTGTCATGTCTAAGACTGAGACGTGCGTGGCGTTATGCGCGCTCTCAGAGGCGACGCCATCACCTTTACGAACAGCGCATTTACCGGCGTGAGATCAACGCCGCCACCGCCGCCATCTGCCAGCGGCGCCCACTCGAACTCGCGCACGAGCGCGGCCACGAAGCACCCGAACTGAATCATGGACAACCCTGCGCCCAGGCAGTGCCGCCGCCCGGCTCCAAACTTCATCATCTTGATCTCCTTGGGCCCGGCTCGGGGCTCACGTCCTCACCTTCACCCCCAGCGAGGAACCGTGCGGGCTTGAACTCGCGGGGTCCATCCGCGCCTTCCGAAAGTGATGCTTCTGAAGCCGTCACACAGGGTGGCTAGGGTTGCGGTCCTCGAGCACTGGCGTAACATGGCATACCTGCTCCACCGGAAGCGATGCCTTCTGATGTGGGTGTTAAGGCAGCTAAGCAGTCAAGGCCTGACGAGCGCCAGCATAGCATCCCGCAGCCGCTCCTTCTGAAAGCGATGCTTCTGAAGAGTCGCACTCGGTGGCTAAGTGCTGAGGTCCTCGAGCGCCGGCGTAACATGGCACGCCCGCTCCACCGGAAGCAATGCTTTCCGACGAGTGGCATAAGGCCCCTAAGGGTTGAGGCCCTCAAGTGCTGGCGTACCACCGCGCGTGCCGCTCCTTTCGGAAGCGATGCTTCCGAAGAATCGCATAGGGCGGCTAGGGTTGCGGCCCTCGAGCGCCAACGTAACATGGCACACCCGCTCCACCGAAAGTGATGTGTTCTGATGCGGCTGCTGAGGGAGCTAAGGGACCAAGTCCCGTGGAGCACCAGTGTAGCATCACACGCCTACTCCTTCCGGAAGCGATGCTTCTGAACAGTCACACTGGGCGGCTAAGGGCTGAGGTCCTTAAGCGTCGGCGTAACATGGCACGCTCGCTCCACCGGAAGCTATGCTTTCTGATGATCGCACATGGCGGCTAAGGGCTAAGGCCCTCGAGCGCCAACGTCACATGGCACGCCCGCTCACTGTCACACCCGGCTTTAAAGATAAAACCTAGTGCTACCTATATGTATGTCAGGATCAAGTTTCATACATATAGTGACATCATTAGTGAATAACAGCAACAGTATCACGTAAAAAGATACAAAGACTTACAAGACTATCAGAGAGACACAACTTAAACCTTGGAAACAGAGGCTCCAAACTTCACAGGCATTCGACTGGGGGTTGCGCACACCTAGAACTCAGCACCATCTTCACAACGACTTCAAGGCAGTTTTTTCTTCTGAGCAACGTTGGTTATAGCAAGGGTGAGCACATGTCGTACTCAGCAAGTGTGAGGAGACTATGAATGCAAGGCTTAATCAAGGAAAGGCTTACTGGTTGACTGCATTAAGTATTTTTAGTTGGTCAAAATTTTATTAGCACCTGATTACTAAGGTATAAGTATATACCAACCCACAATTAATCATAAAGCACCAACATTATCGAAAACCAAGAAACCTCAATTTATTTTCATCTTTAAGTTCAATTATCATGTGAGGGTCCAATCCACTCTTAATCGTGAGCATGGTTGATATATCAGTTTTACACTCTGTAGAGGTTGCACATCTTTACCCACAAGTCGCGTAAAAGTTCAAAAAAAACTTTAGACCCAACCATGATATGTTGATTAGGCACAATACCACACTTTCGAGGTGTGATTGCATAGGGACGCTATGAGGCCTTTACAAAGATTCGCTAGTAAGTGGTAACCCGCTAAGGTTTCCGGAGCAGTAGTGTGTATAAGCCACCCTAGTGGGTGTAGTGTCTTAGCAAAGCACACTCCCCAAGAGGATCGGGTTATACCCCATCAACTGCCGCCCTTCTTACCCTTTCAGTAAGATTATCCATGACTAGAGTCTCTAATTAATTAGCCAAGACTAGAGCCATGATAGTTTTTGTAGTTGCACTGGTTCCTGGGTGGTTCTCTATGTTCTAGTTAAGAATTGTGATCTTGTATTAACAAAGGGTATAGCATAAATCAATCAAGATTAATATTTGAGTTCATTAAAACCACCATAACCCAAGTATAGCAACTAAGCATAGCTACCCAACAGAAAGATAAACCCAGGTTGACAAGGAATGATTATAAAAACTAGGCAAACCTTAATAGGACCCATCAAATTAAATGCAAGCATATGCAATAGTGATTAATAAAGTTATTGGGACAAAAGCACAAGGATACACTTGCCTTTCTCCAATGACAAGTTACTCTTATTGCTCTTCAGTTCTTGCTCTCTTGAAACACTACACCTTCAAGGCTTCCGAACAATGATCCTTCTACTCAAAGCAACAGCGGAACAAACATACAAAGCAGACAAACAAGTACAACTAAGAACTACACCAAAACGAAAGAAAGGCTTTAAAAGAGTGTACTAAAGTAAAAGGCTCAACCTAAGGTCACGCCAACGCAAGAAACGCTGAGAACAGAACTATCGAAAGGTTTGATTTATAAAAGAAATAAAAAGACCATATGCTTGATCCATTTTAATTAAATAGAACATGCACATAGGTTATTTCAAAGAAATACCCTATTTGGAATTAAGCAATTTATATTTAATCATCGAAAACGTGGTAAACTTAATCATATTTTATTTGTAAATATTCAAGTACAAGTTATGCCAATTTAATAATTAACTTTAGAAACTCAAAGCATGTATAAGACATCTAATCGAATAACTTTGTATTTCGGGTTCAACTAAACATATTAATACTAAAAATGCATTTACAATATCATTAACTATCTTCACTTTATTTATGAAAACCGATGTATAGCACTAGATATCTTTTATTTAGAAAAGCTAGTTATAAATAGAAATTAATCAATTAAATCTTAGTTTATGAAAACCAGGATAGAACCTAATAAACTTTATTTAGAAAACTAATTGAATAATAATTAGTCAAATTAATATTGATTATGAAAAATCTATGTAAATCATACTTAAATTCTTATTAAGAAAAGCCATTCAAATAAGCATTAATCAAATTAATACTAAATTTATCTTTAAAGATAAGAAATTGTGGAAAACATCACTATTAATATGTATTTTATATTGTTATGAATCTAACGCAACTTGAACGGAAAGAAACGAAGCTAAAACGTGAAATCTACGGACTAAACAAGGTTCTAAGGATCTAAAGTGGATTAACTGTAGACTACAGGGGTTAGCAAGTAAGATTACCCAGACATAGAGAACAGAGCCCGCGAAAAAGTGAAACCTCAGGGTTAGAACTGCAAAAGGATCATGGCTTGGATTAGATTGAAAGAAACAGAAGAGTTTGAGGGCTTTTCTGTGAAAGATGCAAGACACAAAGAAAAGATACTGAATTACGGGGTTCTTCAAGGGCTAGAAAGAAAAAGCGTAGGCTTATCCTCTTCAACCTCACTCACGCACGCCTGCGCAGGGGGTACTGACCGGTGCTCGCCGGCGCTCTTGGCACGGCGGGGACTTGGCGGCCGGCGCAAGCAGCGTAGGGGAGAGTGAGAGGCGCGGGAGGGGCGCTCACCGGCGGCAGCTGCAGGCGGGAGTAGCTCTGGCGGCGGAGGACAGACGGCGCGGCGGCGCTAGGAGCAGGTAGTGGTGGTGGCGCTCAAGATATGGTGGCAGCGGTGATTGATGGCTGGAACGGGTGGAGGGGCGTCGGGGGAAGCTGATGGCACCTTTTTATAGGCGAGAAGAGGAGCGGAGGCGGTGCCCGGGGAGCGGAATCGAGCGGATTGAAGGCCATGGCGGTTGGTGGACGCCGTTTATGGGTGTTAGGAGGGAAAACGGAAGGCAGCACGCGCGGGGGAGGCAGTGCGACGCAAGGAGCCGAAAGGGCGCCGGAACCTGGGGAGGCGCGTGGAGGCGAGGAGGCGCTGGATGCCAGGCGGCGGCGGGAGGCTGCAGTGCGGCTGGAGGTGGAAGACCAGCCTGACGAGCGGGCCCCACCTATCAGTGGGTGGAAGAGGAGGAGCTAGGCTGGCGGAGCAGGTTGGGCCGGCGCAAGGAAAAGGGGAGGTGGGCCGGTGAAGGAAGAAAAAGATGGGCCGGCCTGCTACTGTTGTTAGTTTGGGCCGAGAAAATAAAGAGAAAGAAAAGGAATGGACCGGGAAAAAGAAGAAAAGGGAAAGGCCGAGATGGGTTGGGCTCATCGTTGCGGGCTTGGCCCAAAAGTATAGGAAAAGATAGATTTAGATTTTGTATTTTTATAAATATTTTTAGTATAAAAACAAATCCAGAAAATCCTAGATAATGTTTTTAGAGAATGAAAAATATTCAAAAAATCTCAAAATCCTAGAAATTCCCAAATATATATTCGGACACGAGAAATCTAAATAAAATATTTGGAGCTTTTGAAAAGGATTCTAGAACCATCCAAAAATTGGATTTAGCTCTAAAAAAGAAGAATAAATTTCAAAAAAAGATGAAAAATTCTCAAAAGAGTTTGGACAACGTCTTAACATATTTTTGAAACTTTTTCACTCATGAAACACTAAGATGCATCGGCATGAATGCACAGACACAGAACAACATTATTTAATTCGAAAAAACAAACAATTATTTTTCCTATACTAAATTTCCTATGAAGAAAAATAAATGTTGGGAAAAATTTTAAAATTATGAGAAAATCATTGTTTAATTATTCCTTTTTAATCGTATCCTCAAATTCAAAAATTTCAGGGTATGACATCCACCAGAAGCGACGCCTTTCAATGAGGCTGCTAAGGTAGCTAAGGGGCTAACGCCTGACGAGCGCCGTCGTAACATGGCATGCCCGTTCCACCGGAAGCGATGCTTTCGGATTAGTTGCACAGGGAAGCTAAGGGCTGAGGCCCTTGAGCATCGGCATAACATGGCACGCCTGCTCCACCTGATGCAGCTATTGAGGCAGCTAATGGGCTAAGGCCTGACGAGCGCTAGCGTCACATGCCTTGCTTCCACTGGAAGTAATGCCTTCCGCTACGGCTGCCAAGGCAGCTAAGGCCCGACGAGCTGCCTTCCGAGATCAAGCCAAGATCACCTTCCCAAGGGTGCATCATACTTCCAGGTCTAAGGGGGTGCCCCTCCTAGGAATGAACCGGTGGGGGGTTTCGGGATCCGCCGAAGGTGTAGATTTAAAGATGTTTTTTACTAAGATCATATCTATGTTGCTTTGCTATCCATGCTCAGAATTAGAATATATTCATAGTCTAGGTTGCTATAGATTGGTTACCTTTGCTCTATCTGTTATCTGTCTATACATGCTTAGTAGATTGGATTTGAATCTTTCATAAACACGAAGTTAATACTAGCAATGCTAGTTGAAATAGATATTGTGCTATAAGTTCCATGGATTGAGAAATCTTGGGGGAATACTCTAAGAAAAAAGCTACAACTGATCCGTACGTTTGCGATTCACAAATTGGCTTGCTAACAGCCGTCAACAGGCAATGACCACATATCTGCACCTTGGAGGATAACTCAATATATCATGCACAGATTGTACCTCCCTCTCTTCATCAGATTCCTCAACTGCCTGACGAGGCCTTGGAGACTGATACTCTAAATATTCATGCACCTATCGGTATTGTCTCCTGGAATCACGATATTCTTGATATTGTGAGCTGGACTCTGGGCAATTAACATCCGATGGTAGCCTCAGCTTTTGATTCCAACAGTATTGGAAGAAAGGACAGTTCCAATGTGACTTGAACTTGCTTCTGTTGTCCTCCTCCCTATCTTCATTAGCCTCCCGTCTACTCTGGTATTCATTGATCATCATCTTGGAAGTCACCTTGGGTTTCCTGACGGATCAGCTGGCTTCAGCTTCCTCAACTTCCTGAGCCCAACTCACTCTCTTTTCGAACTCCTCGGCTGATACTTGCACCCTTGGGTCTATTGTGCCAGATTCCTTTGCCCTCTTTAACATGAGTAAAATTGACCTGAGTCTTGATTCATCTTTCTTGTCGACTGACGTAGGTTCCACCATATTGATAGCTAGAAACAAATGCTTGTCGACCTTCACCAGCTTCCATCAACTTTAAGCCTTCCTTGCTCTATAGCCATTTGGATCTGTTGACGAAAAGTCTTGTAGTCATTAGTATGATGTGTGATAGAGTTATGGAACCTGCAATACTTCCTCTTTTTGAGCTTCTCAGCCCGACAAAATCTTGTGACCCGGAGGTAACTTGATCTATCCTTCTTGTAACAGCAGGTTGAAGATCTTGTCGGCTTTGGTGATATCGAAGTCATATGTCTCTGTGTTGGTTTTGATCCATAGGCATGAGATAGGTTTCTTGCTCTTAACCCACTCTGCAACACTAACTTCTCCATAAGCATAATAGTATTCATCGGATGAATCATATGCTTTGAAGTTGGAGAACCCATACTTATTCATGTGTGAACTCTGGAATCATCTCTCATGAACTGAAACCTTATGCACCAGATGTGCTAGACTATCAAAATCCTAAGGAGCAAACTTTTCCTTAGTAGAGTCTAGCAGCCCTTGATAAGCCAATTCCACTAACTGTCCATCGGTTAAGTACATGTTATAACACTTGTTGCGCACTTCTCTGAACCTTTGGACAAACGCAGTCACTGGCTCTTTATTTCTCTGCTTCATCATTATGAGACCCATCAGCTTCATCTCCTGAGCCTCCACATAGTAATGCTTATGGAACATCATCTCCAAATCTTCCCAACTATTAATAGAATTGGGTGCCAATGTTGAAAACCATGTGAAGGCGGGACCCGTCAATGATAACGGAAACATCCATACTTTAAGTGCATCTATAGAAGCTGCTTCCCTACACTGAACCAAAAATTGGTTGACATGTTCCCTTGTAGACATGTTGTCCTCCCCAGAGAACTTGGTGAAGTCAAGAACATGGTACCGATGTGGCATTGCCACTTGATTAAACCATCTAGTATATGGGCACTGATACATGTAGGCCTATTCCCTTGGTTTCAAGCCAAACTAATTCTTCATCACCTCAACAATCTTTGTGGCCCAATCTTCATTGCTTTGTTCATTCCCTTGATGCGAATGTGGGGAAGCTGGAGGCATGGATCCATCTACAGCTTGAGGCTGATGAGTATCGAAGACTCTATTATCATCAGATGTGAAATTTGACTGTCTTGGCGGTGTCAGTTAAGGGTGGGCGGTCCCTATAGCAATTGACCCTAATGCCTACTGATTAATCGGTTGGCCCATAGTTGGACCGACCGTAGGCTGCCGCGTCAGCTGCTCGGAAGATGAACCTGGTTCACCACCACCATAGCCAGACGTGTTAGTCGTATACTGTCTGTATGAATACTTGCTAACGTAATGATCTGCAACTTGCTGGATCATCCTCTAAATCTCATTAGCCAATACCCCAGTTGGACTGATCAGAGTGTTGTTGACCATTGTAGTGACTTTAGATTGTAGCTTGTCGTCATCTTCTTCAATTGCCACATTCTCATCTCTAGGGGGACGTCATTGGCACTGGGAGAGGATGCTTCTAGTGAGCGGTTCAGACTGAATGATTGCAGGCATGCTGCCACATATCAATCCCTAGCATCTTCAACTTCCTTCCTTTGTTTATCATCAAGGCTATCCAGGGTAATCTCAATGGGACATTCAGGCATGCTTCCACATATCGATCCCTGGCATCTTCAACTTCCTTCCTTTGTTTCTCATCAAGGCTATCCAGGGTAATCTCAATGGGAGTGAACTCCTTGGGGGCCTAGGGGTTGTCTTGATCATCACCAAGTTCGCTGGCCATCTGGTTGAACTTGAGGCAACGATGAACACTAATGATGTTTATTGATTGTTTGGCCCACTAGGCGTGCCAAGAGCGTGTTGAAGCAAAATCTGGACCTTAGGCTTCTGTGTTGAACAATACGGAGGACCTAGGGGATTTGCTTAACTCCAGTGCAGGCTCCAAATCAGTTCACGAGTGGTGCAAGGCGTGCCAGTCTATTTGACCTGAAAATTGACAAAGTAAACATTAAATTCTTGAGCCGATCGGCGGCGAAGCCTCTCGAACTCATGGGTAAGCATTCTTGGAATAAGCACTGCAACAGATAGATATTTAATATAATACGGTGTAAATGAATAAATATTAATGGCATGTGCCATCGGCTGTATCAGCCGACAGACTAAAATAAATCATTATAACACAACAGCCACAAAAGGGGAGCCCTTGTTAACTACGCGCTTACCAGATAAGCTAATAGATCTACCTAATGTCTTGATAAGTATATTGAACTCATACAAGGTAACACGGGTTTCAATTTGGGCTGCTAATGCCTTGATAAGTGTATTGAACGCTGGTGGACAGTGGGGAATCGAACCTGAGACCATTGGTCGCATGCGCACAGGACGAACCACTGCAGGACTGCTGCTTTCGTGTTTTGTTATAGTATAATAGTGTTTTTATATACATTTCCACTACGCAGAACACTGATTTTTGTCATTTTGTAGCAATGTACTTATATTGACCAACTCGATTTAAATGGAGAACACATGAGTAGCTCATGATGTTGTTCGGCTGGCGGCAAAGCAGCCAGCTACTGTTGCGGTAGAGAGCCAGTTGTTGCTGCGGTAGAGAGACGTGCTGCGGCTGCTTGCTCGCTGCAAAGCCGAAGCAGCCAGCCGAACGAGGTGCATTTCTCTCTTTTCAATCCGGAATTAAAACTTGCAAGTGGTATTTCTCCATCATAAAAACTTCAAATTGGATTATTATTTTTATTTTTTTTTAAAATCATGATCTTTTATTTAATGGTATTTTTTGTATCTAAATTTATATTTCTTAATCTTTTACATATGCCTTGTTTTCTTCTACCCAAGTAGATAATAGAAAAACATGTTTTTCAATAACAATCGGTAATATAACTTCTTATTTTCTAATATTACGGTAAGTATAAGGTTGTGTTGTAATTTGAGGTGCATAAGAGTTTAAAATGTTATAAGGTATTCAATCTCAAAGTTTGACTTGAGTTATAAGAAATTATGTGACAGATGTATTCATTATTGGACAATGTATGATCTCACTTTGTTAGAATCATTTAATTTTTTTATGGCAAGCTCGTGCACTCAAATTATGATGCCAAATCAATTTGTAGAATTTTCTAATCAAATTTAAATATTATTACAATTATTTTGTGGTAATTTTAAGATCATAGGTTGAACTATCCCTAGAAAATAATTGAGTTTTTCATCAATTTCTTGGGCAAGGTCTATAATGGAACATATGAGCCAAAGTATAAATTTTATGCATTTTTCGAATCTTATTCGAAATACACATAGTTCAATTTGGAATTATTTTTTATGAGAAAGCAAAAATTCATTTAAACTATAGAAAATAGTTAAGTAGTTCGAAAATTATTGAAACGCCTACACAACAATCTTTATGTAGTTTATTGCATGTCAAAAGTATAATAAGATATTTAACATAATTTGTTTTGCAAGTATCTTCACAAAAGGTGACTTACTTAGTTGAAAATAAAAAAAAACTAAACTAAACGGGCAAAAATCCTAGCCCTAGGCCATTTTCTCGGTTGGACTGCACGGTCCAACACTTCCTGTCCATCCATTCCTGATCGACGGTTTGGATCACCTCATCGTGCTATAAAACCACGTCCGGCTGACACCCCTTGCATGAAACCCTAGCTCCCCCCCACCCTTCGTCCTCTATTCATTGCCGCCGCAACTCACTCTCGGAAGTAGGGATGGAAATGGGTCGGGTCAGGTACGGGTGGAGCAAAACCCATCCATAATGAAACCCATCATTTCTATTTACACCTACACCCATAATGTCTAACGGGTGGATCTTTGCACACATGCCCCACACCTGCTGGCTATCGGGTATCCACTGGATCTGAAGTAGAAATTTACAAAATATACACACATAAGCATACTATTTCAAGCAATCTAATACAAACTTGACACACAAAGTACAAGTCAAGCAACAAGCTGAAGTAGGAAACAAAACTTTAATGTTTGATCTCAACAAAAATGTAATTCTAGCAATGACACCAAGCTAAACCTTATGTAACATTACATACATCAATAATTCAACTTGAGTTTGGAAGTAGGAAACCGCTAGGGTTGTTTCCCGATCTTTCGATGAGGCGTGGGATAACTCGATTGGTCGATGGAGACGACGTTCACAGCCCGACTACAGCCTTTCAAGCTGCGCCTTAGCAACTGATACACCACCTCCAATGGTCACCGCGATCTTGTGGAGCACGATCAGCCAAACCACTAGGATGATTCCTGCAAGCAATCAAGGAACAAGCAAGAACAATTAGAACAAGCAACTCAATTGCAAATATGGAGATGAAAACTAATCTGAACTCACAAAGTTGAGGTTCTGAATCAAGTAGAACAGATGGTCTAGTTGACACCCGTGTCTACAAGGAAGTAGCAATGGCTAAACTTTCAACAAAACAAAACCCAATCCGTTGGTGGCGACTCTAATCCTTATTAATACCTAGGAGGACGACCAGGGGGTGTTGTGGTCGTGCTCCAACCCTAGGACATGTCCCTAATGGACCCAACTTGATACACAGCCCATTGGGCCAAAATAAGGTGACGCAGCACCAGAAAACCTCTCGATAGTAAATTGGTCATTGCGACCGCCTCAGACAAGATATGGACTTAAGTTCAGATCCATATAAAAATAGACTTCTTTGGTCCTCCATACCTTCCATGTGTGTTTAACACTATTTTTTATCCATGTATGTATTTTTGAAATTGACAACGAACACACATCATGGTGCAACATCAATTCATCAAATGTATCAAATAAAATCATGGTAAAGAATTCTTTCACCTGTGAATCAAAAGTTACTAATGTGGTTGTATCGGAGCAGGTTATGTCCTCATCATTCTCCCCTTCTTGGCTGCAAGTCGTCCTCGACTGCTCCAATGGTATTCTAAGGTGCTTGCTTTGATGTTGGAGCACGAAGCGACGGCCATGCTGTATGACCACAACCAGTAATACTCCCCTTCTTTGGCCTTACCCTATTGCATATGGGAAAAACTAGAAAAACTTTGCAAGATATTATTAGTGTTAGTGCAGCCCTCTATTTGATCATGGTATTGTTGCCCAAAAGGATATTTCAGATTAGAGCAAATATAAATTTTATGCACCAAATATTCTCCTTTGCTGTCATATTTGCCAATTGAATGAAGTGAACAATGATTAAAACTTGGCAAACGAGAATCAAATTTAAGTTTCTCTTTTAGAAAATTTAGATTACACAGAATATCAAATTCAATATAACCCAAAGTATTTAAAGAGGATAGCAAATTCAGTTCATCTTGTGCACAAGTAGATGAAAAAGCTTATCTTCAGCACATTTGTATGGTTCGAAACTAAAAGTATCACACTTATTCGCCACTTGTGGCATAGGAGTAAAAGAATCATCAGCACACAAGTCCTCTTTATCACAAGGAACAACAAGTAATTCATTTTGTGATAAAGGAAAATCAGCAATGGGTTCCACTATTTGTTGCTCTTCATTAGCATGGAGAGTGGACAAATTTTGGATATAATGGGTCACATCATTCTTAAGTATTCACAGATAATAGAATCTCCTTTTCAACATTGAGAGTAAGACAAAACAATTGACCAATATGTCTGTATGATTTGCTAATCAACAAGGTTTGAATTTCAGAATTGAGCCCTATCATGAACCTACACATAATATCTTCCATGCACTCATCTAATCCACCATACATGATACAAATTTTAAAATCATGGAAGTTTTTTTCACAGTCCTACTACCTTGCCTCAAGTTGTCTAATTTTGCAAGCAAATAATTAGCATCTCTAAAAAGAAATTTGAAGTCTCCCAAGATTCTAGAACTTTGTTGTGCCTACAAATGTGTTTCCATTCTAGCAAACCATATCCAGTCAAAATATTAGAGGCAATATAAATCTTTTGTTTCTCGGATAGGTCATGCTCATCAAATTCATTATCTACTTTTAGCTCCCAATCAATGTAAGCTTTAGGATCAAACTTACCATCATATAACGGCAAGTGTTGAATGACATCTTGAATATGAGGGTCTAGTTTCGACAGCTCAAAAATCGTCGTATCACCTGCCATGATTAGTAGAAAATAAGAAACACAAAAATAGTATTTATCCTCCTATCAACTACTAGGATTTGTTGATTGTAATTTCTTTCAAACTCAACTTGTTAAAATAAGCCCTTACAAGGTCTTACCAAGCCAAACAGGAGGTGACGGCAACCAACAAGTCTACAACCGTGGAGCGAACTGTATTGGTGCCGCAGCAACAAAAACCTGTCAAGCTGTAGTCGAATATGTGGAGCTGTAGGTGGGCTTAAGCAAGGAAATATACTAGCACCGCGTTAGTCACAAAAAGCAAGTTGAGTAATCGTTCAACGACGATACTGTGCTGGTCCTAGGCTAAACCATGCTAGAGACGTGAGCCTAGACACAAAGGTAGTCACTGAAAAAGAGTAACTAGCACAGCACGAAGAAAAACAATAGATTCACAGATTCAGGTCCTTCTTTTTTCTCATCTTGTCTTATTTTCTTCTTCTTTCTTTTTCCTTTTTTTTTCAGGAGCCTAAATCTTTTATGTGGTACTATGACAACCCAAACAATAAGGCTATCACACATAGCCCCTTTGAATTGAGATTTAACAACTCTTGTTAATACAACAGAGATAAAAATCTCTAGGAAGATTGCGGAGCGCTCGTAATGAATTTTGCTACAAGGTCAGATCCATTGGAAAGAAGACAACTTCTTCTTTCTAGATTGTATTTAAACTCCCAAATCGGACATTATATGGATCTGTGGTGGTAGAAACGCAGCAACGATGTATATGGTGATGGTGGATGTCGTGGTGACCAAAACGTGATAGAACTCAAAACTCTAAAGGAAAAGACACTAAGACCAGCAACTCGATACAACCGATGCAACCGAAAACTCAACAAGCCCTAACTAAGCAGCACTAGTAAAAGGCTAAAAGGGTCTTTAGGATTAAGGAAAACTAATCTACTAATTTTTTATGGGCTTTTTCTGGACTATAGGAAATTAAAAACAGCAAAAAACTAGAAGTCTCTCATCGATAAACCTTGCTCTGATTACCAACTGATATGAACCCGCTAGGGTTGTTTCTCGATCTTTCGATGAGAGGCATGGGATAACTCGATTGGTCGATGGAGACGACGTTCACGGCCTGACTATAGCCTTCCAAGTCGCGCCTTAGTAACCGATACACCACCTCCAATGGTCACCGCGATCTTGTGGAGCACGATCAACCAAACCACTAGGGTGATTCCTGCAAGCAATCGAGGAACAAGTAAGAATAAGTAAAACAAGCAACTCAATTGCAAATATGGAGATGAAAACCAATCTGAACTCACAAAGTTGAGGTTCTGAATCAAGTAGAACATATGGTCTAGTCGACACACGTGTCTACAAGGAAGTAGCAATGGCTAAACTTTCAACAAAATAAAACCCAATCTATTTGTGACGGCTCTAATCCTTATTAATACCTAGGAGGATGACCGGGAGTGTTGTGGTCGTGCTCCAACCCTAGGACATGTCCCTAATGGACCCAACTTGATACACGGCCCATTGGACCGAAATAAGGTGACACAGCACCAGAAAACTTCTTGGTAGTAAATTGGTTATTGTGACCGACTCAGACAAGATATGGACTTAAATTCAAATCCATATGAAAATAGACTTCATAACGAATCCGTGAAGTACTTGAACACCCAAAACGGAGTTCACATGGGGTCGTGGCGGCCGTTGCAAGTTGGCACAGAGCTGCAGTCCGAATCCAGCCCCAAAACGTGTTGGATTGGATCTCTTTCTTTTCTTGGGCTAAAAGTGACGTGGTGGCCTGGTGGAGGACGTTGGGAATACTTGGACTTGGCCCCCAATCTACTTCTTTAGTCCTCCATACCTTCCATGTGTGTTTAACACTATTTTTGATCCATGTATGTATTTTTGAAATTGACAACGAACACACATCATGGTGCAACATCAATTCATCAATGTATCAAATACAATTATGGTAAAGAATTATTTCATCTATGAATCAAAAGTTACTAATGTGATTGTATACGAGCAGGTTATGTACTCATCAATGAGCGTCCGTTGGACACCCATGGATGAAATCTTGCACCCACCCCGACCTATCTCATTACAGGTTGGGTCGGATAAGACTCATGGTTAAAATTTAACATCCACACCCGCACCCATTGAATGCCAAACCCGTGGGCACCAGCACCCATGGGTCCAACTTACTTGGGAGCTTTGCTACCGCTACTGCTGCCGCAGCCCACCTGCCGCCGCCGGCCATCGCCCTCGCGGCCTCGCACATCTCGCCCGGCCCAACCCGCGCTGCCGTAACACCATCCGCCTCATCTCCACTGCTACCCTCAGGGCCTCAGATGCGCCTCCCCGCGTCCGCCCAGAGCGGCAGAGCCCCCACGGCCGGGCGGGCGCCGCCGGACCTTATCCGCGCCAGGCCGGGGCGGGCGCCGCCGGATCTCCTCCCCTCCCTACCCGGCTGCCATCAAACTTCGCCTGCTCCACCCAGTGCCCCGTATCTCTATCCTCCTCAGATCCACCTCGTCTGCCACGGCTTGCAACGAGGTGCCCCCGGTCTGCTCGAGGAGGGAGGCCGGCCGGCGTCCGCGGCATGCCACGAGGAGCAGTCGTCGCGGCACGGGGACGCACCCCACCCTGTCCAGCAGCGATGCGCGGCCGCTCTCGCTTACCGGCCTCCGGTCAGACGGCCACGACCCGCTGGCCGCATCTCGGCCACCACCATGGGCCGCATCTCCCCTCCGCCACACATAGAAGCTAAGGTATGATTCGAAGCTCTCAGGCCTCAGCTATTTGGGGCTGTTCACTGTCTCCTCCACTACAACCATTGGTGCCGCCGCCGTGGCCAGCACCAGCACGTACAGGTCACCTGGACTATGCCCAGCACCTCGTTGTTGTTCTGCCCAAATGAATTTTCAGTTACTCTTTTCCATATACTTTGCTTTGCTGTACATTATGGACCCTGTCGCTGTATACTTCCTCCATCATTGAGGTTAATTCATGGCTAGATTACCCTAGTAGCTTATCTGTGGGAGGCTTTGATCTGAGAATAACTGTTATCTGATATGCTGGGGTTCAGTTATGCCTGATGTTTGGTTCTGTGACTTGCAGTGAGTGCACTAGATTAGTTCCTAGTAGCCTCCTGAAGGGAAATTTTCTGGCTCTAGATTACACAATTGACATGGTCAGGTAAGGTTCCAAAGGATTAATTTATAGTAGGCTGATGAGGTTGTGTAGATTGGAGTACTCGAATTGACATCTAGCTGTACAGGTCTCTAAAAAGAACATGTACAGGCACATGTCCAATCTCTATTGTGATCTCTCAAAGAAATTCAAGTGTAGCTGTGCAGATTTTCTAAATTAGAAATTAGAACTCTTAAGTAAATTCTCATGCTGTGCAAAACTGAAACTCCCGGACAAAAAATACAACCTGATGATATATGTATATCTGTACATTAGGTTCAGGCTGCTAGCTGCTAATTTCCAATAATGTGAATATGTTTTCATGCACTAATCACCTAATGTTTTATCTAACAGATCACTGGGATCGCGAGAAGGTATGCTGCTATGTGAAAAGGATGGATTAAAAGGATGCTTACCTAGACTTGACTAATGCAGTTGCTACTGGTGTTCTTGTGCCCAACTCTTGTGAGAAGATGCAGGTGTGCAGCTCCTCTGTTCTAAGGGTGGTGACCTAAGTGTTTGTGTGCTTGTGTTACTTATAAAGCTTCTAGCACCTAACTGCAGCATTGATCTTATGGCCTTATTTGTTCAAGTAACTAATGTTTGTGTGGGTTCTTATTACAGGGACGAAGGTCAAGTACTTGAAGAACTAGATTGGCCTAGTGATGGTACTGCTTGGAAGGTAACGGCTGCAAATTGCATGCTTTTGCTGTTAGTTTCTTGTACAGTACGTGATTTTGATTGAAGTTCCATGGTACAACATTGTGAGATGTGTTGGATTAAAACCTAAATTAGATTGTGATTTCATGATGAATGGTTACTTATGTTGATTGTATGTATGTGATGAGATGTTGGATCAGAAATTATTTCATGTGATCAAATGTTTAATATGTTGTGTATATGTGGGCTGTGAACATGGATTGGTTTTTTTGGGTGGGCTGAGATGATAATGTATTAATTGGAAAAAATGGACCTTTTTAATGGGCTGAATATAAAATGGGCTCCACTTTCTCATTGTGGGCCAAATTCTAAATGGGCCAGAAAATGAGTAGAATGAGATAAATGGGCACAAACTGACCTATCTTCTTGCTGCCACATCATCATCCATGTTATATCACATTGGTAGCCATGTCATGCTTAGTTGGCCAAATGGTGAAGTGGCTATACAATCCATGACGAATTTTCTCCCACATGTCAACTATTTGTGACGTTTATTTTCGTCACTAACATTGAGCTTGGGCTGGGTTACGCGGGCATAAAGCCATTATGTGAAGGTTAAGAAACGTCACAGATTGTATTGATCTGTGACGATTACGCGGAAACGTCACGCAGATTAATCTGTGACGCTCAATACATGATGATATCTGAAAATATCACAGATATTGTTTTATGACGGTTTTTTAGTGATTTGTGACGAAATTTAACAATCATGGAGTACAAGATTATTTTAGTGTTAATCGTCTAGGTTCTATCAATCAGGTGCGAAATTCTCTTGACATGCTACAGGTAAAACTGGACCTATCCTGCCTTCAAGACATCAAAGATGATTTGGAGTTCTGCTGCCTGCTGGCAAAGGAATAATTAGTGGTTATTCTGCCAGGTATTCTTCTCCCGCATGTAGAATACAGAATGCTGCATGCATAGGTTGCAAGATAATATTTTTTGAGATCACCGTTTTATTTGAGATGTAACATGTTTGAAACAAATTGTCAAGATGTTCTGTGGGATGCAAGAATTGGCTACGAATCACCTTCGCAATTGATCCATCTTCTCTAGAAGACGGTTGTGGCAGGCTCTCCGACAAAGTGATGGTAAGAATCACTAGTTCCTTGCAACACAAGACAAATTGTTATGAACTTGTAGCGACATATGATATTGTGCCATCTTCACGGGTTTATTGGCTTTATCGGAAATCTATCGGTTTACCCGATTGGTTTTCGGTTAAAACTAAAACAAAATTTTATCCCAATTTCTTCAAATAACTATCCAATTGTTTTCAAACCGTTTAACATAGTGAAACTGCAAGTAATAATATTGAAATAAGATAATATCACATGTTTACGTTGGTCGATCAGTCAATTGTGTGCAAATTCAGCTGAAAATTAAAATTTTGATGATAAAAATAGTTTTACCGGACCTTGCTGATAAATGGAGTTATCGGATTTATAGAAATTTTATCGGCGATAAAATTGTTCCCTGGATCGGCCTGCTTTTATTGAAATTAAAGCGATTACAATTCGGCGGTGGTTGCTGATGGATGACAATTCGGCGGGATGCGACTCAAAGTTACTTAAAAAAAACCTGCCACCTTACACAGGGACAGATTTTTCTTACTACATATCACGTCTAGGACTCAGCGAGACGTGCGTGGTGTTATTCGCGCTCTCAGCGGCGGCGCCATCATCCTCACGAACAACGTATTGGTCCCAGTGAGATCAACGCCGCCACCGCCATCAGCCGGCGGCGCCCACTCGAACTCGCGCACCAGCGCGGCGACGAAGCACCCGACGTGAATCATGGACAGCCCCGCGCCAGGGCAGTGCCGCCGCCCGGCTCCGAACGGCATCATCTTGATCTTCTTAGGCCCCGGCAAGGGGCTCACGTCCTCCCCTTCGCCGCCGGCGAGGAACCGCTCCGGCTTGAACTCGTCAGGGTCCTCCGTCCACGTCTTCCGGTCCCTCCCGATCTGTCCTGCATTGAACAGGAACCGCACCGGCGTGCCGTCAGGCGGCGGCGGTGGCGCTCCGGCGGCCGCAGCGCCCTCTGGCCCGACCTCGCGCAGGATGGTTGGCAGTGGCGGGTGCAGCCGGAGGCTCTCGAGAATGACGGCGCGCAGGTACGGCAATTCCTGGAGGCGCTCGTCGGAGACCTGGCCTTTACGGTGATCGCCGGCGGCAATGAGCTCGTGGTATAGCTTCTTCTGGACCTCCGGCTCGGTGACGAGGCGGGCGAGCGTCCACTCGATGCACGACACCACGGACTGGGTGCTGGACCCCAGGAACTCCCAGACGAGCCTCACCACCTCGTCGTCCCTGAGGATGCGCCGGGCGCCGAGGCCCAAGCCGCCGCCGGTCTCGGAATCGTCGCTGTCGTTGGGGACGCGAAGGTCGATTAGAGAATCGAGGTACGACGAGAAGCTCCCACCGCCGCCGTCGCTGCGCCGAGACTGCCGCCTCCGTGCCTCCACGACGGGGCCGAAGACCTCGGCCAGCCGGCGGCGCATGCCGATGATGTACCTCCACTGCCGCCAGCGCACCAGCCTCGCCAGCCTGGACCTCGCTAGGAGCTTGATGTCCACGTTGGAGTGGAAGAAGTCGTGCAGCGTGCGCCGCATGACGGCGACGTCGCGCTCGCCGACGCCGTCGCCGAAGCACAGGCGCGCCATCGTCCCGAACACCGCGGCGTACACGCGCTCGCGAATGGCCACCTCCTCGCCGGCGCCGACCACCCGGGTGGAGAGATCGGCGACGAGGGCCTCCGCGGCGTCCCGCTGGATCGGCTCCACGTGGTGGCCGAGGCGCGAGGGGTGCAGGATGTTAACGGTGAGGTTGCGCCGGAGTGCGCTCCAGAGCGTGCCGTAGGGTGCAAAGGTGATGCTTTCGGTCTTCGGCTGGCCGGCGTCAAAGTCGATGCCGAGGGCGGCGTCGGGGTGGTTGGAGAAGAAGTCGGCGTGGTCGAACATCAGGGCCCGGGCGACGTCGGGGTCTCCTACTTCAATTATTACAGGCATTGGTCTGGTAGTGTGGACATACCTGCTGCGGGGTCGCCAGTAAGCGGCGAGGAATAAAGCGAGCACGGCGAGAACGGCGGCAAGCAACTGCATTGCTTCCATGGCTTCTGATCGGTTTCTTGCATTGGGACCTTCTATGTGTATACTGTATATATAGATGGCCATCCAATGCGCACAAAAGCTTAGACACTCAGAGCCTGTCAGCAGTGGGTAAGCTCTGTGTGCCGACGAGGGTGACCAGCTACCTTTCGCTATTAATTAAAAATTTAACTCCGAGACGTGGAATGATTGATCCAAGACGCTGTCTTACGCCACATTATTACTGCAAATCTGCGCTCCTACGTGTCCTGCACTGCAACGTTGCTCTAGTCTTACCGCACAACCTCTTCGTCTCTCGTGATTAAAGCGACAGTAATAAGATTATAACAACGTAAGACCCAAGTAAATGGGCACAAGCGTAGGCAGACACTCGGGGCCTGTCAGCCATGGGTAGGCGATCTGTGCCGGTGAGGGTGACAAGCAACCTTTCGCTACAAAATATTAGACTCCACTTAAAAGTTGCCGTGATTCAGGACGCTCTTTATTGCAAAAATCAGCGCTCCAACGTGTTCCCCACTGCAATGTTGCTTTTATCTTAGTCGTAAAACCTTCTCCGTCTTCACTGATGATTGACAATATGTTTACCGTTCATTGTTTTGGCCATTTTTTTTTAAAAAATATGATATTAATTGATTCATTTTTACATCTAAAAATATGTATGACTATTGTTTAATATGCTATGCATACATGATTTATAATGGACTATGTAGCGCAGTGACAACAATTTTGAAAGAACAAAATGATGACATAAAACTCTAGTAAGAATTTAATAAAAGGACGATACATGAACATGAAGTGCTTAACTAAGAACACCTCCAGCAGTCTCCCAGTAAATAGTTACCAATAACTAGTTAATAGGGATATACTAATATTACTTTCACTGTTATTGGGAGAGTTGCTTTTACAGTCTCTCATTAATCTCATCCTAAGCCAACGGTGTATTGGGAGAGTCACCACAACTCCTCCTTTATTTAGGGAGAGTTGGGGTGAATTATATACAACATCAAACTAATTTCACTATATAGACCATGAAATATATTTTGATATTATAGATGTTAATATATTTTTCTATAATCTTGATCAAAGTTAAACAAGTTTCACTTAGGAAAGTAATCTAAAATTGATAAACTGGCTAAGATATAAATTTTGCATTTGATATTTCTAAAATATGAGGTTATTTAGATACCGGAATAACCATACCAAGTTTGCGACAAGATGCCTACATATAAAGATTGTCCATCCAATCACATCGGCCTTAATTTGTTGGCGCGGCTGGTAAGCTCTGCTCTGCCGAGGTGACAGGCTACCGATATAAATCTGACTGAAATCCCGCCAATTGTGGGCTAGTACTTTAGTGCTTTTATATTTCATGATATGATCTCACTATATGATTGGAGGCAATAATTGCTCTTTGGAACGAACATTTTAGGCAGCATCTTGGACCCTCGCATCAACATGCAGTTGATTATGCGTGGTGCTTGCTGGTAGCCCATGCAAGCTCAAATTGGTGACCGAAGATAATCTTGTTTCAAGCACTACAAAACATATATATGTACTATATAATGATAAATTACATATCCAATTATATCACTACTACGAAAAGGATTTGTAGGGCACCCATTTTTTTCTAGGGCACTTACAAAATGCAGGGCTACTGTAGCATTTTGGCCCGCCCCTATAGAAGCATTTGCAGGGGTGGTGCCCGCAACCTGAAAATGGAGGCTATTTCCAAGGGCGAGTGATGCCGTCACTCGTCCCCGGAAATGCTCTTTTCAGGGGTGGGTGATGCCGTCACCAACTCGTGGAAATAGCCCCATTTTCACGAACGGGTCGCCCCATGGCCTGTGTGGCGGAACCGCCCAAATTAACTTGGCTAAAATGCACTTAAGTCGCCTGACACGCGATCATGCACTTTAAGCAAGTCAACTCGGTCGTCCGTCAGATTTCATCCGATAAACCACTTACACAGGACCGAGAAGCATTGCTCACATGAAGGTGAGTAGCATAGAGGTTACAACATTCCCATCACATTAACATAGTTCAACATTTATTACATCAGAGTTTCCGAAATTCAAACAAGTTTGCAAGGTTCAACCAGACGAAGCAAACAAGCAGAAGCTAAGCGTCGATACACGATATCATGATGAAGCCGATCATGACATCAAAAATCCCTGCCCTCGCCGTCCGAGGAGGGATCCCACTCGACTGTCCAGCCCGGAGGGAGCTGGGTAGGCCAAGTGGTGCCAGCAGCCAAACTATTAACACCACCTGAAAAGTTAAGCCACAACAAGGCTGAGCAACTAATACTCAGCAAGACTGACCCGACAGGTGATAACTACTACCACCAAAACCTAGACATGCAAGGCTTTTTGGCTTTGGGTTTGCTTTGCCAAAAGCGTCTATAGTCGGTCCTTACTTTCAATATTTTAGCTCAAGTTCTACGTTCTTTAACCAGTCTAGATTAGCAATTTATACTAAGCAAGCATAGTTTCCAAATAATTAAAGAACAAGCATCAAGATTAATATCATCATCATGTTCCATCTTTACTCAGTGCAGAATAGCGATCAAGCAGTCTCAAACTGTGAGAGGCAGACGAATCGATTCGAATTTATTAACCATGCATGACGAACCTAATCTCACGACATCCGCGCACCACGAAGGGTCGCTTCATTTGTCAGCCGTCCCCATCAATCCCCAGGCTTGTGTCAGGGCCAAACTTCCCTTGGCATGCAATGCTCCACAGTCCCGGCCTCTTGCTGCACTATGACCGCACTTGCACCCACATGATGCACCATGGAAACCTCATTCCAGGGACAACAGGAGTATAAGCCACGCCCTAGTTCAATCAGGTACTAGGCTTTCCTATCCCATACTAGGTATGAGATTAGTACTTTCAAACACTTGATCATGAATGCCGACACGTTTCGACCTTAGTTCATTTTCATTTAGACAGACGGGGCAATCCACCGACCACCAAAACAGTTCACAAGGCCCTGCCCTGCCTGTCGTCCTTATGGTTGTAACATAAGTAACAAACAACTCCTATAACTCGCGAGTGACAGGAAATCACTCGACTTTTACCGTGCCCTATTAAGCATTGCATCTACACAACTTATCATGCTAGTGTTCAGATCAAAAGGGTGCTAAGTTCATGCATCTAAGGTGTCATTCAACTCCTATAAACATAAATGCACAATCATAAGTATCAACATATTGCATAGTTTAAAAACAGTGAAGCATGCATCGGGGCTTGCCTTCAGGAAAGGTTAGCGGTTCCTTGGGGTCTTGATCTAGCTCGGGCTCGCCCTCCAAGTGATGAAGTTCTGCAGCAGGTTCTTCCTCTGGTGCAGGGTGGAGCTCATAGGTTTCATCGGCGAGATTAGCTTCTACACGACATGCACATGCAGGAGTTTAGTTTCAACCAGACGCAAACACGAACGATGCACGACAGGGATTACGGTAGAAAGGAAGTTGCCTATAGGCCACATTCACCACAGAGTTGGATATATCTATTTAGCACTTTTCTTCTATTTACTATGATTTAAAGGCCTAAACAAGGGATAAAACCATAAGATATTATTTACAACAGTAACATGAGCAAACTTATTTTTGTAAGAAACTAGACAAAATAAGGATTCCAACAAAAGTGATTTGGTATTTTTCTGATTTTTCCTCGATTTAAGATGCAACTTCCAAGTTCCTATCAATTCAAAACGAGTTAAAAGAGTCGAGTCGGGAAAAACTTACGATCTGACCCTTAGACTTAAGGAAAAACTGTACTAGGATCCTCAGATTTAACACAGAGAAGTCCTCAAAATTTACACAGATACCCTCGGTCAAAAGAAAAAGACACAACCGAGCCCTCGGGTGAGGCGGACAACACTTGGGCGAGGCGGACAGGGTCGGGCGAGACGGACAGGGGTCGGCAGCTCACCTCCAGTCCTATGGACGAGGTCTTGGGGTCGAGAAGAAACAAGCCGAAGTGGAACGGTTGAAGGCGGTAAGCTTCGGGCGGCGGTGAGGTTCGGCGGTGCTCCGGCGGCGGTGGTGCTTCTCGTGGACAACAAGCAAGCTCTAGAGTTGTGTGAGAGGATGGTGAAGCGGTTGGTGGTGTCGGCCAAGCGCGGGGTTGGGCGAAAAGGGGAGCTCCACCGAGAGCTCAGGCGGCGGCAAGTACGGTGGAGAAGAACAGAGCAGGTATTGTGGCAAAGGCAGCGATGGCGAAGGGGACTCGGGTAAGAGGCTTTGGTACCTTTTAATAGATGCACGGAAGTGTTCGGAGGAAGGAAATGAGCTTGAGCGGGCGAAAGGATAAGATCGAGGGAGAAGGAAGTGCTCTGTCGCGGCGGCGATTGGTCGGCGCCTCCATTGGCCGAAGAAGCGGAGCTCCAGGGACAGGATCCTCCGGGCATTGGGCAAGGGAGATAGCGTCAGGCAAGCGCGGTTTTGCCGGGCAGGAGGATTGGCGAGGTTGGGCGTGTGTCTGGTCGCATCAAGCGTCGGATTGGGGGCGGCGGCTCAGCCGGTGCCCCGCGGTGGCGTGGCGTGCGAGGGGAAGGGAGACGCGGGCGCTGGTTGGGCGAGCGGGCGAAGGCGTGGGACGACAGCGGCGTGGCGGCTTTTCTGGCGAGCGGGCAAAGCTCCAGTTGGCGGGCGTGGATGCGCAGCAGCGGCGAAGGATGTGCTCAGCCGGCGATTGGCCAGCACGACGCTCGCCCCGTCTTGTCGTGGGCGCGGGTTGGGCGTCGAGGCTCCCGTTCTATCGCTCCCCCGTCGGGGATAGGGCGCGGGCGAGCTGCCGGTGGACGGCGGCCACGCGGCGGGCGATGCATGGGCAAACATGCCCAGGCACGCTGGCGTCGAGGCAAGGTCGGGCAGCGCACACTATCGACTTTGGGGGGGGCACTCCTCATGATTTTCAAACTAAACATTCGAAAACCCCTTAAGCAAACTTGTAGCACTGTGGTTGTAGTTCAACTTTATTAAAAGTATTTGCTCAGATTTTGAAAGGATTTCGGGGAACACCTTCGCCAAGAGGCGCATTCGGGACGGTTTCCCAGACTTAGATCTGGAACGTCCAGAGGGCTGAGTTGACTATTTACCCAACTTCAACTTGAATTCCAGGACTTAGGTTGTTTGCAGGGTTTTATAACACTCCTGTTTTGATTCTTATTTTTGACCTTCTCCCTCTCCGAATTAGCCAAAGGGTCTTTAACAAAAGTTGTTTGAAATTAAAAGTTTTACAACTCTTATTTGGGCAAAAGATTTAAGTTTGTATATAAAGACTCAAGTTTTAAATTTAACTCCAAAAAGAGCTTTTTAGGGTCAAAAAGGACATTTTACCTCTTTTGCTTAGTGACTAACAACTTGTTTAGGTTTAAGTACAACTAATTAAGGTAGAGTTGTTACAGCTTGCCCCTAAAAATCCTTTTCCAGGGTGGTTGATGGCATGACCCACCCCTAGAAATAGTCGCGTCAAAATAAATTCATAACTTTTCCATATAATCTCGGATGAAGACAAACTTTATGTCAAAATTTTATAGCTCGATGAGATCTAAAATTTTGTAGCTGACAAGTTTTTAATTTAAGATTGTTTAATAATTCAAACTATTATTATACGTTCTCTAGTTTTGAAATCTAAAGTTTTTGAATTTTCAAATGACTTTGGCTATAGATAAGCTCTACATCAAATTTGTAGTGTTTTACGAGACCTTTAACTGTGAAGTTGACAAGTTTTCAATTTAAGATTGTTTAATACTTCAAAATGTTATTGTTACGTTCTCTAGTTTTGAAATCTACAATTTTTGAATTTTCAAATGACTTCGAATATAGAGAAGAAGCTCTATATGAAAGTGGTAACTCTTAATGATATAGAGCATATGCGTGAGTATATGTATATGTGTTCACAAACATACAAGTTCTTCACTTGATGTTAAGGATTGGATGGATTAAGTTTAAAGGATATATTTTTTGAATACAAACTTTTTCATACGATCTAAAACTTTGTAGCTGATAACTTTTTCATTCAAAGTTGTTTAATAGCTCAAAATGTAATTCTAAGCTCTCTAATTTTGAAATCTTGAATTTTTAATTTTTCAAACGATCTCGGATGAATACAAACTTTATATCAAAGTTTTAGATTTAGTTTTTCATTTGAGATCATTTAATGGTGTAAAAATGTGTTATAAGTTCACATAAGAAATACAAAGGCACCACGTCATCGATCCGCACCACCCAAACCAAGCACTCCTATTGGCTGAAACTCCCATCTCTCTCCACTCCAACCAGTTATTCTCCTCCCTCATCCGGTCATTCCTTCTTCCTTTCCTCCACTCTCTCATTCTTTCCCTCTCCTTCTCTCTCCTTATCCATTTCCACAGGAGCGGCTGGCCGGCAGGATGCGGCGGTCCCGTAGAGGCACGAAAGTCGGTGGGGCCCGGCCTCCAGCGGCGGCGCAGCGGTCTCTCAACGATGGCGTTGCGGGCTCCTGCGGCACGATGAGGCGGCCTCCAGTGGCGGTGGCGGGACCACGGCCTCCGGCGGTGTGCGGGGGCCCTGCTTCCCCAGCCTCCGGAGGCGGCGCACGGGGGGCTCAGCCTCCCCGGACGGATGCGGTGCACGGGGGCCTACCTCCCCAGCTGGAGGGGGTGCACGGGAGCCTACCCTCCTCGGCCGAAGGTGGTGCGGCCACATTGAGGCGCGGGCCCTAGCTTCCTCGGTCGGCGACATGCAGGCGTGCGGCTTTCTGTGGGGGCGCAGCGGCTGGTGGAGTGCCAACGACACGCGGCTTCCGACGGGGGCGCGACGGCTGGTGGAGTGCCGATAGCGTGTGGCTTCCCGCGGAGGTGCGACGGTTGGCGTGGGTGCGGCTGCCGGCGACATGCAACTCCCTGGCGGGGCCCGGTGGTGAGGCTCCACGTGTGGCTAGCAGGCGGCGAGGGCGCGAGGTAGCGCAGATCCACGGGGGAGCAGCGCCCGTGAGGGCCCGACAACCGGCGAGGCGGTGCACAGGGGCTGGTGGCCGGCGGCACGCCCCGCTGGCAACTTTTTAATTTTTTAATATTTTAATCGATTGCCAGTGGTGGGTGATGGAGTGGCCGACCCCTGCAAATGGCATGGAGTGGCCGACCCCTGCAAATGCCATTTGCTGCTAGGGCGGACCACCGCCTCACCCGCTCCTGAGATGGTTTACAAAGGCGGATATTTTACTTACTCCTGCAAATAGCTATTTGTAGTTGCGAAAAGTAGGAATGGGTAGCGCTCCCGCCTCTGCAAATGCTATTTCAACCGCCCTTGAAAACCCTTTAGTAGTGTATGATGATATTGATTGTAGTTCAATGTAAAAGGACACCACTCTTTTAAGGTGCGATTATTGCCATCGAAAAGATTTTTTGAAATAAAGGAGACGGGCAATTGCACAGCCGCAACAAGGGTCATTACCGACGGAATATCAGTCAGTTGGCAAAACTATCTACGATATGATTTTGCACATGGTTTTAGGCCCAAGTGTCTATGCTGAAATGTGTTTGTGTGTGGGTGAGGTGGTGGGGGTGATGTAAAATATCATCATTGACAATCAGATATTGCAGATGTTTTTTTTCTAGAAAATCATTTGTAATAAATCACACAGCTCTGCTAAGATGTGTTTCGTAGCTAGATTTATTTTTGAAATAAATCTACAATACATAATAGATGTTTCTTTTGCATAAATCTCTCTCAGATGTATATAACTATTGAAAGCAGTTCACCTAAAAACCGGGTAATAATATAGCTATTGTTTTGTCGTTATGCTGAGCTTGGTAATGAGATTTGTTCGAGGTAATATATCATATCAACCATCGTGTTTAATTAGTAAATCTTTAAAATGTTTGCAATTTTTTTTGCCTACCTAAATGGAGTTCGCACAATTATATTATTGTATGATGGTATCTTCACCTCATGTATGTTGACACAATCTTAAATATCCCTCCGTTCCTGTGTAGTGTATAAGCGCACACGGATATAAAAATACAAACTTTACAATTGTTTACCAATAATTTAGTCAATAATTGATTTTTTATTTTTGTAATGTAAGGAAGTGAGCTTGCCTCAACTAGTTAGAGTGGGAGGTATGGTCGTGCATTCTAACCACCCAAGTTCGACGCTCGAATTTGGGTGCCTATTTCTTCTTCTTAAAGAAAAATCGCATAGCTTCTCCTAGGTTGATCTAATTTTTGTAATGTAAACTTGATATGGTTGAATATGTAATCAATTATACTCTCCAATGATTATAAGTTTATAATCATAAACAATATAGTATAAGATAAATAAATGGTCAAAATCTTATTCAGAAAACCATACCATGTCATGTCACGTCTTATAAATAGGAATAGAATGAGTAGTATTTATATATCTCACAGCAATACTAACTAACTTCTGAAATCATTTCCCATGATATGATGCATATCTTGGTTCTTAAATATATGGCCCATTGGCTTTTTCCAAACTAGGTCTATCATCAAAAGTATTTTAGATTTAATTTGTAGATTTATCTATTTGTATAAATATTTTTAAAAAATAGAAATATTCAACTGAATAAAATAATTAATGGTGTATCATACATTTAAGAACGGAGATAATAATGATGAAGTATATTCTACCATGTCTTTTGGTCCTTGCGTACAAGGATACTGATGCTCTGTTGCATGATTGGTTCTCCATGTGTCAAAGTTGATGACAGTAATTATATTCCTAAAAAGTTGAAAGCCAAGGACAATTATAAAAGCGATTCATCGTTGTAATATATATGATGACGTGTGGGCTCGATCGAGTCTTCCACCAAACGGGGAGGCGTAGGAAGAAGAGCTGCCCTCTCGAGGAGATGGGCATGGGAGTGCAGTACACAATACTTCAAATTGTAGATCGTTTTAATATTTTTAGATTCATATATTTTACCATACATCTAGATATACATTTAATCTAGATATACACTTATGTCTAAATATGTAGTAAAAATTATGAATCTAAAAATATCAAAATGATTTACAATTTGAAATGGAGAAGTACAATTCGGAACGGAGGGAGTAACTTGTAATATGTGTCGATGTGGCTGAGTTAAGGTTACGGAAGCAATGGCCCCACATTCGAAAGACCGCAGCAAGGGAAGCAGATATCATGACCATCACAATGGCCATCGTTTGGCCGCATTCGAGATGCCGGGTCTGTGAATGCACATGACGTGATGAATTTCATTGGCCTGTGAATCACAATCCCGAACCCTGAAAGATCGCAGGAACTCGCCTGAGCTGGGGGAGACGAGCCCACATGACATGAATTTCCCTAACCACTGCCGTTTATTCTATCTTCTTTTATCATGCGTGCTGACACATGCATGGATCACGCCAACAACCGTGACGCGCGCGGCGCCATGCGCGCTCTCAGCGGCGACGCCATCACCTTCAAGAACAAAGCATTGCTCGCCGTAAGGTCAACGCCGACACCGTCAGCCGGCGGCGATCATTCGAACTCGCGCACCAAATTAAGCGGCCACGAAGCACCCGATGTGGATCCTCGCCAGACCTTCACCGGGGCAGTGCCTCCGCCCTGTTCCGAACGGCATCATCTTGATCTCCTTGGACCCCGGAAGAGGGCTCATCACGTCCTCCCCTTCGCCGCCGGCGAGGAACCGCTCCGGCCTGAACTCCTCAGGTTTGGTCCACGCCTTCGGGTCCCTCCCAATGTCCTCCGCCATGAACGTGAAGCGCACCGGCGAGCCATCAGGCGGCGGTGCTGTTCCGCCGACGGTCGCGCCCTTAGCTTCGAAGACGTCGCGCAGGATGAATGGCACCGGCGGGTGCAGCCGGAGGCTCTCGAGAATGACGGCGCGCAGGTACGGTAGGTCCCGGAGGCTGCGCGACGAGGCGAGCGAGCGTCCACTCGATGCATGCCACGACCGTCTCGGTGCCGGCTCCCAGAAACCCCCAGAGGAGCCTGACGATCTCGTTGTCCCTGAGCGCGCGCCGCCGGGCGTCGTCGGCGGCGTCGAGACTGTTGCCGCCGGCCGGATCGCCATCGTCGTCGGGGACGCGAAGGTCGAGGAGCGAGTCAACGTACGAGCTGATGCCGCCGCCGGCGCCGCCGTTGCTACACCGAGACCTCCGCCGTGCCTCGATGACAGGGACGAAGACCTCGGCGAGCCTGCCGCGGGTGCCGACGAGGTATCTCCACTGCCGCCAGCGCACCAACCTCGCCACCCTCGAGCTCGCCAGAAGCCTAGCATTGATGTTGTAGTGGAAGAACTCGCGCAGCGTGCGCCGCATGGCGCGCAGGTCGCGCTCGCCGATGGCGCCGTCGCCGAAGCACAGGCACGCCGTCAAACCGAGCACGGCGTCGTACAGCGCGTGGCGAATGACGACGACGGCCGCCTCGCCGCCGGGTCCTCCCCGCCGGGCGGACGAGCGGAGGTCCGAGAGGAGGGCCTCGGCGGCGTCCCACTGAAGCGGCGCGAGGCCGGCGAGGCACTAGGGGTGGAGGATGCCGGCGGTGAGGTTGCGCCGGAGCACGCGCCAGAGCGGGCCCTAGGGCGCGCTGTTGATGCTCGTGGTCTTGGGGTACCCGGCGTCGAGGTCCACCGGGAAGGGCACGGCCGGGTTGTCGGAGGAGTCGGCGTGGTCGATGATCATGCGCCGGGCGACGTCGGCATCCCTGACCTCAATTACTGTTGGCATGATCCTGGTATTGCCGGCGCGCCTACTGCCTCGACGGTAACCGGCGGCCGCGGCGAGGCCAAGGAAAACGATGACGACAAGGGCAGCCGTGAGCAACGGCAGGGGTTCCATTGCTCTCGTCTAGCTAGAGCTCCGTCCTTTGTACTTAATCAGTGTACTGTACGTAGTATTCCAAATGTCTTGTGTCCAAAAATGGGTACATATAGGTTGCCAATTATGCTTGCAAGCTCGTGCAGCCACGCGTGCCTGAACAAAAAAGGTTAAGCTCCAGCCATCAGGCAGGCCAAAAAAGGTTTCCGGATTTAATGATACATACGGTTGTGTCTGTCGGTGGTTGTGCAGTGGGTGGTGAGCTCTGTGGTAGACGGAGACAGGGCACGTATATTCTTCTTCTGCTCCACAATCCAGATCGCAGTTCAACCAGACAAGACAACCACGTTGCATTTGGGATAGGATAGGCTACTTTTTGTGGTCCTTGATTTGGTTGTTGCTGATTCATTGCATGCTCCTCCTCCTTGCCCAGGCAGCGTAGGCGATGCAGAGCAAAGTCTTTGGAGGGAATAATTTCTTCTACCTCTAGCACACTCTTACTTCCTTCCATGCCCAGAAAAATGGAGGGGCTTAAGAATTAAGAGGTGTCCTCCGACTCCTCACTTGCATTGGGCTCAAGTTATGAACCCTCACCGATGGAGAGCGGACATTTTGTACCTGGTGAGTTTCTTACCATCTCATCTACACAACACATATGTATTATAAGTTAATATTGCAGTACCATGTTATACAAGACCCAGTTGCAGAATTTAACAGATTGAAGCAAATCAATGGCCAGAAAATTCTGAAAAAATAAGTTGCGTGCGTATTCAGCACATTAACAAGACAATAAGTATATCCAACTAGCAAATTGGTTTTTTAAATTGCATCAAGCATCCATAATCATGACATCAAGAGCAATTTGTAGTAAATAAAATTTAGCAGATAATCCAACGAAATTCATCCAAAATACAATGACACATAGACAAACTTATAAGCTAGCTACAGCTAGCCCAGGAGAATGCTCAATACGATGTCAAGCTAAACACATCAAAGAGAATGGCCAACTCATATTAAGCCATAAGCTTCTGGTGCAGCTCAGCCAGGATGCTGCCAATCTTTTCGTCATCATGTAGTGCTTTCTTCATGCTCCTGCCAGCATCTTCCAGTCTTGAAAGTTCTGCTTCTCCACGTTCTATCTCCTTTACAATCCGTTTTCGTTTCCAGCGAAGTTGCACAAGTTTCATCTCAAGCCCCGCTAGAGCTTTATAGTTCTCCTGAAGCAATAAATCCATTTGTGCCAAGGAAGGTTCCTTCTCAAGTCTCTTCACGTTCAGCTTGCCACTGGTAGAGAATTGGCCTTTAGTCCCGGTTGGTAGGGTGCATATCTCTCGGATATCCATCCGGGATAAACCAACCGGGACAAAAGGGGGGTCTTTAGTCCCGGGTCTTTTAACCGGGAGTAAAGGACCCCCTTTAGTCCCGGTTGGATTTCCCAACCGGGACTAAAGGGGTCCCCTTTAGTCCCGGTTCGATTCCAACCGGGACTAAATGGCGCTTGCATGGCACTGCCGTGACGCCTGAATTTTTCATGCATGCATCACGTATACGTAGTACCGCGGCCCTTTTAATTTGTTAACCTTGTAGTTGAGATTTTTTTAGAACGAAATCAACTAGTATTTAAACGAATGGGATTTGTAATTATACAATTACTATATATATACACAATCCTTATACACAATTCATATACACAATTCAACTAGCTTAGTACAAATCGATCATATAATTAGCGCGTATTATATATACAAATAAATCAAAGTATCTTCCTACGATCTTCCCGTCGTGGTGTTGCTGATCGGAGTGTCTAATTGTCGTCCATCGTAATAAAATTCTCCTCTTGGATTTACCACCTCGTCCATTATGAATCCAATGAGACCTTCACATATTGCCGCTACTCTTTCTTCCTTCAAGAGTCCTTGTTGAATATTTAACATCTATAATTTGGAAATTTGTGAATGTTACATGAACAAATACATATAAGGAGCTAGAAAATAATTAACTAGTAATATATTTATTTTACGTACTTTAAAGTTGTGCGGCGTCATCTTCGGTCCCTTGGGTCCCAAAAAACTGTGCATGTGCTCACAGATGTAGTAGCCACATAGATTATTCCCGGGTTCCTGTCTTAAACACTTCAGTGCGGAAAAAAATAAGTTATGAAATATTCATGTTATACAATGTAATAAATGTGCAGACTGCATACGTACCGGGAAGTCTGTGTTCCATGTAAGATTTTCTTTGAATGGACCTTTGTGTGTCCTTATGAATTGTTTCCATGCGCTGCGGATTAGAATAATGAATGACATAGTGTAACAGGGATAAAATTTAGGAAATAAATTTTTGCATAGAGATAAAGGTCCATAATTATTACAAGCCTAGCATGTCTTGCAATTCTTGGTAGTCCACCAGATCTTTCCTTAACGAATTAAAGACAGTGACGTGGCTTCTTTCAGGCTCAATTATAATAAGGATCCAGTGGAAGCTGCGTGCGTAAAATGTTCATGCATATTAGAGCTAACTAACATGTAGAGATAAGGAAAAAGACATCGAAAGTAGACGGTATACACACACTTACTTGAAGTTGTATGGAAGTAGTATGAAATCCTTGAATGTTTGTTTGTGTAGGAAATTGTATAGTTCCGCAAAGGTTTTTTCCGGCGCTAATTGTATCTGTTGTTGGTTAACTACAGATGGATCCATGAAGCCTACATGTAGGTACGCCTCTCGGCGGCATGTCTGAATTAGCATCCTACATGAAATGGAAGATGAAGTTAGTACGGTGACGCACGCCAAAATTTACATGTAGAGATAATAAACGGACACTTACAGAATCCAAGCGCTGATCAGAGAGACGTCCAGGGCATCATGATGGTACACTTCGTATATATCCTTGAAGTCTAGCCACAGCACTTGCTCCCCTTCACCGTGAAAATCTATCGGTTTTACCTTCATGCCGATCATCTCCCTCGAGTTGGCGGATGCCATCATGTACCATTGATGGAATTCGTACATCTTTGTTGATAGCTTCCGTACCATTGAAGGCTTTACTAGAGGTTTGCCTAGCTCATAAGTCCACTTCGGCTCAGGGGGCGGTGCAGTTGGCGTCTCAACTTGCCCTATGCATTCATCAAGTCCCAGACCTGTTTCTTCCATGAACTTCAATACATTTGCTTGTTGATCCAAGGGCATTGCTTTTACCCGTTGAGCATCTTTTTTTGATAAATGGCTGAGGTCGGGGACTGGACCGCTGGAGGATGATTTTCCTTTCCTTTTATCCTTTTCATCAGCCTTTACTAGAGCCCGTTCATAGTTTGACAAGAGTGGTATCCTTTTCTTGGCTCCTTCTTCCATCCTGATAAAAAAGTTTAAATCTCGCCGACTTACTGGCGGTGGCTCCATCTCCCTTGCCTTTTTTAATTCGGCTTGTTTCTTGAACCACTCACTGGCCTCTCGTTGGATTTCTGCCCACTGTTCTTCATGAGACATTGCCTCCCAGCGTTCCTTACGAGCCACTTCAGGGTCCTTTGTTTTCTTCTTTCTCTGTCTTTGCTTGGCAGGCGGTGCTCATGACTTCTTTAGTGGTGCTGCAGGTTCCTTCAAGGGGGCCGCTCTTGGTGCCGGCGACGGTGATCGGGGAGGGGTGTTGTTATTGTCGTCGTCGCTCCCAGCACCAGGATGTGGTGGAGATGGAGACCTTGATATAGATGGAAGGGACGGTCCTGGAGCAGGAGATGCCGGTCTCGAGGTATGAGGAGAAGGTCGCTGCTGGGGATCTACGGGGAGCGGTCTTGAGGTCTGAGGAGATGGCTCCGTGCTGGGAATAATGATGTAGCGTTTCTTCCATAGAATGATCCCATGAAGCGCATCTGCCAATGTCTTTTTCCCGTCGCCTCCCGGGAAGTCGAGCTCTAGACCTTCATACTGGGGATTAACTATTTGCTCGACGCAGACGCTGGCGTAGCCTGTTGGAATGTCCATGCCATCACTGCTCTGCCCTGCCAGGGTTGCTAACGCACTCCCGTACGCTACCTGTACATATAGCAGAAGTAAACAAGTTGAACTCCGATCTCGAGGCCTGGATCAATTGACAAGATTGCATAAATATTATGTATAAGTATACCTTAATAGTGAGGTTGCCGACCGGTGCATGCAGCTCACATGAGGTCCGTTGCGTGATGGCATCCACGGGGAACCGTTGCTCCTCCATGGGTAACCTGGGCGTTTTCGCATCGGGGACCCCTGTAGAAGCACAACTGCTACCGAGGCGTTGAGAAGGGCTGGCGGTGTTAGGATTCGGCATTGCTCCAGATTGGGCCAACTCCGCAACTGCGTCGGCCACCCGCCGATTGATTTCATCCATCATTCTTTGTTCTAGCATCTGCCGCCAGCTCTCCTCGATCTGTTCCTTTCTTCGCTTCCGGCTTCTGTAAGAGGCGCTGTCGCCTCAGAAAGCGAACTTCCACGGAACCACCCCGAACCCCCGGCAACGTCCTGGGTGCTCTGGATTACCGAGGGCCAATGTGAGCTCATCATTTTCTCGGTCCACCCTCAACCTCCCAGCCTTGGAATCTTCAATGTTCTTCATGAGATGTTCGGCCTTCTCACGTATTGTGTCATTGAAAATCAACGTCCCATCCTCTTGGCTTTGGGAGCCTCCATGAGCGTAGTACCAGTTCTTTGATCGTTCGGGCCATTCAGTAGTTGCAGGTACGATTCCCCGTTCGATCAGATCTTGTTCCATCTTCCTCCACTTGGGAATTACTGAGCCATACCCACCTCGCCCCAAATGATGGTGGTAGCCCTTCTGACTAGCATTTGCTGTGTTGGTCGTGATCTTTTTCACACCTTCTTCACTCCTCTTGTATTCAACAAATGCATCCCAGTGGTCCCTCAACTTTGGCCACGCGTTGAAGTCTGGAGTTTTGCCCTTCTTGATGTAGTGGGTGTCCAGCATCTTCTTGAATGTCTGGAATTGAGTAGCCATCTTCTTAAGCGTCCACGCTTTGACATCCTTCTCACTATATCCTTCGGGGAATGTGAAATGTCTCTTCACGTCTTCCCACAGCATATTCTTTTCTGTCTCTGGAAGGGCGTACGGATTATCGCTTCTGCCCTTCCATTCTCTGATGCTGATTGGCACGTTGTCCCGGACGATTGCCCTGATTTGACTCACGTACTTCTTTGCTACTTTCTCGGGAGCAACCGGCCTGCCCTCTTCTGTAACTTCGGTGATGACAAGCCTCCCTTCCATCACCTTTGTACGACCTCGGGTCTTCTGCCCTTGTGTCGATCCGGAGGGCTAACAGTTGAAGATTCGTTAATTAGTACGTAGTAGTAGCGGTGGCGTGAAACAATACAAGAATGGTTGTATATACCTCGCTGGAACCTTCCGCCACGGCAAGTTGTTGCTGCGGCTATTGCTCTTCATTCCCATCGGCGGACATGTTGAGGAACATGTCCGCTTGGGTGCCCTCTTCATCCGTGTATGATAGTGGAACGTTGTCGCCACTACCATCACCAGCGATTATCTGCTCCATGATATACCTTGCGGTCTCATCGTCTGCCATTTCAACTATTGATGGAGACATACATGGAATCATACATGACAGTCATAGAAATCATCTTACTACAAATTTGTACAAAGTCCTACAAAGTCCGGAATCATACATGTATATAATGAAATCATAAAATAACATGAATCGTACAAAGTCCGGAATATTTATACAAATTTCTATGAATTTTGACGAATTTCTACAAATTTCTATGAATTTCTACAAATTTCTATGAATTTCTATAAATTTCTATGAATTTTGACGAATTTCTACAAATTTCTATGAATTTCTACAAATTTCTACGAATTTCTACAAATTTCTACGAATTTGTACGAATTTGTACGAATTTCTACAAATTTCTATGAATTTCTACAAATTTCTACGAATTTCTATGAATTTCTACAAATTTCTACGAATTTCTACGAATTTTGACGAATTTCTACGAATTTCTACGAATTTTGACGAATTTCTACGAATTTGTAACAATATCCACGTGCGGTGCCTAGATTGTGACGGCGGCGATCAGGGCGGCGGAGGCGGGACGGCGGCGGTCAGGACGGCGGTAAGACGGAGGCGGGGACGGTTCACCGGAACCACGGGCGGTGCCTACTACGTTGTGATGGGCGGCGGGACGGCGGCGATCACGGCAGCGATCACGGCGGCTACTCGGCGGAGGGGACGGCGATGCATCCTACGAATTTCTAACTTCATTTTCTCTGTATCAACTCTAACTTAACAAACTAACTAGAAATCTAACTTAACAAACTAACTAGAAATCTAAAAATCTAACTTCACAAAATTAGAAATCTAAAAATCTAACTTAACAAAATTAGAAATCTATCTAAAAATAAAACATAATTTTATAACTTAAAAAGAAAACCCTCCCGGCGCCCCGGCCGGCGCGGCAGCAGACCTCTCGCGCGCAGGGCAACGGCCGGGGCGGCGGGATGGCGGCGGCCGGGTCGGCGGGACGGCGGCGGCCGGGGCGGCGAGGATGGCAGCTGCCGAGGCGACGACGACGACGGCGGCGTAGGCGGGACGGCGACGAGACGGCGACGAGGGGCGACGAGGATGGAGCCAGCGACGAGGATGTGGAGCCGGTGGCCGGAGGCGACGAGGTGGCCGGGGGCCGGGCGCGTCGACGGACGAGGAGGGGATCCAGGCGGGCCGGCCGGGGGACGACGACGGCGCAATGGGGGACGTCAACGGCGCAATGGGGGACGACGACGGCGGCGGCCGGCGAGGGAGGCGGACGGGCGGCGACGGCGGAGAACGCGCGGGACTTGGCGAAATTTTGGCTAAGTGTGTAACTGGCGGGGGGTAGAAGGGAGTACAGTGCCTTTTAACCCCCCCCTATTATCCCGGTTCGTAATGGGACCCGGGACAAAAGAGCCTTTTATCCCAGGTCCCGTCACCAACCGGGATAAAAGGGGGGCCTTTTATCCCGGTTGCAGTTGGCAACCGGGATAAAAAGGGTACGTTCGGGCGGGAGACGAAACGTACCCTTTTATCCCGGTTGTCGTTTGCAACCGGGATAAAAGGGGGGCCTTTTGTCCCGGTTGCTGTTAGCACCCGGGACAAAATGTCTTTTTTCCTATTTTTCTTCTCCCGCCTGTTTTTTGGAAATGGATTTTATTTTACCTTTTCACTGCATTTCAGGATGAAAAACAAAACCTTCACAGATTCTGTACATGCAAAAATATATTTAATTAACGAGTAAATTGACAATAAGTATGAAGTAATCATTAATTTTATACCAACTCATCTAGCCTGTAAAATATTTATTTTACTGCATTGCTGTGATCAAGAAATTATTCAATTAAATTATTTGAATGCGCAGAAAAATCCATGTTAGTATGTGGTTAACAATGTTCATGTTTATCTAAAAAATCTTCACCTAACAAATTTAATAACACATGAAATCATACATAGGGTAAATGACAAATTGTATCAATTAATACACAAAGGTCATGTACATTTAACGCATTACAATACAACGTTGTAAAATTTCTTCTTCACGAAAGTTCCTTGATCATGCTCGCGGCGTAAGTACGGAGCCTCTTCTTTGGATAGCAGGATGCTTGGATCAACTTCAACGGCGAATGGAGGCATGCCATCAAACTGATCATAATCATCTGATTGGTCTGTTTTATCCTCGACTCCCATGATTTTTCTTTTACCTGAAAGAACTATGTGGCACTTTGGCTCCCATGTCTCTTCTGGATTCCTCTTGGGTTTGCTGCACATGTCCTTCACATAGAACACCTGATGCACATCATTGGCAAGTACGAATGGGTCATCACTGTATCCAGTCTTGCTCAGATCTACTATTGTCATTCCGTACTGATCTTTGGTGACGACAGTTAGCTTCACCCAATTGCAAAGAAATAGAGGGATGTACAGCGGTCCGTATTCGAGTTCCCATATCTCCTGTATGAAACCATAATACGACTCCTTGCTATTATTTCTGTCCATGGCATCTATGCGGACACCACTATTCTGGTTCGTGCTTTTCTGGTCCTGGGCTCTCGTGTAAAATGTGTAACCATTTATCTCATAGCCTTGGAATTTGATGATTGTGGTAGCAGGTCCCCTGGCTAACCAGGCAAGCTGTGGGTGAATCTCAGAGTTACCCATAAGTTGTTGGCGCAACTAGGAGGGAAAAGTTTCCATGTGATGACGGGTAAGCCAAGCATCGGATTTGGTCGGGTTTTTGGAAGCTACCATCTGCCTGTGCTGCTCGATATACGGAGACACAAAGGATGACTATTGTAGAACAGTGTAGTGTGCCTTGTCGAACAAATCAGTATCATTGCTCAAACTTGATTTCCTTCCAAGGGTGCCCATTCCTCGGAGCCTCCCCTCGTGGTGTGAAGTTGGAACCCCAATCGAGTCAATTGAATAAATAAAATTAACACAAAACTCGATCACCTCCTCTGTTCCATATCCCCTGGCGATGCTTCCTTCTGGACGGGCACGATTAAGAACATAGTTTTTTAGGACTGCCATGAACCTCTCGAAAGGCCACATATTGTGCAGGTATACAGGTCCGAGAATACCAATCTCTTTTACTAGGTGAACCAGTAAGTGCATCATAATATTGAAGAAGGATGGTGGGAATAACAACTCAAAACTGACAAGACATTGCACCACATCGTTTTGTAGCTTTGATAGCTTGGATGGATCGATTGCCTTCTGCGAAATCGCATTGAGAAACGCGCATAGCTTTACGAGCGGCAACCGGACATTTTCTGGTAGAACACCCCTCAGTGCAACCGGAAGCAACTGGGTCATCAACATGTGGCAGTCATGAGCCTTGAGATTTGTAAACTTCTTTTGTTTCATATTTATTATTCCCTTTATATTCGAGGAGTACCCAGACGGGACCTTCATACTATTCAAGCATTCAAACATGCTATCCTTCTCTTCCTTGCTGAGAGTGTAACTGGCAGGACGTAAGTAGTGCTGTCCATTATCTCTCTTTTCCGGATGTAGGTCATCTCGTTGCCCCATGGCTTTCAGGTCCTATCGTGCTTCCAATGTATCTTTTGAGGTTCCATAAACACCCATGAAGCCTAGCACGTTCACGCAAAGATTCTTCGTCAGGTGCATCACGTCTATTGCGTTGCGAACCTCTAGGATTTCCCAATAAGGTAGTTCCCAAAATATTGACTTTTTCTTCCACATGGGTGCATGTCCGTTATCGTCGTTCGATACAGGTTGGCTACCAAGTCCCTTTCCGAAGACTACATATACATCCTTCATCATCTCGAACACACGCTTTCCATTACGGTGTGCAGGTTTTTTACGATGGTCTGGCGTCCCTTTGAAATGCATCCCGCTCTTTCTCAGCTGGTGGTGAGCAGGGAGAAATCGACGATGACCCATATAGACGACCTTCTTACAGTGCTTCAAGTACATGCTGTCTGTGTCGTCTAAACAGTGGGTGCATGCCCGATATTCCTTATTTGTCTGTCCTGAAAGGTTACTCAATGCAGGCCAATCGTTGATGGTTACGAACAACAGTGCTCGTAGATTAAAGATCTCTTGTCTATCCTCATCCCACACACGTACACCTTCTTCCTTCCAGAGCTGTAAAAGGTCATCAACCAACGGCCTTAGGTACACGTCAATGTCGTTGCCGGGTTGGTTTGGGCCTTGGATAAGCGCCGGCATCATAATGAACTTCCGCTTCATGCACAGCCAAGGAGGAAGGTTGAACATACAAAGGGTCACAGGCCAAGTACTGTGACCACTACTCAACTCACCGAATGGATTGAATCCATCAGTGCTTAAACCAAACCTTATGTTCCTTGCTTCACTTTCAAAGTCTGGGAATGTTCTATCAATTGATCTCCACTGTGCCCCATCTGCGGGGTGTCTCAGCATCTTATCTTCCTTACGGTCTTCTTTGTGCCATCGCATCAACTTAGCATTCGCCTTGTTCCTGAACAAGCGCTTCAAGCGTGGTATTATAGGGAAATACCACATCACCTTCGCGGGAACTCTCTTCTTGGGAGACTGCCCCTCGACATCACCAGGATCATCTCGCCTGATCTTATACTGCAGGGCTTCGCAGACGGGACAAGCATCCAATTTCTCGTATTCATCACCACGATAGAGGATACAGTCATTAGGGCATGCGTGTATCTTCTGAACATCCAATCCGAGAGGGCAAATAATCTGTTTAGCTTCATATGTTGTGGACGGTAATTCATTATTCTCGGGGAGAATCTTCTTGACAATGTTCAACATCCCCTGAAATGCCTTATCGGACACACCATTTTTTACCTTCCATTGCACAAATTCTAGTGTCGTACCTAGTTTTTTATGGCCCTGCGGGCAACCTGGGTACAACAATTTTTGGTGATCATCTATCATGCGCTGCAACTTTGCTGCTTCCTTCTCAGTTTCGCAATCTCTGTATGCATCTCGTATCACCTGACCAAGGTCATCAGTAGGGTCATTTTCTGCAAACTCATCTTCATAGGCCTCGCCCATTGTAGTACCTGCAAAAGCTTGGTCTGCAACCCAGTCTGGAATGGTGTCATCTTCCTCCTCCTCCTCGCCATCTTCCATTACAACCCCTAGTTCACCGTGCTTGGTCCAAACCAAATAGTTAGGCATGAAACCGTATTTAAACAAGTGGCTGTGAATAGTCCCCCAGGAATCCTTTGAATACTCCTTCCTGTTATTGCATTGGAAGCATGGACAACATACGAACCCATTCTCTGGCTTGTTCGCTTTTGCCACTTCGAGAAAATAATGCAAGCCATCAATAAACGCCTTGCTCCGCATGTCTGCATTATACATCCATTGCCGGTCCATCTGCATCGTATTACGCATGAAAATGGATTACACTTGACAATGGATTACGCGTGAAAATCGATTAAAGATCCAAACAACATGGTACAATACAACAACATGAAGATCCAAATACACATATTTAAATTAAAGTCTCAAACAACATGATACAATACAATAAGCCATCCACTGGTTATTATCACGGAGGACTTTAAGCATCCTTGGACGGTGAAGACGAAGGTTCCGCTGACCCAACCTCATCCTTAGGTTTATTTGTGCCGCCTGAAACGGTAGTACTAAGTGGACGTGAAACACCCGGGACTGAGGGTGGAGCATAACGACCACCAAAAGAAGGTTCCTGACCCGCGGCAACAGCTTCTTCATGACGTTGCTGCAAATAACGAAGCATTGCTTTTTCCAGCGCGCTCTTTTTCTTCGGCTTATGCTGAGGGCCAACTATGATTGGAACCTTGCCATAATAGGAACCACGATCGCCCCCACCATCGCCACTTCCTCCAGTAGCAGAAGCCATCTATGTACAAAAATTATTATCTTAACACTGCATAAGTTGTTCAACTTGAAGACCGTGATCATCTCGCGAGGATGTCCTCAACTGGGCGGCACCGCACTTCGTCATTAAAGAGGTTAGATGCTACGGAAAAGGGGACACGGTCACGATGTCCGTATCCACTCTTTCTCGTAGAATCGAACCTCCTTCTTGACATACGTTGCTGCTCGGCGGAGAACATCCTCGGCGAGATGAACACGGTATGCAAGTTCAACAAGTAGCAGAAGTTATCTATGTACAAAAATTCTTTTCTTACCACTACAGAAGTTGTTGAACTTGAAGACCGTGTTCATTTCGCGAGGATGTCCTCAGCTGGGCGGCACCGCACTTCGTCATGAAAGAGGTTAGATGCTACGGAAAAGGGGACACGGTCACGATGTCCATATCCACTCTTTCTCGTAGAATCGAACCTCCATCTTAACATACGTTGCTGCTCGGCGGAGAACATTCTCGCCGAAATGAACACGGTATGCAAGTTCAACAAGTATATGGATTTAAAAAACCATATTGAATTTGATAAGATAAACCGTCTAGACAAGGTAGCATCATTTTTAAACCACTGAAATAATGCATACTATATATGACACATCAATCTCTCTCACATTCTAGCTCAAAATACCTCTCCATTTTTCTACTTCATCATCACATTGTAGCAAATAATCTTTCCATCTCCAAAGCATAAATCAAAGCATAACACGAGGATGAAGTAGCAAACCTTCGCAACACTTGTGTTGGCTGAGTCAAATTCCCACGAAAATGAGGGAAAAAACTTCGGGCAGCACCTCCCTTGCTTTAGCACCACCGGAGAGTAGGTGAAGCTCAGCTCTCTATCAATGTGTTGGACTGGCTCGGGCTGGAGGAAGAAGAAAGTCTCTGTCTCGGGATATAGTGGGGGATGAGTTTTTATCCCGGTTAAAAACTCCAACCGAGACAAAAGGAAACACCTTTTGTCCCGGTTGGAAGTTTATCCCGGTTGGATCCTCCAACCGATAAAAGGGTCCCGCCACCGACGCCCCCCAGCTAGCCGTTGCAACCGGGACTAAAGGGGGGCCTTTAGTCCCGGTTGCAATTACCAACCGGGAGTAATGCTCCCCTCTAATTTTCCCCACCCCTGCGCACCCCCTTTTGTCCCGGGCCAACTTTAAACCGGGACAAAAGGGGTCGGATCGAAAGTCAATTCTCTACTAGTGTGCGTTTCCCTTCAAGATTTTTTGTATAATCAGCTGATTTGATCTTGATCAGTTCATTCAGCCAGTGCAGCAATTCTTGCACGCTGAATCCATTTTCCTCGAGAAAGAGAAGTTCATCGATCTTGTCCGTGAATGTTTACATGCTGTCTACTATGCCTAGTTCCGTTATACTTTCTGCTAGTTTGCGAAACATCAGGATGTTACTGCCATCCTGTTGAGCTAGACGATTAAGTGTGGCGGGGTTGGTGGTCCCGTAAGATGGCTGTTTTTGACTTCTTGGGTAGCAGTGTTGTCCGTGAGGAGCACATCTGCATTTCTTTTTGCTGGACAGATCCTTTTGGTACTAGCCATCAGCTCCTTGTCCAATAGCTTACTATGCCCGTCAGTACCTGCCACAGAAATACAAAGAGGTGTTTGATACCATGTGCTAAACTTTAGCAGTGTCACATCGGATATTCGGATGCTAATTAGGAGGACTAAACATGAGCTAATTACAAAACTAATTGCACAGATGGAGTCTAATTCGCGAGTCGAATCTATTAAGCCTAATTAATCCATCATTACCAAATGATTACAGGAAGAACCACATTGTCAAATCATGGACTAATTAGGCTTAATAGATTCGTCTCGCGAATTAGACTACATCTGTGCAATTAGTTTTGTAATTATCCTATGTTTAATACTCCTAATTAGTATTCAAACATCCAATGTGACGGGTGCTAAACTTTAGCACCTTGGAGCCAACAGGCCCTAAATGTCTGTTACTTTGTACTAGTATACATTCAACAATCATCATGTACACTATGCACTTTTTCACCGTGGGTAAAGTTTTCACAGTTCATACCTTCTTCATTCTACATTTGTTCAAAGACGGGAGGCACCATTGATGGAATATTCAGATTTGTGTCCTCCAAAGTTCTGTCAAGCTGCTGCTGAGTTCGAATTTTTGTTCCCTCCATCTGTAAATTGCAAGAGTGAGATGTGGATGGCTAATAAAAGTTCAGATCAAGGAAGAATGTTCTTACCATTAAGGAAGAAACCTTCATGCATCCAGATGCTTTCTTTTGTCTCTGTTCTTGACAGCACTTCCTACATTGACTGAGCTCTGTGAAGTCTCTGGTACTTCTAAGTCTTTTCTCATTTTTACTGCAGATTGTACATCAGTTGTTCAATTTTGACAAACCACATCATTGATGAATCAATGTTAGACGGGATACAAACATTTTCTGGTGTAAATGTTCTTAAATGAATCAGTATTAGTCCCTGTTAACAAGTTCACATAGATGACAAAAGGAATTGACCAGCAGAACTTCTACATGAATATAAAATGTTGAATGGAAACGATTTAAGGCAGAAAACCACAAGATTTTCTACATCAAAAGTCTCTGGATGCTGAAGTTGCATGCCATTCCAGACAGACAAAGCAGAATTAATTTCCTTGTTGCATAAATTGCTGCTCCGTGCAAAAGAATGTGCACGAGCAAAATATTGATAATGGAGTAACGATCGTAAATCAAACAAAGCAAACTACAATACCAACATAGAGACCACCTATGCACAACAGGATTCAAAGAGACCACATATGCACAACAAGATTCAAAGAGAACAATATGAGAGTGCAACAGAGTAAAACAGGAAAAGTGCAAACGAATACACAGAGTAAGAAATAGCAAAGACCAAATAGGAAACCATGTCCATAAACAGGAACTAGTAGAGAGTGCAACACAGCCCATCCCTGATTCCCTGACCTATTATTACTAAGAAATGAAAGGCAAAGGCACCACTAAAAACAAATAGGAGCCTAACATGGCTGGAAAATTCGACGCCAATAAAATGCAATCCAAGCCTCACATATGGAATATCACTTGGAACCAATCCCAACAGAGGATATTTAACTATTTGCCATCCTTACAGATGGCACTCCTTCAGTTGCCATCCTTACGGTTGCCCTTACATTTTTACCACCCCTCTATAAACGAAGCAACGTATTTGCCATTTTTGCACACATGGCGCGCCAACTCATCCTGCCAGTGTAGAATCGGGACGCGAAAGGACCAAATTACCCCTGCCTTATCCTTTCTGCCCAGGCGCGCCTCTAAACTAGCAACCAAGCGGGTTCCCCATTCCCGTGCACAAAGGGAATCACGCCCTCCGTGCGTCGCTAGGATCCCTGCGCCGCCGCCGATCGTTTCCCTCCGGCGCCACCGCCCAGTGAGCACTTGACACTGCTGCCTCTCCCTTGGGAGCCCACCGGTGATTCCTCGCCGCGTGCGCCCGCCCTCGACCCTCTCCGTGCGCTGCCGTGATCCTAGCGCCGCTGCCGGTCGATTCCCTCCAGCACCACCGCCCAGTGAGCACCCAACGCTGCTACCGCTCCCTTGGGGCCCACTGGTGATTCCCCACCGTGCGTGCCCGCCCTCGACCCTCTCTGTGCCACCGCTCCTCTCTTCGCCAGCTCTGATCCATTGTTCCGCTTCAAGGAGCAGGTGGGCTGTTTTTCTTCGGTTCCTAACCTGGTTTGTGCATGCGTGCAGTGTGCTCGCGGCCGGATCTGCATTGTAGCAGAGGGGGTTAGCGTGGAGGAGACGATGTCCTATGTGGTGGCACCGATCTGGAACCCTAGCTAAGGCAGTGCCGCTTCCTGAAGATGACACCCAGTGAGTGCCCTCCTTGGTAAGTGAATCATCTCCCTCTCCATGAATGTAGAGTTCTACGGTAGTCATAGTATTGGGGTTGGATTTCTCTAACTCTAACATTGTTGTATGTTCATGATTCTGTCAGGATTGATCCTGGCAATGCATTTAAATTAGTTGTTAAATGTGCAGGATATAAGGCAATTCATGACTATGGAATCATACAAATGGCAGAGCAATGGCATGATCTGTGGGTGGATACATGTTCTGGGTATAATTTGGATAACTTTCTGACTGATATGGCAAGCAGGATTATCTGGGGGTCTAGTCAAGAACTTGTGGTGTGGGCAGTAGATTCTGACAGTGTCGCTGAGTGGAAGATTAGTAAAAATGAGCACCTTGAGAAGATGATTGGATCTAGACTAAATGAGAAAATGGCAAATGTTGTTGTTGAGGCAGTTGATAAGGCTGGATATCAACCATTGCACAGTTCAACTTGGTCCAAAGCCAGTTGTGGTGTGACTATTCATGCTGATCTAGTATGTCCTTCATCTCATACCGAAGGTACAGGTGACACATTTACCTCAACAGAAGAGTTAGAACAGGTAGCTGAACTTGTTGATTCGAGTCAGTTGACTATTATCCCTGATCCTGATCAAGATGGAGAACCTTATGTGTTAGCTGATGAGGAAATTGTATTTGAAGCAATGGGATTCAAAACAGCTGATGAGAAAGCAGCACAAGCAGCTGAGGAAGAAGCTACTATTTCAATCATTCCAGAAGACCTTCTACGTGATATGAATGATGTGGGTATTGATGTACATGACAATAAGCATTCAGAGCCAGTGTTGGATTGGGACAGGGACAACCCATAGATGGCAGTGGGTACTGTATATCCTTGCATGGTTGATTTCAGATTGGCAGTCAAGCAACATGCTATAGTGCAAGAGTTTGAGCTTGGGATAGAGAAATCTGACAAAAGCAGATTTAGGGGATATTGCAAGGCCAATGGATGCCCTTGGATAATTAGAGCTGATTTTAAACCTGACCTTCTCGCACATTTCAAATACTATTTTACCCGTAGCTGATTTTGGAGCAAAGTCATTCTCATTGGTGCCATCGAAGAAGTCCTTCATCCTGCGGTATTTGTGCATCTTCAATAAGAAGTGCCTATGCCACATGAACATTGTCTTCATATATCCCTTAAGGTACACAGATGATGTTCTATCTAGGCAAACTACGCATGTTGTCTTACCTTTTACCAGACCTGTCAAGGCAAACAGGGTGGGATAATCATCGATGGTAACAAAGATAATGGCCCTTAGTGTGAAGTACTCGTGTCTGCACTCATCCCACATCCAAACCCCATCTTCCTAAAGCTTCTGCATATCTTCCATCAATAGCTCAAGGAAAACATCTATGTTGATGCTAGGCTGCTTCAGGCCTTGTATGAGAATGGTTAGCAAAAGTAACTTCTTCTTGTGACATAGCCATAGGGGAGGATTGTACATGGTCATCAGCATTTGCCATGTGCTGTGCGTGCTGCTTCTTTCACCAAACGGATTCATGCCGTCTGTACTCAATGTGAACCGCACATTCCTTTTTTTCATCTGAAAACTCTAAATGATTGGCATCGAAGGTCCTCCATTGGCGAGCATCAGAAGGATGTCGAAGCTTTCTGTCATCCTTTACTGGGCGATCAGTATGCCAAGTCATTATTTCAGCGGTCTTTGGGTTTGAGAACAAACGATTTAGATGGTCCACCACCGGTAAGTACCACATCACCAAGGCAGAGACTCTGCACTGAGTCGTCATGTCAGTACCTATATAGGACTCATCCTCCACTTGAGCACCAGCACTTTTCTTTTCAACCTTCTTCCTCTTATTCCCAATGTAGGAACCGGTACGGTCCTCACAGAAATTGGCATCACTTTTGTAACGGCTAGCATCACAATTTGGACACTTTTCCAATGCCGTGTACTCACCGCGGTACAATATGCAGTGGTTCCTACACGAGTGTATTCTCTACACATGCATCTTCAATGGATTGATAATATTCTTTGCTTCATTTTATTTTTTTGGCACAAAGTTCGGCTTCGGGAGCAAATTGCTCAACAGAGTAAGGAGATCATTGAAACTATTATCTGACCAGCCAAATTTAGCCTTCAGGATCAAAAGATGAAGGACGAAATGTAGCACTGTCCACTGCTTGCCACATCCCACATACATACGGTCCTTTGCTGCCTTTTTGAGCGTCTCAAAATTCTCTAACCTTTTACCACTCCCTAGCAACACTTCTGGTTCAATGTGGTGCAACATGTCCTCCATATCAACATCAGTTTCTTGTCCACCTGTGGTTCCGCACGCACATCTGTTTGACCACCATTTTGATCTCCATGGTCGTAATCATCATCCATCATAACATGATCATTATCGTTTGCACCATCACCACCCACTTCATCGCAGCCAGTATTTATGTCTGTGTTGTTGGAAGTACATTCTGCCTCTCCACGGTGGGACCAAATTGTGTAGCCATCCACAAAACCTCGCTTTATCAAATGCCTCCTGATGACATTAGTATCCTCCCATACAATTTTGTTGCTACAGTCAAAACATGGACAACATACTTGCTTTGTCTTGCAAATGCGAGCGTGCTTCTTCGCAACCTCCACAAACTTCACTACCTCTAACATGAAATAGGCAAATGTCTCCGTATGCCATCCATTCATGTTCTTTGATCCATCTTTAACAACTTATGATAAGGTTTCTAGGTTATATTACCTAATTAAATGAGCTATTCCATAAACTAAATTGAATTATGGATGTATTAACTAATAAGTAGCAAGAAATTTAATAAAAAACTCAATTAAACAATTCTAGATTACCCCAAAGCTAATGAAGCTAGAAATGATAGACAGAAGTTGAAAAAGAAGGTTAGAATGGCACAAACTCACCTTATGTAGTCACCTCCTCCAGATAAAATCAAGAGCAAAACCTTCCCCCTTAAATTTAGTGTTTTTGGAGCTTTTCCCTAGAAGTTAAACCTAGGAGAATGAAAAAAAATCAAACTCAATTATATATTAATTCAATAAAATTCATTAATTGAAACTATGGAGGTAATAATTAAAAACTAGGAAAAAAATAATAGAAACCAATTAATATTACCCTAAATGAGAATAATCAACTTCATAAATTAAAACTATGGATGTAATAATTAATAAGAAGGAAAAATACAATCAAACTCAATTCTATATTACATTAAAATGACAAACATAGCATTGTAATGGTTGTAATATGACCGTAGAATTTTATTCACAAAAATAATCCATTTCTAGTTTTTTTCCCTCTCTTCCCTCCTCTCTCTCCTAGTTCTAGATCTAGATCTAGATGACAAGCTAATGAACCTAGGTACGATGGATAGAAGTTCAAAAAGGTTGGAATGGCACAAACTCACCTTATATAGCCACCTTCTCCAAGGAAATCAAGAGCAAAACCTTCCCTCTTAGATTTGGAGTTTTTTCGAGCTCTTCTCCGGCAAGCTCCAAATGGAAGATTGTGGAAAAAAGATGAACAGGAGCATTTATGGCGGGCTCTATGCTGGCGGGCGATATAAGCCAACCGCCAGCACACATCACCCCATCTGTGCTGGTGGTGGGCTTAGGTCGACCGCCAGCACTATGGCCTCTGTGCTAACGGGCGATCTAAGCCCACCGCCAGCATATATGGGGCGATCTATATTGGCGGGTGCTTGCGTCGCCCGCCACTATGTTGGTGGGTGCTCCCCCGCTGACCCAAGGAAACTTTATGCTGGCAGGTGCCAATCACGCCCGCCAGCACGCTAATTGGCCTGTGCCAACACAAATCGTTTGTGGCGTAGAGCGGGGCACATGCATCGTACATTTTGCATTTCGCTACTGCCTATACTAATGTCTCAGGTACAATTCCGCAGATCCCGATGCTTGCATTGGGACTGCTTGGGCCTGTCAGCTTGTGGCAGACACAGAACATTAGGCATCAGTAAACAAAACATCTCTGTTCGTGAAAAACTCTCGGTTCAGTCCCAAACAATCTTATCCCAGCCATCGCCTTAACGGGATTCGCGCCCAGATCTCTCCTTGGAAGAAGCGACGGAAGCCTGCAATATGCCTTGGAGTGTCGGTAGGCTAGGTTATACTTGTAGCATAATCACATCGATTGTCACTTATCAGTGGTTGACTAATAAGCCATTGGAGGCTTTCGTACTTCCAGTCCAGAGTCCAGACTCGAGAGCTTTACATCGGGGAGACAAAGTTCCAAGAAGCACCTTAGCAGAAGTTAGTCTCACGGTGCCCTTGTGGATGTCGCTGCCGCCAGCGCAGCAGGGGAGGGTTCTCACGGTGCTGAGCATCGACGGCGGCGGCATCCGCGGCCTCATTCCGGCCACCATCCTAGCACGCCTCGAGGCTCAGCTCCAAGTACCTACACTCCAGTTTTGATTCACTTGTTTTCGGTGCAGATAATTCGGTATCACCGCATTGTTAATTTGGTTGGTTGGTTGCAGGAGAATGACGGGCCGGATGCTAGGATCGCTGACTACTTCGACGTGATCGCCGGGACCAGCACCGGCGGGCTGATCGCCTCTATGCTGGCGGCGCCCGGCAAGGACAATCGGCCGTTGTTCGCTGCCAAGGACATCAGCAAGTTCTACCGTGAGAATGGTCCCAAGATCTTTCCGCAGAAAGGGTACGGCATCACATTATTCTTCCAGCATTCAGAGTTTCAGACACACCTTTTCCTGCACCTTCAGGTTCATGTTCATGCTTGATTGTGGCCAATGGCCTCAAGGCTGCCTCACTGTCAGTTCTTGCACCTGTTCTTCATGTTCCTTGCTAGTGACAACTGACAAGTGCGAGACATGGTGCTCGTGATGCTTTTTGCAGGGGCTGGGTCCCGAGCTTGGTTCAGGAAGCATGGAACAAGCTCCGGGGCGGCCCCAAGTACGACGGCAAGTTCCTCCACGACAAGATCGGGAGCCTGCTTGGGGACACCAAGGCGGCGGACACGCTGAGCAACCTCGTCGTGCCGGCGTTCGACGTGAAGCGAATGCAGCCCATCCTCTTGAACTCGTTCGAGGCCGAGAGGGAGGCGCACAAGAACGCGCGCCTCGCCGACGTCTGCATTGCCACGTCGGCGGCGCCGACCTACCTGCCGGCGCACAGCTTCGACACCAGGCGCTCCGACGGCGGCAGGCCCCACGAGTTCCAGCTCGTGGACGGCGGCGTCGCGGCCAACAACCCCACCATGGCCGCCATGTCCCTGCTCACCAAGGAGATGATCCGCCTCCGCCGGAAGCTGCAGGACAAGGACGTGCACCTCGTGCACGGCGGCCTCGTGCGCCGGCTGGAACGTCGCAACAACCCGACCACGGCCGCCATGACCGCGATGATCGCCGGCATGGAGGAGAAGCGGAATAAGCACCACCGCATGGGCAGGCAAGACGACGGCGGCGTGGGGGCAAGCGTGTACAGGAACATCCTGGTCATCTCCATCGGGACGGGGATCGCCAAGCAGGCGGAGAGGTACACCGCGGCGGATTGCAACAAGTGGAACATGCTCAACTGGCTCGCCTACGACGGCTTCAACCCGCTCATCGACTTCTTCTACAACGCCAGTGTCGACATGGTCGACATCCACGCCGAGGTGCTCTTCGAGCTCCTCGGCTGCGAGGACAACTACCTGCGCATACAGGTAACTTGTAATGACCTGTGTCTGTACCCACATCAAACAATGACTTTATGTGCTTGGATGTAGACTGACACGCTGGAGGGAGACACGGCGTTGGTGGACTGCACGACGGAGAAGAACATGAAGGAGCTGATCAAGATTGGCAACGACCTGCTCAAGCAGAAGGTGGCGAGGGTGAACATCGACACGGGTGTGTACGAGACCGTAGCAGGCGGGCTCACCAATGAGGCGGCACTCAAGGAATTTTCCGGGAAGCTCTCCGCGGAACGCAAACTTCGCCAGCCTGCCCGCGAGTGAACAGGGAGAAGACATAGAATAAAAAAGTCTTACACATCATATATACTCCCTCAGTCCCAAACTGTAGGTCGTTTTGTCTTTTTTAGGTGCATAGGTGCATACAAACATCTTTAAACCTATAAAAGTCAAAACGACCTTGAAACGAAGGGAGTAGGGAGCAGCAGCTATCAGAGAACTTGAGTGCCTTTTTTATTTTACTTTCAAAGTCTTTCAGTAGAGCACTCTGGTCACCTTTGCTCTTGAAACTTCCAAATGGATTTGAGCCACGTATAATTGTGTTCTCTACATGCTACAGACTAAGGAAAAGTTGGCAACACATCTTTTCTCGGAATTTCCCTTTAATCGAGGAAAAGTTTGAATTTCTCAACATGTCCTTTCTCACTGATATTTTTCTTCGGTATCCTCGTTATATCAGCCACAATATGATAAATAGTATTGAGTATTATTAAATTTTACACAAAAGATGAACTTTTGTAGTATAATGCTTGCATCAGTATTCAGTACCACAACAAGTTTCGTCGCTAGAATATTACTTACAAAATGGCAGGTGATATTTGATAGTTCTCCACAACATGCCAAATACAGACTAAGCTATCCAAAAAAAGAATGTCAAGATGGATCAGTAAATAGCACCAGATCCACTGCAATACTGCAGTACCGTGTTATCCAAAATCCACCTTTTCTGAAATCAGAACTCCATTTTAAAAGAGAGAAATAAATCAACCGCGGCAAAATTCTCAAACACAAGATCAACACAAATTCAGCAGAACACTGAAAAGACAACAATCATCTCGAACAAAAAAATATAGATTGTTTAAACTGCATCAAGCTCCCATTAGCAAGCCATCATGAGCTTCTTGTACATAAATAAAAGCTAGCAAATGACCCCAAGAAAATTCATGCAAAACACAACGATAACTAGCTAGATAAGCTTACAAGCTACAACCCTGGAGCATGCTCAATAGGGTGCCAAGCTACCTAGACATATTAAGTCTCCGGTTGGAATGGAACTATGGGCCTGTCAAAATGCATCGGTAGGGGAGCGTTCCGCCTTAGAGGGAAGCAAACGTGAAAGCGGGGGTCGACGAAGCGGAAGCGAGAATGTCGGCTTGAGTAATGAAAACATTGGTGGTTTCCAATTCTGGGCGGATTCTAGTGAAAACAATCGAACAAATCCTCCCAAACGCCATGATTCTCGTTCGATTCCACAGCAATCAGATTTTCTCCCGAGCGGAAGCATAACATGAGGTGAGAATCAGGCCGGGGTGCCGCTTGCGGGAAAATCCTGCCAATTCTAGCACCCCCTCTCCCCTCTGCACCCTCCCGCTCATCCTCCGCACCGTCCGCTGCCGGCCCCTCCGCCAACCCCGCCGCGCCCCGCCACCGGCCCCTCCCAACCGGTCACCGTGCCGCTACCGGCCCCTCCCGGCCATGGCGCCGGCGAGGCGGTGTCCCTTAACGTAGCCATCGGAGGAGCCGGTGTAGAGGAAGAACCTGTGTGCGCCACCTGTAATGGCGTGGCAAAGCACTGACGCATGCTGGTGGTGGTGGTGTGGACCCGCCGCTGGCCCCTCGCAGCCCCTCCACCTCCTGTGCCGCCCGTCAGTCAGTGCCGCCGACCACCAAGCACCACCTTGCTATCGAGCTACCTGTCCCTAACAAAAAAAAATTAGGTTGCCAAACACTTTGCTTCTCCTACCAGCAGATTCTGTGGACAACAGCTTTTCAGCGTAGCTAGATTTCCAGAGAATCGCTACTCAGAAAAGCTGAAACAAACAGGCCCTATGTAAGCTTGGGCACTTGGGCAGTTAGATGCTTCTGTTGCAGCTGATCCAAGATGCTGCGAAACTGCAGTTGTTCATTGTCACATGATTCCTCAACGCTGCTGTAATCATGTTCCAGTCTTGAGAGTTCTGCTTCTTCATGTTCTTCCTCCTTTGCAATCTGCTGTACTTCCCCGCGAAGTTGTCCAAGTTTCATCTCATGCTCAGCTATAGCTTTATCCTTCTCACGGTGCGATGAGTCCATTTGTGCCAAGGAATATGTCTTCTTAAAGATCTGCATATTCAGCTTCTTTTTCTCTTCAAGATTTTTGGTATAATCAGATTTGATCTGTAACAATTTATTCAGGTAATGCAACAAATGTTGCACAGTGAATACATATTTTTCTAGATGGCGAAGTTCATTGATGTTGTTCTCGAACATTTCCATGCTGTCTTCTATGCTTAATTTACTTGTACTTTCTGCTGATGTGGCAATCGACAACATGAATCCTAAAGCTCTATCTTCACGCAGTCCTGGCAAATGCTCTTGAAGGGGAAAGAAATGTGGTCGTTGTGGTACCTTCTTAAACATATCCAGATCTTCAAATATAGACCATATAGCAGGTAACCTCTTGACAAACGGAATTTGGAGATCAGAGATTTGAGAGACAGCTAACTGTGAAGGAATAGAGCTTCCAGTAGCCGCGCTGATCTTTAATGCAGTGTTGTCAGTGGTGAATTCAGAGTTCCCAGCATTGGGTGAACTTAGCAGGAGTTGCTTGTCATTGACGATGTCCTCATCCTGTCGATCTAGATAATCAAGAGATTGGATTGGTGCCTCCATAAGATGGTTGCTTTTGACCTCTTGGGTAGCATCGTTGTCTGTGAGCATTACTGCATTTTTGCTTGCTTGACACATGCTATTGATATTAGTGCATGGTCAGCTCCTTGCCCAATAGATTACTAGGTGCCTCAGTACCTACCATGGAAATTGTGTCATTAAACATCTGCTAGTTTGAATTATGCATTCAATAATTATTATGCGCACAGTAGACTATATACTCCCTCCATCCCACAAAAACTATTCATTTAGCCTTCAAAACTTGTCCCACAAAGAGTGTCCAGATAATCCAACAAAGACCCTCATAATACCTTCTGACCCAATTAACGAATCGATCATTTACTCTCACCATCGATGCTCGAGCCAAACTCGCTAAATAAGGAAGGCTAATAGGTCCGACAATTACTGCAAGCGTACATGCATAATTAATTCTACTTGGTAATCCATCCAATTAAGAAGAGTTATTATGGGTACTTTGGACTTTTAGCATTGCTACTATCTTGTCTAAAATTTTCTAAACGAACAGTCTTTGTGGGACGGAGGGAGTACGCATTATTTTCACCATAGGTGAAGTTTTCACAGTTCATACCTTTTCCATTATACACTAGTTCAAAGCCTGGAGTTATCATTGGTGGAATCTCCTGATTTGATGCTTCATTTACATTCAATGTATCCTCAAAAGCTCTGTTAGGCTGCTGCTGAGTTTGAGTTTGTGTTCCCTCAGACTGTATGGGAAATAAATTACAAAGGTGAGAAGCTGATGGCTAATGTATCAGGCCAAGGCAGAATGTTCTTACAAGGCAAGATTTTGGTGCTTTCGATCTTTCTCTCTCCAGGACAGCACTTGATACATGGATGGAGCTCTGTGGCGCCTCTGGTCCTTCTAAGCCTTCCCTCATTTTTACTGCAGATTGTAAAACAGTTGTTCAATTTGGAGAAACCACCTCATAGATAAACCATGTTAGACTAGCCACTTACATTTTCTAGTGTTAGACGCGTTCTTGAATGAATCACGATTAGCCCCTATTTACATATTGACCTGACAAAAATAAAAGATGAACAGAACATCCACATGAATATAAATGTAGAATGGAAAAGCTCTAAAGCAGAAAATCCCAAGATCTGCCACATTGAAAGTCTCTACCTGTTTCCTGGATGCTGATGTTATTTGGCATTCCAAAGATGCATTCAAAGCAGAATTAATGTCCTTGATACATAAATTGTTGTTTCCCTGCAGAAGTATATGCACGTCCACAAATATTGACATCAAAAGCCACGACTTCAACTACAAAACACCATGAAGGGAGCTTACATTAGCAGAGGCTTCACTTTCTCTCTGATGTGGATGCAGTTCATCCACATGGTTCTCCATAAGCATGTCAGATGGTACTTCTTCATTGATAACAGTATCAGCAACATTTGTTACAGTACCATTTGGAGGTGTTGATTGTCCTGGGGAAGCACAAAAGGAGCCCGTTTAGGCGTTGAGCAAGGTCTAACTAATCAATACCATGTCTGAAAATATATGAAGACCCTCCTCACCAGATTGCGGAACAAAAGAAGATTTGGGACAATGGTTGCTTGAAGGTGTTTCCTGAGATGCAGATAATAGATTGTCCATTTCAGAAAGTTTCCTGGACTTTTGGGTGCCAGAGTATTCGGAATCATCAATGTGTTCAGAATCATTGAATGCCACCTCAACAGGTGAGCTTGGATGTTTTTCTGATGTAGACTTCTGCCTTAAGTCAGACTGTTTCAACACAAGTGACGAAATGTCAGAACATGTCATGGAAGTTATGACCAAGAAAGGATGCAACCTTAAAATGTTGTGGAGTATTTGCATTCTCAGTAGCCTGTATAGTTAAGGCAGTGTAACAGTACCTGTTCAAAATATGAATACTTCAGTTGTACTTAATTATAAAAAGTTGTTCCATAATCTGCTGCATTGTCTTATGCAGAGAATGCTACCTCAGAGCAAAGACTTCAGTTAACAGAAAGTCTCAGGAAATATTTAAAGCTTATAAGTGACACCACCACTTCTATCCTAAACCAGAGTGTCAGCTGTTTGGTTTCAGTCTTCCAGGCCGCAATCTGGACAGCAGGCTGACGAAATCGTGCGCCTGGGGGCTGGGGATGCTGCCTGCTGTGCCAGGCAGGTTTTTGAGGACGAGAAACAAACAAGCTTTCATGCAGAGGCATCTTGAAGATATGAACAAGGATCAGTCTAAAGGCATGCTGTCTAATGGCGGCGGGGTGTCTACAAGTCTTAGTTCTTCCCACAACTTCCTGAAATATTTTGGGATAGTAAATCTAAATATATGAAAAAATAGACTAGCAAGATTCATAGCACCAAAATAATTGTAAAAGCACAAAAGATATAAGTTGAGAAAAGAGGAGGCAATCACCATGGAGGATTGGGTGCAAGCCTGCTGCTGTGGAGATGGGGATTTCTTCTTGGACTTACTCCAGCCATGCCCTCAGTGGCGGCGCTGCCTCTTCGGTGCAGGTGAGCGACCAGTGGCCATGAGGGATAATGGTTTTGCGGGGTTGGAATTCATGGTGCTAGTGGCCCGGTTGTGTGAAGGATAGCTTTAAGATTTGGAGAGGTTATCAGTATTCGATCCGGTAGTGGAGAAACATTTTAGATCTAGCGGTGACAGAGGCAGGATATGGAGGATCGAGGAGGGTGAGGGTAAGGCGAGGGCTATCGCGCACTGGAGTCGAAGAGGAAACAGGAGGTGGGCAGGTTGCATGCACGGAAATGGCGGTGCGCGCGAATCTAGCTGGAATTGCCAACTATGGAGGAAAAGGGTGTGGTGGGGAGTGGTGGAGGAGAATAGGCCAACAGGGGTGAAGATGCATTGCAGACGCAGCGGCGAGTACTGGAGGGATGGTCGGCTAGGGTAGATCGAGCGCAGATTGTTGTCGGGTTGATGGAAGTAGCGTGGCAGCAGCGGGGGAGAGGAGGCTGACTCGGGATAAGATAAACTACGGTTGTGGCAGCGAGCAGTGGGGGACTAGGAAGTGAGGGCGGCGGTGTGGGATGAGGTGAGGTAAAGGACGGGTTAGGGTTTATGGGAGAGGCGATTGTTCTCAATCGTTGGATCTTCAACTATGGTAAATAATTTTAGTGAAAATGAAAAACCATTATTTGTAGGCTCCTTTTATAGAATATGCAAATTTTAATATTTAGAATTCATGATGGTTTACTAAATATTAGTGTGGCAAGCAGTTGGATCTAAAATAATGGTAACACTGGCCACCAAGATTTTGTTGCTACAAAAAAACTAGTATGGTAGCCCACGTAATATTTTAGGATAGTATTTTTAACACTTTTTCTCATTATATATAAAATTTGTCTTGTAAATTTTGTATTTCAACTGTCTTATTTTTCCATAAGAAAAAATTGCTCTTAGATTTTTTTTTGACAATTCTCCTTTCATACTTTGAGAAACCATTTGTCAAAAATATGTACACAACGTACCACAACTTACAAAATGAGAAAAATAGCCCATGTATTTTTACCAACTTTTCATTAGTGTCATACTATTTTGCAATATTACAGTAATCTAGCTACTAGACTCATTTATAGTATATTTTGCCTCGATAATATATATACTCACTTCCATAGACCATTTTGAAAGGAACCTTTCTTTGTGGGACACAAACTTAGGACCTTTAAGTTAGTGTACATTGTCTCATGAGATACTATAATAGATTTCCTTTCACTCCTTCAACATATGGATCAACCACTAAATTAACAAATTAAATTTACTTTTTACATTTATGTGCGTCTCTATATACAATTAATAAAGACAACTAATAGCCGATCTGTTTCGCTAGTTTAAATAACGATCGATCTACACTTGCATCCTTCCATGCTTGATGTTTGGCAAAGTTTGGGCAATTTTGCCACCAGCTTATAAAGTAAAATGAGTTAAGATGGGATAACTTAAACACTGTGAAAAAAAGTTATGTTAGAAGTAGGAAAACAACACAAACATTTAACCATTTCAGCAACAATCGGATATGATAGTGAACCCATGCTTCTTATCAGTTTCACAGTTTTTTTTGTGGGTGTGGGTGTCAAATTAAGTCGGGACCTCCAGCTCTGGAAGAAGGCAACAAACACACCATCTCAACCATTACTTGATGAGATTGCAGAAAAAAAATTCATTTTAACTCGTTGACAAATATATGGATCAAACTCTTCTTACAAAGCATGCAAGTACATCGTTTTAAGACGAGACCATGGCACTAAACAAATGAGAAATGCAAACGTTTTCTTTTTGGCGGAATGCAAAGCTAATAGGCGGAGCTACGAAATGGATTTGTTTTCTTTTTGGCGGAATGCGAAGCTAACCCTAATACATTATTACCTTTGATTTCACAGTGCTCCAACGATTTCCATCCCACCTGCAAGGTGGCTTGACAGTAGTGCGTGCGCCCGCCGCCGTAGGTGTGTGGAGGGAACGTCGTCGTACGTGTGGCGGCCCGGCGCCATCGGGAAGATCAGAGGATCGACGCGTCAACTGGCAAGGAAGAGAAAGCCTAGCCGCCCCTTTCTGTCCTAGGATCAGATCGAACGAACTTGAAGTAAAGCAGCCGAGCGGACGGGAATTAACTGGGGAAGCGGAGCAGGTGAACAGAACGAGTGGATTTAAAGCCCTGCTCATTAGCTCGGTTGGCTCGTTAAGTAGCTCGAGCCAGCTCGTCAGTAAAACGAGCAAAAACAGCTGCTCAGGTCATTACAAAATTGACCGAGCCGAGCCGTGCTGAGCTACAATTGAGCCGAGCCGGCTCGTGAGTTTCTGGCTTGGTGTCCAATCTTGAGCAACTCCACCATTTTGCTCACATCAGATTCGCCTGCCCCCAGTTGACTCTGACCTCATATTCATTCTCCCTGACAATCCGTGCACAAACTCCGGGCAACCATGCCCAGTTGAAGTACACCTTTGTCCCCAACATTGTAGACCCTGAACATACGATTGGCCTGAGCCTTCTCGGTGATCAAAGCCCATGACAGGACCCATCTGCCGCCGACATGGTCGCGGGGGGAAGGGGGCATAGTAGGTGGGAACAAGATAACCTCACGGGTGATGGGGGGCATAGTAGGTGGGAACAAGAAACCTCACAGGTGATGGGAAACACAACCATGGTAGAGTCACCACTTGCGGGGTCTGCGGTGTTGACATCAATATCGGAGCACCAGCCGCTACGGCCTCGACTATGTAATCGAGGAGGAAGAGCGCGGCTGGGGCCAACTCTCACTACATAAAACGTTAAGTAGCTAGATTTTGGATATGAGTTGTTATAGATAGCATTAAGAGCCAACTCTCGCTACATAAAGCACATAAGTTTGGGCTTGTCGAGGGCACATATCATGCACATATCATGGCCATGGCAATGAGTGAAGATTTTGTGTATTTTTTGAACCTGAGACTTTGAATATTTGCCACGGTGAGTCTTTGTGTTCTTTGGAGGAAATGAATACCTGACTTAAGTGCTTGGATTTTCGATTATTATTTGCTTAAAGATCCTATCGATTGATAGGAACATGCACATCTATTTACGCACGTTATTTATCTAGGTCCTTAGATACGAACATACAGAGCTATTTACGCATGTTATTTATCTGGGTCTTTAGGGTGTAACAGTCCATCTGGGTTCGAGTCAGCGACTCAGCATGTGTATTAGTATTTTTTCTATAATCATTCAAGCGTGGGTCCAGTCTCGCTGTTCATGAGATATATGATTTGCGTACTTGTATTGATAACAATAGGGGGCGTGCGTGTACAGGTGTATATAAGTGCGTTTGGGAAAAAAAGTGTATGCAGTAACACAAATAGTAGGCAGTTGTGTGCATTTCTGCATATCTGCCTCCGGCTTAAGTCATTGTTTGACTGTTTTTAGTACCGTTGGACGTGCCCACTAATCGTGCCTCCAAAGCCGTCGAGGGGCAAAATTGTCCACCAGAACAAATCCTTCGTTGCCTTCTCTCCCCAGTCCCCCACACAGGGCCCGATTCGCATTCTCCGCTGTCCTCTCCCCTTGACGCCTCCGTCCGACTCCACCACCGCCTCGCGGACCCATTCCCGGCCTGGCTCCGATCCGCCGCCGCCGCCTCGCCATTCCGCAGCCCTGCTCCTCGGCCTCTTCAAGCCCCGTCGCCGCCGCCCCTCGCTCTCTCGCATCGCACCCGCTTGGCCTGTTCTAGATGTGTCTGACGGCGTGCCCCCCTACTGGCCAAGAAACTAACATAGGTGAGGGTCGTTGCCTTCAAGGTTTATACCAGTACAAATTTAATAAGTTTGTTGGCTCTACTTTTACTTAGATGGTTCATGTGTTTATGGTGTTGGGGCGTAAGTAAAGAAGTGCTACCAAGTATGCATCATCGGCGTATGATCTTCTGGAGGATATGCTTCGAGTGATTTTTATTTTTCTACGTGCATTTGCATGGTACTTGAGATCAGTAGGCTGGTGCTTGTTGCTGTACATGCATGTGCCCAGTTGGCCAGTTCTATGAACGTCGCTACATTTTTTAGCATCGTGTGAAATCATGTTACACACTCCCCCTTTGAACAAACAAAACAAATCCAAAGTAATCCATTTATCTTACCCTAATGTGCACCCATGTGCTGTACAAATTCATTGTGAAATTATCACGGTCAATGGAAGCAATAGGTTAGGGCAGACCTGATCGGCGAGGGTATTTTCCTAGCCGAACTTCTCCACCGCAGTCCTGGAGGGCAGACGACGTAAGTGGGCCGACCATAGGGATACAGGTCACACTAGTAGAGAACTTAACTTCCATGCGCCCCATTTTATCCCGGTTTAAAGTTGGTCCGGGATAAAAGGTTCACCAACCGGGACTAAAGCTCGGTCACTGGTGGGGGGCTCACCAACCGGGACCTTTTATACCGGTTGCAAAGGCTAGTGGAAAAAAAAGACCCTGAGAGGCCTTTTATCCCGATTTGAAACACCAACCGGGATAAAAGACCCCCCTTTTATCCCGGTTGGTGTTTCAAACCGGGATAAAAGGGTCCCCAACAGGGTGGCTAAAAGAGGACTAAATCCCTCAAGCCCTTATTGAGATTGAGTTGGAAACCTTCATCTTCATCTAGTAAATTCAGTACTTGTTATACTTGTTCTTGCTAGTTCTTCGATTGCTTGCAGGACGAGTGTCCTAGTGGCCGGGTGACGCGCTCCATAAGATCGCGGCAGCCATTGGAGGTGGTGTATCGGTTGCTAAGGCGCAGCTTCGAAGACTGTAGTCGGGCCGTGAACGTCGTCTCCATCCACCAATCGAGTTATCCACGCCTCTCTCATCGAAAGATCGGGAATCAACCCTAGCGGGTTCATATCAGTTACAAACCAGGATAAAAGGGTCCCCACGAGTTAATACAAAAGGATTGCATCCCCTATATAGTCAGATGTGCTGTGTAGGTGGGATGGCAAGGAAGCTACACGTGAGGCTAGAGGTTGTGGATTCGAATCCCACGCAGCGCGCACGTGCATATTTCGCGTGACTTGTGACTTGTGGGAATTCTTTTTTTTTTGCACCGCCTGGCATGGTAACCTATTTTATCTCGGTTGGTATTACCAACCGGGACAAAAGGGGGTGTCTTTTATCCCGGATGGATTTTCGGGAGATTTGCATCCTACCAACCGGAACTAATACCGAGTTCTCTACTAGTGTCAGGAAAGAGGGGGAACCCTAAAAACTCTGCTCTATTTTTATAGAGGTGTTAACATGACCCAACTCAATCGCAACTCAGATCCCTAAAACCACTTACGACTTAACAGCCCTACTAACCTAACTACTAGCCAGCTGCTTATTTCTGAGCAAATAGGTCTCGACCACTGTGACAAATATATGATAAAGAATTCAATGAAATCAGTGCCTATGTTCTTCACTTCCATCTATTTTTTCCTTTTTTCCAAACTTCTGTATTCTCCATCGTAGGTCATCAAATTGGAAAGGAAGGGTAAACAACTCAACATTGCTTTACTATGGCATAGCACACTGCTTCTCTGTATTTTCTCTCCGCATCCAAACCCTTCTTTGTTGATCCGTCCCCCATCTCATGGCTTACCTCATTGTTGCTGCATCTTCTTCCATGCGTTGCACCAAACAAGTGTCTCAGCTCCACCATGGCTCCTTCCTTCCCCAGGCCTGCTACCGCCACCCACCATGCCCGGAAAGTAAAAGTTGGACGCCTAAGTACTTTGCTATGCTTTGTCCCCAGTGTGAATGCATCTCGATCTGTTCATGTATGCATCCCCTATAGCTTGCAACTACTCAGACCCTATTAACCGTCACCGTGCCCTGCTTATGACTCCTACAATAGTTTGGTGGATATAACCCCGAGTACCTCATGATGGTCTTAGAAGATCGCGGATTTAATCTTGTTGTAGCCGCAAGATGATTTAGAGATACATACTAGTTGGATATTAGGAAAGAAGCCGTTGTGATAAGATTTGATCTTGTTACTTGTAGCTGACTAGGACCTTAAAATAACTTAGAGCAACTCCAACAATAGTCCTCAAACTAAAGCCTTTAAAGATTAAATTTTAAAGATTAAATGGGGTTCTCTCTATTTTTTTAAAGAGCCACAAAAATATCTCCAACTCCAGCAATAGCCCCCACGGATAAAGGGCTCCCTAGAGACCCCACAGGAATAGAGCATGGAGGGTGGAATTTAGAGATCTCCCCAAAATGAGGAGCCAAATAGAGAGCCGACTAGAGTGCATTTTTTTAACTTGGCTCACTAAACTTGAAGTAGGAGGCTGTTTAGAGGGTCCAGTGAAGTTGCTCTTATAATCCTACCCCAGAGTAAGGACGGGAAGGGGAACCCTTAGAACCTAGACAACCACAACCAGAACACAGGAGGTATTACCAAGCATGTCTAAATCACGTGTCATTGCGCCCCTATATTACCACCAATCTTAGAGTCTATTTGCTTGAGCTGTAGTTTTGGGAGCTTTTCTTAAAAGTTGTTGCTGGTCTTTTGGTTATGAAAAACCAACAATAGCCTTTAGAATATGTTTTTAGTTTTCTGGGCTCAGAAAGCTACGAAAAGTCTAGAAAACTGAGCTTTTCAGCTTTCCATATAAACTCAGCTTTTCTGGGCTTCTAACTTTTTGGAAGCTGCATGAGAAGTTCGTTATTTGTTTGAGCTTTTGACTTTTTTTGCGCTAAAAAGCTGCTCATAAGCTCAAACAAACACGACCTTAGGTCCAATGATCCATCCACTGGACAATATACCACCTCGGGTAATCCTCTAAGGGGACTGCCAGCATAACCCCCGACCAATAGCAAGGATACGAGTGGCGTGTGAACCACTTCCGGCATAGGAGCAGCAGTAGGGGCAATCTATGAGCATTCCAGGACAGGAGCAGTAGTTGGAGGTGGAACAAGTCGATGGGGAGTGGATGTCTTAGTAGATGCGGGTGATCGAGCAGTAAGCGAGGAAGGCAATGCAAATGTGCGGTCACTCACGCCGCTCCATTGACCTTGGCCTGTAGTGCCCTTCTCTGGCGTCATACCATGCTGCCTCTGAGTCTGACCATCAGTGGTGAATGCCATGGTCGCTGCTGAGGATGGCTTCTGGCACATATTGACCAAAGTCATAAACAAGCCTTAAACTGTTATGCACTCTCTGCCCTATTTGACTGAATGTTTCTCAACCTAGGTAGTCTGTACACTGTCTACCTAGGTCCAGACATGGACTAAGATTCATAATGTTCCACAAGAGATTCATTTAGCCTTCAGCCAATAGGGAATTTCATTGTTAGTCAGCTATGCACTTATTGTATCTGCATTTCAGCATTTTTTGTACTCAAGGATTGATGCAATATTGCACAGTTAACTGTACCAAATTTTCTTTTTCTTTTTTAAAAAATGTGATTTGTAGTATGTCATGGTATTGGACTATTGGTAAATGGGCAGGTACCCATGTCTGTTGCTGCCAGTGATGAATGACCATGATATGGTGAGGTCATGTCTAAAGGGTAAACGGTGAGTTGAACTATGCTCTTCGTGAGATCTTTCTCAATCAGCAGCTCCATATTCTACAACAATTTCTATGATGTACTCATGAGATGAAGTTTCTCTGAAGGAACCATATTGATATAATTCTGTGAATTGTAGGGCTTGCAACCAATGTTTTTTAAAAGATAGTCCAAAAATTTCTTAATAACTAAGCTGTAGTGGCTTATTCTGGGCCATTTCAGTGGGCCACTTGATGCTAATAGAATAATACCTTTTCAAAAATGAATATTTTAAGCTCGTCTCAACTGAACAATTTGTTTTTTATGTGAGATTGATTTGTTATATTAATAGCTCAGTCGTTTGAACTGTTCAGCACTATATGAACAAAATAAACTGGTAGATTGGTAAATATTCGTATCTTCACAAAAGATATCGTAAAATAACATTTATGAATTCACTTGGATTCATAATTTTATTTCTTAATTCGTAAAATATAATTGTTCATTTTTGTGATTTTCCAGAATCCTATGTTGACTGATGCACTGGTGGTTCGTATTTTATTTTGCATAGCGTTTCACTCAAATAGAATTGCAGTCCTGGGTAGATATTTTGTGGTTAAAACAGAGTTGAACCTCTAGACTAATTTTGAAGCAGGTTTTACTTTCAGTAAATTTCAAAGTTTCACTCCAAGAGACTTAACTGAAATTTCTTTCTTGAAAGCACACACAGTTAAGAATGATTACAATCTTAAGAACTTGCTCTACTTCAAGCTGTAGCCTGTAACCCACAATGCCCTTGTACCTTTCCAGGCCAGGCTATTTTGAGTACACGGATCTACCAACGCGTAGTAGTCATGCTAAAATCTCCACATCCACACCATTTTACCCCTTGCAATTTCCCCTGTTTAAAAAAATCACTCTTTATAATATATCCCCAATGTAATGCTCCAATCATTGATGTGAAAATTAAAGCTTCTGTATATGATTTCTGTCCCAGGTTTCATTGGACATCTACTAAACGTATCGGTATCTGTCATGTTTTTGCGGGTAAGATGCATTGCTTCAGAGTTGGAGAGGAACAAGAGTATTTTGGAACTGAAAGGTAACAAAACTATATCCAGCTCTGCCTAATAATGATTGCGATCCAATTTATTCTGGTATCTAATGATATACTTGATATGGCAGAGCTTTATTAATCAAGGTGGATGGATAACAATGGCAAGGTTAGCCTTGTTCGCCCTCCGAAGAGACTGAACTTTCAGGTACTAATTCTTGCTTAACAAAGTCAATTCTCTCTGTGGCTTATATAATGCCGATCCTAACAAATTGCTAACAACCAAGGTATAACAATGGGCTAATTCTGGTACTCTACCGCTAACCAACTAGAACCAACTGCTAATTCTGTGGAGCTGCTGCCGGATCCTTGTTAGTTGTGCCTCCGGCGCTGGTAGGTGTGCTCAGCAAAGGCGTACATACTCCACAATAATACTTACCCAATGTGTGTTTAAGTTTTTCCATGTTACAAAAATGCATGCTACTTGCTGCCAGATCTTGCAAGCTGGGCTGACTTCTTTCAAAAATAAGATTGTTCCTATGCTTCCAAATTTGCCATGCTCCAATATGAATGTTTCAATATAGAAGGAGTTTGGAAAAAGGAGTTTGGAAAGTACATTTTAGCTGAAACCAACATGTCAAAGAAATTGAGGTGCGTGTTCCAGTGAATGCCAAGAAGCTGCCAGCAATGTTTACTAAAGGTGCAACCAAAGAATAGGTGAGAGGCAGTTTCATCTGTATTTGCTTGACATAGGACACAATTGTAGTTATTCCTTTTAATTCTAGGTTCTTCCTTTTCAGTATGTTTCTTGTGTTCAATCTGTCCATGAGTAGAAGGCAGCAAAAAAACCCTTAATTGGAACACCTTGACTTTTAGATCCATAGGAAGGGTAGCCCCGACATTGTAACAATCCAACAATCTGGCCTCTCCTAGCTTTGTGCAGATTGTGTTTTTTCTTTTGTGGGGCTTTGCACAGATTGTGAAAATCAAAGAAACCAAAGTGGCTAGGTAATATAAGGAATGACAGTCTAGAGCTCTCAACAGGTTCCCAGGATGCTCACACACAGTACACACACAAGCACAGTAAGTTGGTGCTGCCGAACTGCTTGCAGCCTTTTCTGTTTTCTGCTATATTTATATACAACCAAATGCTATAATAATGCCTGAGTTAATCATATAACTATTACAGCCACTACTACTCTGATTTGCTATTATTCTCCCCAATTATCGGCTAGAAATCAGCTTACTAACGACCATGAACATGAACACTAGCAAGCACTTGGGCAGACTCAAACACACATGGTTTATTGCTGGCAATCTCTCTCTAATCCTTGTGTGTGGACTTGGAGTTGATGTGGACCATTCCAATCCTAGCATGAAGCTCATGGAATATGATTCGTCCAAGTGCCTTCATTTGAATGCCATTGAGCTGTTCCTTGGTGCTGATGAAGTCGGCACTGATCCTCCAATCTTCCTAGCTAGCAGTCCTTGGTGAAGTGGCAGAGCACATCGATGTGTTTGCTACTTCATGGAAGACAGCATTTTTCATCAGCGATATGTCTGCCTTGTTGTCAATCTTCAGCACGGCAGTTTCGACGTTCCTTCACTTGATGTCGCAAGTGGCCAAGCCAACTACACCTCCTGTGTGGCTCTAGTAGGCAACAACATACTCCGTCTCACAGGACGAGAGTGCCACTGCCACCACCTTTTGGGTTGAGAGCATGCCAACATACCAAGCTGCTGCCCAAGAAAAACGGATCAAGGGACGTACTTTTCCTTGTGTCAACATGTGCGCAGGTCGTTGTTGGTGTACCTGACAATGCAAGCAGTGCCTCAATTGTCCTCCGGTAGTGTTAGCCAAGACTGTTCCTGCCACAAAGGGCAGGATGCTTCACTGCCTCCATGTGCTCTTCTGTAGGTCACTTCATGAAGTGACTCGTGTACCCCACACCGAAAGTAAGGTTCGGCCAAGTGTGGAGAAGATAGCGAAGGCTTCCAATGATCCTCCAGTACTGAATGACGTCCACCTCTGCCACCATGCTGTCATGGCATAGCTTGAGCCGCTCCTCCATTGGGTCTGCATAGGGTTGCCGTTCTACATCTATCCCTGCCATCTCAAAGATGCACCTGGCGTTGTGTGCAGTGTGCCTGGCATAACGTAGAAGAGCAAGCCCAAATCGATAATCCTTAACATTGCGTTCATCTCCATCTTGAAGCGATTGATTTCTACCTCGGCTGATCCAATGATGATCAAATCATCCACAAAGACCCCAGGTATAGAGATCAAGTATAATGGAAAGAATCATCTTCCCACAACTCATTTCTAGGTAAATACATTACAAACAATACTTATGAACTTGAATATGTCCGTTTTGAAATAAAAGAGAGCAGTTCGTTCAGAAACCTATGGAAAAACTAACCAACATCTAAGAAAAGATTTCCATGCCTTATTGATCAGACAAAAACACACATTTATTGTCAAGATTTCAGAAAAAATGGCCAATGATGATCCATCGTTGAAGCTGATCTATGTTGTGCTCCAGCATGTATACATCTGAAAGTTTCTACAAAATGTCGTGCCTCTGTAGCCTCCTTTCTTCAAACCTAATTTGCTCAGTAAGCCATGTTTCTTTTCACTGAGCATACTTTGCAATAGAATTGTGGGCCTATATATATGAGAAATGGCGCTGTCTCTTTTCTGCTGTTATTAGCATAAATATTTTCTTCGTATCTGCTTCAAGTGTTGGTTTAAAACACAAACATTGATAATTGAAGCAAATGTTTTTACAATGCTACACAGACTCTTGACCTTGCTAGATTGCACATCAGTAATGCAGTATTGAGAGTACTTCAATGGCTGCTGCATGCAGCATAAATTTTTTCAGATGGGAACACTTCACATTCAGAAGCTTCAAAAGACTGCTGGTCTTTCAGAGGTACCTCCAGAAGCTACAACTTCGTATCACGTTCATTAGGCCACGTTTCCAAGCATGGTCACAGACAAGCTGCAGTGCTAATAACACATATTAAACAACATCACAGGTCTACTAGGTGCGCCTTAGGCGCTAGAGGTTTCCTAACAGTGAGTAAACGTTGCAATCAAATTCCAGTCTGTAATTTGTTCTCACCTCCATATTGATCTACATACTTTGCCACAGCCATGGAGCTTCCCCCATGGTGTTTGAAAGCGGCGGACAAGATACGTCGTAAATTCTTGTGGAGAGGCAGAAAGGAGGCAAATGGAGGTCATTGTTTGATTGCATGGCGACCGAAGGAGCTAGGAGGACAAGGCATTTTGGACCTGTAGCATTTCTGTTGGGATCTCAGGATTTGCTTATTGTGGTTAAGCAAAACTGAACCGGGGAAGCCATGGACGGCCTTCCCGGATTCAGTTCATGGCTGCGCCCCAGTCACTCTTTGCCTCTGCTGTGATTACTGAAGTTGGCAATGGGGCAAACACTAAATTCTGGACAGATAGATGGCTGACTGATGGGTGCTCTTTATTGAGCTGCTGGCTCCTCAACTTTTTGCGTGATTAGCAAAAAGACGCGCTAAAAGGTGCACTATTCAGGATGCTCTACTTGAGAATCAATGGCTACACGATATCCAATGGCACTACTCGGTTGCAGTCCTATCTGAGTTCCTTGACATTTGGGACTTGGTGCAAGCGGTGGTGCTCCAACCAGAGGTTGATGATGTGCACAAATGGAGGCTGGATCCATCAGGACAATGCACTACCAAATCAGCCTATGAGGCACTTTTAACGGATCAATCTATTTTTGCACCGAGTAAACTGACTGGAATATATGGGCAACAAGGAAGTGCAAATTCTTCCTCTGGCTAGTTGCGTATAAGTGCTGTTGGACAGCGGATAGCCTATCTGGACGTGGATTCCCCCATCCTGCCCTCTCTGTGACCATGAAGATGAGACAATCCAACACCTTTTTGGCATGTGCCTTCTCCCAACAATTTTTGCATCGGCTACTGTGCTGTTTCGGGCTCCCTGATTTCACACCTGAAGCAAACACGGCTGGTTTTTATGAGTGGTGGAGGTGGAAGCAAGCTTATGATATGGTCTGTAAGGAATCTCGGCGTGGATTTAACACGCTGGTCATATTTGGGGCTTGGACTCTTTGGAAGACAAGGAACAATGTAGTGTTTAATGGTTCCTCACCAAGGATTGATCAGGTTGATCTCTGGATGCTTGCAAGTGCTAAAGGTTTAAGTACTCTGGTTGCTGTTGGACCTCCTGGTTAACAGCATTTTATGACCAGTAGGTTCTGTGGTCACCTAGTTCACGGGCGCGAATGTAATTTAAAACCCAGGGTGTGTGTGATGTGTGTTGTAAGGTTGTAAGGCTATTTTGGCCTTTTTTTTCCCTCTCTCAATGCAACGATACGCAGTTCTCCTGCGTATTCAAGAATAAATAAGTTCCAGTTTGCTAATATATTTACCACCTTTTATTTTTGTTAATGATATGTTAAAAAATACTAACATTTTGTTGATATGTGAAAATTTAATTGCAGATAGTCCAATCTTTATAATTTCGTACCGTTTTTAATTTTCTGTACGTACACATTGCTACTTTGCATTTATCCTATGACTTAACCCTGAATTGTGGTGCTCTTTAATTTGCTTGCAAACAAATCTATAGCTGTGTGCTATGCTAGTTGTTCAAGACTTCTACATATGCATGGATTATTTCTGGGTTGATTATTTGGTGTGTATGCATTTTCGTTTGAGATACAAGGGCAGGGAAACAAAGCTGACTAGTGATCAGGTTCCTTTTTGTTTGGCTTTAGGAGCTGTGCCATGGGATTTTAGGAGTTGCATGTTTGGGCTGGCGCTCGAGATTATTGCAGAGATGAGCATCAGGAAACAGTGATATGCCTGTTACAAATATGTTGACATTTACGCCGTCCATTATTGAATAGCTCTCCTGCGTGTTTGAGAAGAAAATATCTTTTTACCTTCTTTTTTAGGTAAATAGAGTAGGGGAGGCCCCTACTGTGTTAAATATATTAAAATAGTGTTAAAATAAATTGTACAGAAAGAAAGAAAAGAGGTTGGAACAGATCTACAAGAAACAGGGAGAAAAAGACAGCGCAAGTGAGTTAGTTAGCGTAAGGAGTCTATCCAAGCTAGAAAAGGAGCTTTTTTATCGCTCTTGAATCTATGAGCCTGTAGAGTAGCATCTTCTACAAGTTGATGCTTCCAAGAAGTGAGGCTTGGCTGCTTATTTTCAAAGACAAGGTTGTTTCTTTGTTTCCAAATGTTCCATGAAGCAATGATGAACACCTCCATGAAAAGAAGCTGTTGATTGTTTTGCTAGGTTTCTATCATCATGCTAAAGAAGGGTCGATGAGTTTCACTGAAATCCAATAGCTTGCCAACAGGAGATGCTAACTCACAGTCAAAGAAGAGATGAAACGCTGTTTCTTCTGTGTTAAGTCTACAGAGGACGCAATTGTAGTTGTTTTCATTTATCTTTAGGTTTTTCCTCCTGAGAAGATTCCTTGTATTCAACCTATCCATGAGAAGAAGACAAGAGAATACTTTAAGCTTGTTGCTGCACCGCGATTTCCATATCGATAAAAGAAGGTTCTGGTGGCCTGACATGTATGTATGGGAAGCAGTAGAACTTCTTTGATGAATAGTTGTTGGAGCCCCAAATGTACTGCCACGAATCCTTGTTTCCTTCATGCACTTGTATCCCTTGTATCAGTACTTGTAGATTTTGAAATTCCTGAAAAGCTTGTTCTGATAGAGGTAAATGAAATTGATCCTCTGTGATATTGTTTGTCAAAAACTTTTGCGCTGATATATTTTTGTCAATTGCAAATGAGTATAATCTCGGGAATTTGTTTTGCAGCAAGTGCCCATTCCATATATCCGACCAGAATAGCACTGTTGATCCATCTCCTACAGTACACGCTGCCACACCCCTGAATTTTATCGCAACATCTTTCCACCAAAAGGATCCTTTTTCTTTTTTGGGTAGCATGAGGGACTTCTCCATTGGCATAATATGTGCTCCAGATTAAGTTGACCCATGGTATATCTCTTTTCTTGTAAAATTTATCTAAATGCTTGAGAAGAAGAGCAGTATTTTGACTTCTGATACATAGTACTACAAGTCCACCTTTAGTTTTGGGCTTAGTAACCTTCTTCCATGCAACCAAAGATCCCCTCAAAAGACAATGCCTTCTCGCTCTATAAAAATATTCGGTGACTGCTACTGGCATTTGCATTGTGCACATAGCATAAGTAAGCAATAGAGATATGACTGAATTGGTCAATTCAAGCCTGCCAGCATGAGATAACATAGAGGAGGTGGCGGCGAGTCTTCATTCTGCTTTGTTCATGATAGGAGCATAGTGCTCAACTCTGGGTTTGGTTGTTCCCAATTGTAATCCAAGTATGTGAAAGAAAGATTTCCTAGTTTATATCCAAAAGGTCAAGCAAGTTGTATGGCTCTTTCTTCTGAGACATTGAGTGGGACTAGCCATGACTTTGAGTAGTTCACTTTCAGCCCCGTTGAGAAAAGCTTTCAAGGAGCTCTTTTAGGCAAAGAAGTTCCTGTTGTGAGGCTTTCATAATGAGAATTGTGTCATCTGCATATTGCACTATGGGGAAATCACTGGCGTTGTTTGCTGGGATGGGCACGCTGAGAGTGCCTTGTTGGTGAGTTTTGTGTCTTTTTACCTTTCATCTCTTATTAGATCCTAACATTTCACTTGGTTCACCATGTCTTAGAATCTCAATGTACATTATTATTAGAGGGTGCCCATGATTAGTAGGAGTAGATAGTGATTTTGTTTGACAACAGTTTCAATTATTTGCAGATATGTTGTGGGATACAAGAAAATATTAAAGATATATCGTGGAATACAGGAATTATCTTCGGACCACCTTCATAATTGAACCGTCTTCCATCAAATAATATGGCATTGATAGCTGGCTCAATTCCTTCTGCTTACGACACAGCAAGCCGAACAAGTGATATGTGATAAGCTCACCAGTTCGTAGCAACATGAGGCACATGTAATTTGTGTCATCTTCACTTGGAGAATATTTATGACACATAAGGTCCTTGCTAAGCTATGGGCTCTGCTTCTGTTTGGTTACACGTTTTTACAGCTCTTGTTGTAGCGCCCAATGTGTGTAGTTGCAATGCAGTGGATAGGGGATTATTCTGATGTCTAGCACTATTCTTGATCAAACAAAGATACGAGAACGACCTAGTATTTGAATTTTGTTCTCAATCATCCAATCTGGATCATCGTTTGTGAGGTACAATGAAATTATTCCTTAGCGACTGAGCTCAATCCAACTTTGTTTTGAGCACAAATAGTTACACTAACAAACCTTGAGAAAACGGCAACACTTCAACAATTTAATTATAACAATGTCAGCCATAATTGAATTACACTAATTCTTAAAGTATATTCCAGAAACATGCTCAAACATGGAGGGTGAAACCCAAAAAAAAATGTGTATACGGCACCCAAAATCAGCTTGGTTCCTTTTTCAGGGCTGGCACCTAATATGATTGACAAAATCCTAATAAGAATGCAAGTTCTGGAACAGAAACAGGTTCCACACATTTAGCACAGCGACAAGGATCCAAGAAATGAACTGCATCGACGTCAAAAACTGGGCCATCATTTGCATCTTGTAGATGCATACAAAGTAGCAAATGACCCTAGGAAGTTAATCCAAAATCACAATGGTACCTAGCAATAATCTTTGGACCTAGAGTCCTGCAGGATCAATGGCTTACAGCATTTCAAGTTAGCTGCTTCTGTAGCATACCAGCAAAGATTCTTTGAAACTGTTGTTTGTCAGCATCAAGCGCTTTCTGGACACTGCTTTCCACCACGCTCAGTTTGGAGAGTTTTTCCTCATCATCTTCTTTAGCCTTCTCAATCAGTTGTCCTTTCTGGCGAAGGTGCTCAAGTTTCTCTTCAAGCTCAGCCATCGCTTGATCAACTTCACAAAGTAATGAATCGTTTTTTGACAGGGAACTTATTGCTCCAAGCTTCTGTGCTTCAACTGCGGATTTCTCTTCAAGATGTTTAGTGTATTCAAATTTCACCTTAATCGCTTTATCCAGCAATGTTTCAAAATACTGAACGTCAAATCCGTTAGTCTTTAGTTCAGCAAGTATGCCTTTTGCCTCTTCAAATGATCCTTCATTGTCTGCTATGCTTGATTTCCTTATACTTTTCACAAAGAGGTCGAATGACACCATCAGACCAAGAGCCTTTCCTTCTCGTAGTCCAGGTAAATATTGCTGAAGTGGAAGAAAATGTGGCTGCTGCGGAAACTCCTTGAACACATCGCTTTCATCAATTTCAGACCAGAAGTGTGAGGTCTTGACGAATGGAACTTGGGTACCAGTTTTGTTCCTAAGCGCATCAGCATCTCTAGTTTTTTGACAGCCACTGCTGGGAGAAGTCAGCCCTTCGTCGAGCTTACTACCTTGTACATCAATATCTGCCAAAAGATCCAGTGATTAGAAAGCTGATAAGTTGATGTACACAAAAAAAAAATTACAGTTTCACAAATCACCATGGATAAGAATAGATAGCTCATACCATTGGAATCTGACTCAAAGCTCAAAGGAACCAATACTAAAGGTTCTTGATATGTCACTTCATCTGTGTTTATTGTACCTTCAGTACTGTCAAGTAGCTGCTGAGTGGATTTTGTACTCTCGAACTGTATGTGAAACAATATATCAGAATGAGAATCGTCACTGACAGATAATAGAAAGTATCAAGTCAAGAAAGAACATTCTTACTGTTAACGGAGATTCTCTATGTGATCCAGCTACTTCGTTTACTCCTATCTTCTGGCCCGTACTAGGCGACTCTAATGAGCTATGCAGACTATGTGGTTCATCGAAGTATTTCTTTTTCTTACTAGCTACTGCAGGTTGTACCATAATCATCAAATTTTGATGAACCATATCATTGATGGATGAGTATTAGAGGAACTACTTACTTTTCTTTGAAGTGTAAACCTTACAAAGTTGAATACTTTTTCTCTCTGGCTGATTTTGCACCTGCAAAATTATTGACATGGAGCCATTGAAAGCCACTGTAAATGCCTTGGTTGTAAATGCTACTTACACTTTAAGGAAAAAAATAATGCAGGGTACTCACATTGTCAAAGGCATCAGTTTTTGGGGCTGTTGAGTGCCCTGGGGAAGGACAGAGAAGCATATTCATTAGCACTGAACAAACTGAACTACTCACTATACAGTGTAAAAGCACATGCAGATCACCCTTGCTATGGAGTGGAGAGGAAGAATTCGGAGGGTGGATGCTTGCCGGAGAGTCTTCCACTGCAGATAAGGGAGTGCCCATCATAGAAAGTGAAGCATGTTCAGAATCTTCAGCTAATACGGCCACCTTTGGCTGCAATTCTTTCCTCGACTTTTTGGCCCCAGAATACTCAGGATCACGACAATGTTCATCATCACTGAATGTCACATTATTTGACCTTGTACGTTTTCCAGATGCAGACGACCACCTGGAATTAGCCTGTCTCTACACAAGTTATGAAAACATCAGAATGCACAATCCAAGCTTCATAATAGACTGCAACTTCAAGAAAATTTCTTACAATCTCAATGCTCAGTACAATGCTTATAGTGAAATGCAAAACAAGCACAAGCACAGCTATGAAATGGATTTGTTATATTACCTTAGCACTCACAATGCTCCAATGCTTGCCATCATCCCAGCTGTAGTGCGGCTTCAGAAACTCTACCACCTTGGTCACCAGCTTCCTGGCTTTGCTGCCATTGATACTGACCTTAAACTCACCATCCCCGACAACCTTGCGCACCAATGCTGCTGACCACGCCCCATCACAATACGCCTCCACGGCAGCGCCAGGCCCCAGCCAGAACTCGCTCTCCTGTGGTGAGTGCTCCACGGCCGGCCGGATAAACTGCCAATGCAGGTACTCCGTCGCCTTCTCGGCTCCGCCGCCCCCTTCCTCTTCCAGATTGGAGTACTCAACGACATAGCTGAGGTCATCGATTACCTTCGCCACCGTCGCGGGGAACCAGGAGTAGCCGTACACCTCCTGGACCCTCCCCACCTCGACCTTCTCGCCGGCCTGGTACACCCTAACCTCGCCCTCTGGCCGGACGGTGATGACGGACCGCGACGGGATCCACTCACCGCCGCCAACGTAGTCGCGGCGGGGCCGGACGAGGCTGGGCGAGAACTGGATTACCTCGCGGGAGATGGGGAACGCGACGGCGACGGCGGCGGGGGAGGCGGAGAGGACGATGCCGGACCACCAGCCGCAGTTGTGGAAGGCCTCGACGGCGTCGTGGGGGAGGAATCGCGGCGGCGGGGACTCCGGGTCCGGGGGCGGGGGCCGCGGCCGGACATGGGTAGGGGCGAACGACTCCTCGAGGGCGCCGCCGCCATTGTCGTCTTGGAGGTCCGCGTACGAGACGGTGTACTCCGCTGGGAGGCCGTCACCGCGGGCGGAGGCGAAGCTGACGACGTTGGCCGCGTACCAGGTGCCGTAGTACCCGTCGCCGTCGAGGCGGACCTCGACGTCGGTGCCGGGAGGCAGGAGGGGCGGCGCCGAAGGGGACGGGGAGCGCGGAGGCTGGGTCTGAGGCGGGGCCTTCCTCGGAGCGCTCCAGCCGCGCCCGCGGCGGCGGCGGCGGCCGGTGAGCGGCGGTGAGCGGCCGGCCGCCATGGGGTTTTGGGTTTCTTGCGCGGGCGATTTGGGTGGCGAACGCTAAGCGCGTGGGGTGAGAGAGACGGGAAGTGCGAGCGTTGCGGCATTCGTTGAGTAAGTAATCCCAGATTATTTACTGTCAGAAACAAATCATCTGCAATCGTTAAGAGATACTGAAATACTGCAGAAGGATTGAGCCATTAGGCTAATTTTCATTGAAGGTTCCATAGAAATTTTATAAACATTAAAATCTTTAATCTGAACTACATCAGCGATTTCTCTGATTTAAGTTATTATAAAACAGAAATGGGAGTTTCATCCCGATAGCATCCAAGAGATATATTTAAGTAGCAAACTCGTTCGAGTGCGCTGACTTTAGATACCACCCCTTTAGTCTCGGTTTAATTTCAGCCCAGGAAAAAAGAGGTGCACCACGGTAGGCTGGAATAGGATGCACCTTTACTCTCGGTTCTTTTTTTGGAACCGGGACCACTCTTTAGTCTCGGTTAAAACGGCTAGTTTCCGGGCACCGACGGCGCCACCCTTTACCCCCGGTTGGAGCCACCAACCGGGACAAAAGATCCAACCTTTTATCGTGGTTGGAGTTACCAACCAAGATAAATGTTTTACTCCCGGTTAGTAATTCCAACCGAGATAAAAGGTTGGAGCTTTTGTCCTGGTTGGCGTTACCAACCGGGAGTAACCACCAACTGGGACAAAAGTTCTAATCTTTTGTCCCGGTTGGATTTACCAACCGGGATAAAATCTTATCTACAAGTACCCTTTCTTCCTCCTCCACTCCTCCAGCCCGAGCCACTCCACTCCACAAAGACAGAGAAGCTCATCCTCTCCATGGCGCCGAAGCAAGCCTAGGGAGCTGCTGCTGAAATTTTTTTCCTCATTTTCGTGGGGATTTCACCCATCCAAATTGTTGTGAAGGTTAGCTACTTCATGCTCTGTTCATTTATTGTTGTTAAGCTTTGTTTTATACTTTAGAGAGGGAGAAAAATTAGTTTGTTTGTTGTTAAGCATGTAGAGAATTTGTATTTATACATGTTTTTGAGCTACAATGTTATGGATAGTTTGAATGTGAGGGAGAATGGACAGTAAATGTGAGGTAGAATTGAGATTATTTCAATTTTAGGTATTAGGAAAAAATTAGAGTAAATGTGTTTAATACTTATAAATTAGCCATATAAATTGTAGGTGTAATTTGATACTTTAGTACTCTTCAGATAGAGGTATGCAATTAGCCATTTTTAGAATAAGTACATTACGTCGAAAATATTGAATTTGTTAATAGTTTAGTTATTTGTAAATTAAATATAAGCTAAATAATTTGTGTATTTCTATGTAAACTTTCAGCAATATTTGAGTTTGTCACACTGTATGATGTGTTTGCTTCTGAAATTTTAATTTGTGTATTTCTATCTAAAATTAGCAATGTGATGGATAGTTGTATTGTAATCTATTTTATTGACGGCTTGCGTAATACGTTGCAGATGGACCGGCAATGGATGTATAATGCGGACAGGCAGAGCAAGGTGTTTATTGCTGGCATGAATAATTTTCTTGAAGTGGCCAAAGCGAACAAGCTAGAGAACGGGTTCATATCTGTCCATGCGCCTAATGCAGTAACAAGAAGTGTTATTCAAAGGCTTCCTATGTGACTATTCACAGCCACTTGTTTAGATACGGTTTCACGCATAACTATTTGGTTTGGACCCGTCACGGCGAAAGAGAGGTTGTAATGGAAGATGGTGAAGAGGAGGAGGATGATGACAACATTCCGGACTGCGCTATAGGCCAATCTTTAGCAGATACTACAATGGGTGAGGCTGATGAAGATGAGTTTGCAGAAGATGACCATAATGATGACCTTGGTCAGGTGCTTAGGGATGCACATAGAGATTGCGAAACTCAGAAGGAAGCATCAAAATTGCAGCGCATGATAGATGATCACAGGAAATTGCTATACCCAGATTGCCAGTGAGGCCATAAAAAGCTAGGTATCACACTAGAATTTATGCAATGGAAGGCTAAAAATGGTGTGTCCGATAAGTCATTTAAGTGGATGTTGGAAATTGTCAAGAAGATTCTTCCCAAGAATAATGAATTGCCATCCACAACATATGAAGCTAAATAGATTGTTTGCCCTCTGAGATTGGAGGTTCAGAAGATACATGCATGCCCTAATGATTGTATCCTCTATCGCGGTGCTGAATACGAGGATCTGGATGCGTGTCCCGTGTGCGAAGCATTGCGGTATAAGATTAGGCAAGATGATCCTGGTGAAAGTGATGTGGTATTTCCCTATAATACCACACTTGAAGCGCTTATTTAGGAACAAGGCGAATGCTAAGTTGATGCGATGGCACAAAGAAGAATGTAAGGAAGATAAGATGCTGAGACACCCCGCTGATTGGGCTCAGTGGAGATCAATTAATAGATCATTCCCGGAGTTTGAAGGTGATCCAAGGAACATAAGGTTTGGTTTAAGTACTGATGGATTCAATCCATTCGGTGAGTTGAGTAGTGGTCATAGTACTTGGCCTGTGATCTTATGTATGTTTAACCTTCCTACTTGGATGTGCATGAAACGGAAATTCATTATAATGCCGATGCTTATCCAAGGTCCAAAGCAACCCGGCAACGATGTTGATGTGTACCTAAGACCGTTGATTGATGAACTTTTACAGCTCTGGAAGGAAGAAGGTGTACATGTGTGGGATGAGGATAAACAAGAGATGTTTAATCTACGAGCACTGTTGTTCGTAACCATCAATGATTGGCCTGCACTAAGTAACCTTTCGAGACAGACAAACAAGGGATATCGAGCCTACACCCACTGCTTAGACGACACAGATAGCATGTATTTGAAGCACTGTAAGATGGTAGTCTGTATGGGTCATTATCGATTTCTTCATGCTCAGCACCAGCTACGAGAAAGCGGGATGCATTTCAAAGGGGCGTTAGAAACTCGTAAAAAACCTTTACATCATAATGGAAAACGTGTCTTTGAGATGATAAAGGATGTAAGGGTAGTATTTGGAAAAAGTCTTGGTAGCCAACTTGTTTCAAACGATGATGACGGACGTGTAGCCATATGGAAGAAGAAGCCAATATTTTGGGAGCTACCTTATTGGGAAACACTAGATGTCCACAACGTAATAGACGTGATGCACCTGATGAAAAACCTTTGTGTGAACGTGCTAGGCTTCATGGGTGTTTATGGGCCCTCGAAAGATATACTGGAAGCACGACGGGACCTTAAAGAAATAGGGCAATGGGATGACCTACATCTGAAAAAGAGAGATAACGGACAACACTACTTACATCCTGCTAGTTACACTTTCAGCAAGGAAGAGAAGGATAGCATGTTTGAATGCTCGAATAGTCTGAAGGTCCCGTATGGGTACTCCTCGAATATAAAGAGAATAATAAATATGAAAGAAAAGAAGTTCACAAATCTCAAGGCCCATGATTGCCACATGTTGATGACCCAGTTACTTCTGGTTGTACTGAGGGGTGTTCTACCAGAGAATGTTCGATTGCCGCTTGTAAAGCTATACGCGTTTCCCAATGCGATTTCACAAAAGGCAATTGATCCATCGAATCCAACAAAGCTACATAACGATGTGGTGCAATATCTTGTCAGCTTTGAGTTGGTATTTCCACCATCTTTCTTCAATATTATGACTTACCTTCTTATTCACCTAGTAAAAGAGATTAATATTCTCGGACTAGTATACCTGCACAATATGTGGCCTTTCGAGAGGTTCATATTAGTCTAAAAAACTATGTTCTTAATCGTGCCCGTCTAGAAGGAAGCATCGCCAAGGGATATGGAACAGAGGAGGTGATTGAGTTTTGCGTTGATTTTATTGACTCAATTGAACTGATTGGAGTTCCAACTTCACGCCACGAGGGGAGGCTGCGGGGAATGGGCTGAGCAATGATGCTGATTTGTTCAACAAGGCACACTACACTGTTCTACAACAGTCAACTTTTGTGGCTCCGTATATCGAGCAACACAAGCAGATGTTAGTTTTCGAAAACCCGGCGAGATCTGATGCCTGGCTTACAAGAAGCCACGTGGAAACTTTTTCCTCCTTGTTGCGCAAACAACTTATGGGTAACTCTGAGATTCACGCACACCTTGCTTGGTTAGCCAGGGGACCTTCTAGCACAATCGTGAAATTCCAAGGCTACAAGATAAATGGTTATACATTTTACAAGAGAGCCCAAGATCAGAAAAGCACGAACCAGAATAGTGGTGTCCGCATAGATGCCATAGGCATAAATAGTAGCATGAACTTTTATTATGGTTTCATAGAGGAGATATAGGAAATCGAATACGGACCGTTGTGCATCACTCTGTTTTGTTGCCAATTGGTGAAGCTAAATGGCGTAACCTAAGATTAGTATGGAATGACAATAGTGGACCTTAGCAGGACTGAATATAGTGATGAACCATTCGTACTCGCTAATGATGTGCATCAAGTTTTCTATGTGAAGGACATGTCTAGCAAACCCAAGAGAAATCTAGAAGATCCATGGGAGACAAAGCGCCACATAGTCCTTCCAAGTAAAAGAAAAATTGTGGAAGTCGAGGACAAAATAGACCAATTAGATGATTATGATCAG
>NC_028457.1:28788645-28813873 GCF_000263155.2 Setaria italica | reverse complement strand
GTGATTAATTTCATGTACTACTTGATAGAATTTCATGTGTGCTTAAATTAGTTATTTTCACGTGTATAAATTATTTAATTGATAATTTCTTGATGATAGTGATGCAGTAAAATAATTATTTAAGAAGGTACTATAACTAATGTTGAATTAATGAGTCATTCAAACTTATTGTAAATATAATTGCTAATTAAATATATTTTTGCATGTTTGAAATATGTAAAGTTTTAATTTTTGCTTCATGAAATCCAGTGAAAACATAAAAAACTTTATTTCCAAAAAAGAAGAGAGAGATGAGAAATAGGAGAGGGATATTTTATCCCAGTTGGTAAGGCCCTTTATCTCGGTTCGTAATTAGAACCGGGACATAAGGGTAAATTCCAGTTCCCGCTTGGACGTGACCTTTTATCCCGGTTCTACTTACGAACCGAGATAAAGGGTTGCCCTTTTATCCCGGGTGCGTCAAAACCAGGATTAAAGGGAAGGCCTTTTATCTCGCTTTCTTACAAACCGAGATCAAAGGGCAGGCCGTTTATCTCGGTTTGTAAGAAGAACCGAGATTAAAAGTCCATTTCTCTCGGTTCTTCTTACAAACCAAGATAAATGGTAGGGGGGATAAAAGTAACTGGCGTTTCTACTCCCCCCGTACCTGGTAACTTAGCAAAATTTTTACTCCTCTCTAGCCTCCGCATCATCTCCATCACCGGCTCCGTGGGTGTCACACTGCCGCCTCCGTCCCCATCGCCGCCGGTTGTCTTCATCCCCGTCGCCGCCTCCTCTTCGTCCGCGCTGTCGTCCTCCGCCTCTATCCGCGCCGCCGTTCGTCGTCGTCCACGAGCCATCTTCTCCGTCCGGCAAGCCATCCTCTCCTCCGTCTGGCACTCCGTCCTCCCTCCTCCATCCGCGCACCCCATCCTCCGTCCGGCGTCCCGTCCTCCCCTCCTCCGTCCGGTGCCTGTCCTCCCTCGTCCTACGTCCGGCCTCCGTCTGGCGTCCCATCCTCCCTCCTTCGTCCGCGCGCCGTCCTCCATCCGCGCCTCGAGCCCCGATCCGCCTCGCGCACATTGCCGCCACAGCCACCCTCGCGCGGCGTCGACCCTGCACCGCGCCCGCGCGCGTAAAACCCTGGCACCCGGCCCTCTAGCTAGTTAATACATTTGGCAATGATGATGCAAGGTAGCGATGCAAGCCTTTTTTTTTACTTATTTACTAGTTATATAATTAATAGAAAATTATGGATTAGTAAAATTGTATAGGAAGTTAGAATAAATTTGGCAGTGATGCAGGCATTGATGCAAGCCTTTTTTATTTACTTTTTCTAGTTATAAATTTAATAGAAAATTTTGATTCGTAAAATTGTACAGGAAGTTAGAATAAATTTGGCAGTGATGCAAGCCTTTTATATTTATTTGTTTCTAGGTATAAAATTAATAGAAAATTTTGGATTGGTAAAATTGTATACGGTTGATAGAAATTCTTAGAAATTGTACTAATTAGTACAAATTTTAGAAAAATTCCAATAAATTAGTAGAAATCTCTATAAATAAATTACGCTTCAATTTTGATAGAATTCAGTAGAAATTAGTATAAATTAGTATGGTTTCACATTGTTCTTCTATGAGTTCATGTATGTACATTAACTTGTAATACATTAAAGATATTTCATGTAATTAAGTTTCATTCAAGCTTTTTTGTGTATTTTTTAAGAAGTTTTCATGTATGTTTAATTTCATGTACGGTTTCTTGTGTACGTTTCTATGATTTTATTTATATACCTTAACGTACATGTAATTATGATTTCATGTGTGTTTGGAGTAGTTGAGATGGCGGATGACGAGAATGCAAGGTTCATGCTGGAGGATATTATTGCTGGTAGAGATCATAACGTAACGTACATCGAAGAAGAGAGTAACCAGGCGGACATGTACCTCAACATATCCGTCGATGGCAATGAAGAGCCTGAGCAAAACCTTGCTGCAGCGGAAGATACCGCCGAGGTATATGTCATTAATAACGTTGCACCCCATTTAGAGTGTCTTCTTCTTTGTTAGTATGTACTAATTAACGAATTTTGAACTGTTAGCTATTTGGATTGGCGAACCCTAAGAAGACACGAGGTCAAACCATGGTGATGGATGGATCGCAAAAGCTAGAGATCACATAAGTATCAGAAGACAACAGATCGGTTGCTCTCGTCGATGTGGCAAACAAGTACGTGACTCAGCTCGGGGCTATTGTAAGGGACAATGTGCCCATCAACTTCAAGAAATGGAGAGGAAAAAGCAATGATCCGGACGCGCTTCTGCAAAGAGAAAAGGATATGCTGTGGGAATAGGTCAAGCAACATTTCATATTTCCCGCTGGATATATTGAAAAGGATGTGAAAGCGTGGGCGCTGAAGAAGATGGCCACACAATTTCAAACATTCAAGAAATTTCTAGTTTCAAAGTACATTAAGGAGGACAAAACTCCAGATTTCAACGAATTTCCAAAGTTGAGCGGCCACTGGGAGGCATTTGTCGAGTACAAGAGGAGCCACGACGGTCAGCAAAAAGTCAACCCCAATGTTGAAAATGCTAGTCGTAAGAAAGAACACCATAAGCTAGGGCGAGGTGGTTACAAAACAGCAGTGTCCAAATTTCAGAAGAGGGAACAAGACCTGCTCGAACGGGGTATTGTACCAACAACTCATGAATGGAGCCACCGAGCTAAAAATTGGTTTTTCGCTCATGGAGGCAAACGGAACCTAGAGGATGGGACATTGATCTTAACTGAGGAAATACGTCTCAAGGGCAAACAGCTCGCCAAGAACATTGAAGATGTTAAGGCTGGGAGGTTGGTGGTGGATCGAGAAATGGATGAGCTCACATTGGCCCTTGGGAATCCTGAGCACCCAGGACGTGTCCGCAGGTTCGGGATCGTTCCGTGGAGGTACAGTTTCAAAGAAGACAGAGGCTCGTATAGAAGCCGCAAGCGAAGAAAGGATTGGGCTAAGAAGAGCTGGCGGCGCAACCTAGAATCTCAAGTGCAATCTATGGAACAAAGAATGCATGACGAAGTCAATCGTCGAGTGGCCCTTTCACAATCAGAAGCACAGCCCAATCCATAGGACCAGCAACAGTTCACTATTGATTTCATCAGGCAATGCACCTCCTGTGAGCTGCATGTACCGGTCGGCAACCTGACTGTTAAGGTATACTCTTATACATAATTAATATTTATGCAATAAACTTCTCAATCCATCGATCCACCACGCCTCAGTATTGGAGTTTAATAACATCTTTATTTCTGCTATATGTACAGGTAGCATACGCGAGTGCCTTACCAAGCTGGGCAATGAGGCGAGCCATGGCATGGAGATTCCACCTGGCTATGCTAGTGTCTCGGTAGAGCAGCTCGTTGATCGGCAATATGAAGGCTATGAGCTCTAGCTCCTGGGAGGTGTTGGGGAGAGGACATTAGGAGATGCGGTTGAAGGAGGCATCATTCTATGGTGCAAACGCTACATCATCATCCTGGGCATTGAGGCAGCACCCCTCCCGGAAGAACCCAAGCCGCAACCATCTCCTCAAATGGCAAGACCGACTTCTCCACCACGGTCAATTCCAGGACCCCCATCACCAGGACCATCACCACCAGGACCTTCAGTACCAGGACCGTCGTCGATGCATGCTCGAGCAAAGTCTCCATCTCCACATCCAGCTAGCAACAACGATGACAACAACACTCCCCGCTCACCGATGACGCCAGGAATAAGATCAGTCCCGAGCAAGGTACCTGCAGCCCCGAGAAAGGAACCTGCTAGAGACCCGATTATGAAGTCGTGACCAACGGCTCCCAAGCCAACACATAAAAGGAGGAAAATAAATAAGGAGCCTGAATTGACTCCTGAGGAACGCTGGAATGCAATGACTCAAGAGGAACGCTGGTCCGAAATCCAAGCAGAATGCAAGGATTTGTTCAGGAAACGGGCTGAATAAAAAAAACTAAGGGAAATGGAGCCACAACCAACAATTGATCCAACTAAATTACAATTTTTTTCAGAAGATGTCACATTCAAACAAGGAGGCGATGAATATAGGGAAGAAAAAGAAAAGGAAAGTCATCTTCAAGTGTTGTTGATCGCCGCCTTCGTCATCTACTAGAAGGAGACACTAGAAGGATAGTAGCAATGCCCAAGTCTCAACAAGATCAAGTATTGCAATTTATGGAAGAATTTGGAGTGGGACATGATCAATGTATAGAGCTAGGTGGTCACGAGCCAGCAGCTTCACAGCCATTTCAACCGAGATGGACGTTTGAGCTAGGAAAGTCTCTGGTAAGGCCTGAGTTGGCCTGAGTTGGTAGGGAGCCTATCACTGAAGATGTATGAATTCCATGAATGGTACATGAAGACGTCTGCCGACTAGACTTCCATGTTCACCCTTAAGGTAAAACCGATAGATTTTTATGGCGAAGGTGAGAAATGCCTCTAGCTGGAATTCAAAGATATATACGAAGTGTACCATCAAGATGCTCTAGACATCTCTCTCATCAGCGCCTGGGCTCTGTAAGTATCCGTTTATCTATATGTAAATTTTGGATCATATCATTATTTTTTATGCATGTGTCATCCTACTAACTTTGTCTTTATTTTTATGTAGGCGACTAATTCAAAAGTGCTGACAAGAAGGATACTTGCATGTTGGCTTCATGGATCCATCCGTAGTTAACCAAACCCAACTACGAGATTTTACAGATGAAACATTGGTAGAATGTTTCAATATGCTGGACCTTCAAGGTGGCAAGAGCTGCATACTACTTCCATACAACTTCAAGTAAGTGTTTGTACGTACGTATACCGTCTATCTTAGTATCCTTTTCCTTATCTAATTAATGAATATTTACGTACACAGTTACCACTGGATCACTACTAGGATCCAGCCTTGTCGTGACACCTATATTGGGTTGCAATATTACTATTTTGGTTGCAATATGGATCAATTGCATCTATATATAGTCATTGACAGATGGTTGCATTTGGAACGGTGTAATAGGTTTTTGCAACCTTTTGGATGTGGTGTTGCAATATGGTGGTTTTGCCATGCACATAAAAAAACTAATGCAACCGTGATATGGCTGCAAGCACAGATATTACGACCAGAAAAATCGTTGCATAAGTTACTATTGCAATGAAAGACGTGGCTGCAATATGATAATATTGCCACTAATGAACTTGTCACAAAATAGCTTTATTGTCACCCCATAGTTACGTGAGAATATGACCATATTGCCATGCAGTGTGCTCCATTGCATTAAATAAATATTGCAACGTAACAAATTTGGTGGCTAGAGTCACAATTTCAACGTTGATTTGCTGGTGGCAATAAAAGGTAATGCAATGAATCATTGTTGGTAGTAATAGATGAAAAATGCAACAAATCATTATTGGTGGTAGTAGATGTAAAATGAAACAAATCATTGTTGGTAATAGACACGTCCTATAGGAACACATAAAGTTTGTGGCAATAATGTATATTGCAACAACAAATAGTGGTTGCAGGGTGGTTTGTTCCAACGAGTTTGGCTAGCACCTTTTTAATTTTGTTTTGTAGCCTGAAATTTAATTGTTGCTACAAAATAATTGTGCCATGAGTATATACTTCATCATCACATATAAGAACTCAAACCTTCATTAACTTCTAATATATGTCTCAACCAAAGTAATTACACAATGACCATAGTACTGCTAAAATAAACATGACCACATCAGAATAGAAACATCATCTCTGACTACAAGTTTGCAACTATGTTTGGCATAATAAAAGAAAACTAAATATGAGTTCTCTTATTGATCTATTCATTCCCCATCGGCACCAGCAGTCACCAATAAACCTTTCTGTAATTCTTCATTCTTCTAGCTGTCCATCACCATCATATAGGCATAAAGCTTTCTCTAAATATTTTGGCTGTCTACGCTTTCCTGCAATTCATGAACACACATAGAATTTAAAGGCACGCATATGCTTATGTTTAGTACTGATCAGTATTCACCTATGAATGAATACACATGTTATGTTAATTTAATTATATCACACCGAATGGTGTAGCATGGTATACAATTTTAGATTAACCATATGAACTGTAAATGACTTATGACAGTGGTTACCTGTTAGCAAAAATGCAAGGGAATTAAAGATAAGTACTCCTTTTTTCCACATGACTCGAGTCTCTGTGCAAAATAAATATACAAGCAAAGTATATGAAATATGAAGCCAATAGAGCTAAGAATTTGCAGGGAAAATAGATCGGAGAGGCAACAACAAATTGAATTGGCAACGGGATCACTGAAAGTCAACCTCGGTAAGTGACTAGAGAATTTAGAAGTTAAGATTGACTAATAAATCTATAGGTTCCAATTACTTTCGTAGGCCCATATGGCCAATTCCAAGCCATATGAATTAATACCGTTACTATAAACAACTTGATGAGGAAGGCAATCATCAAAAGGTATTAAAAAGGAATCCAGTAGGAACTACGAGATCAACTATCAATTTTAATTGGATGAGATAGCAAGTGCACCCATAACAACATAGTTTAATCTAGAGATCCTAGAAAAATAGAAGATATTGCTTCACGTTCATGCATAGAAAATAAAATAGATTGACACTACAAATAATGTACAAATTATTTCCCAATCTCCCACTAAAAATTGTTTAAACAACCAAAGATAGCTTCACTGCATAGTTTGCTTCAGGTTATCTCTATAGGATTGGAAAAAAATATTCTTATCTCAGGTGTTAACAAATAAAAAGTGTTAACTAAAGAAAAAAAAAGCTAGCATATAGTATACCATAGATGATACCTTCTGTACACGTCGGATGAAAATCATTACTGAAAACTGAAGAAACCTCTTATTTGAAACAGAAACTTAAAACTGAACGAACCTCCATGACCTGCAGTCTGCAGAGGGACAGGGTTGTAGCCTATGTAGCTGCTTTCCTCCAAATTTATTATTCAATTATAAACTAACTGCAAAAAAAGAGAACTGATAAGATGGGTTGATGGTCATACCTGAGAAAACCATGTGCTGATGTTAACTGAAGGTAAGAGATTATTCACTTGTCAAAGATTCACCGGCTGGTCCAGTGAAGGCATAGGCTACATATATTTTTTGAAAGCACCTTATGATCAAATGTACATTGTCTTCGAAAAAAAAGTTTGTCTGCGTGGGTCTCATAAAATATATGTATAGTCTCCAAAACATATTGACATTGTTTATTCAGACCTGTTGTGCAACAACAGCATCCTGAGGATCATCAGGTGCAGGAGAAGAAAGAAGAGCTTGAAGGGAAAGAAGCGCTGTCTTTAACTCCACTGATCTTTCAGAATGTCCAAGCAAATTGCTGCATTTTGACTGTAGTTAGGATGCCTTCAAGATAGATTGGAGAAGTCAGAGTTGTACTTAAAAAAAGACTAAGAGAGGGCATACGAAAATCATGATAATCACTCAATCAAAAAGTAGAAGAAATGGATCTAAGCTAACTGTCAGTGCTAGTTCTTCATGGTCAGAGAAAACATAGCAACACATGTATGTAGGAACATTTTGTAACGAGAATAGAAATAAAAAGCCATCAATAATAACAGAGAGGAGTTAACTTGCATACCATACGTTGGTGACGAACTGCATCTTTGGAGGCTCAAAGGGTAGTATCAACCATTGCAACACCACCTTCTACCAAGGCAGTGAATCACCAATCACATGCTACTGGCGTTCCTTGAATGGATAGATGAGCAATTCGTAGTATGTCTGAAAGATAAAAGAAAAGGATATACTTGCATTAGAGTTAAAAACAGGGGTAGGTTAGAAAATCAAGGCTACCTGAGGAAATACAGATATTTGAAAACACACTTTGATGGAGAAATTTAGTGAGCAAACATTGAAACAGGACAATCAAAACATCTGGACAGAGAAACATTAGGCATCTGTCCAGTTACACCAAAATATCCTCAGGACCTTCAAGCCTAGTGCTACTCTAGTTCATTATGCAACAATATCTGGACAGAGAAACAAGACACTCACGGATCATAGTCCTCCCCTGAATCAGATTATTTTCTCTTGTTGCATGCCATGTGAAAACTATTATGCAGATGAATTTACAAACACAAGGTCACTATACCAGCGCATTATTTTCTCTTGTCGCATGCCATGTGAAAACTATTATGCAGATGAATTTGCAGACACAAGGTCACTATACCAGTGCATAACACATTTACGCACCAATCAGCAAGGTTTTCAATAAATATGCATGCGGATTAAAAGGGCTAACCAATACCGCGAATCCAGTCTCAATATTGAACACTCTCAACATTATGTATTCAGATCAAGAAGCCTAACAAATAGAGGCATGGAAAGAGTGAAAGAACACACCTGGGAAGGAGACTTGCAGCAGCGTCTCCTCTTGGGTGAGGGCCTCTGCAACACCACCGCGGAGCGCGTTGACAGCGGTGACCTTGCTGCGGCTGCCAGCTGCCGCCACCTCATTGAGCTCCTTGCCACGCGCGAACAGCCGCGCCCATCCCGCTCACCGACTCCTAGTGCCCGCTGCAGCCGCCGTCAGGCCCGACGCGACCAGGATGGAGATTATGAGATGAGATCGGTGAGGTGGCTCTCGTACAAGAAAGGGACCGAGGGGAGGAAGGGTGCCGCCGCACGTGCAAGGAGGAAAGGAAGGGATGGAGGAGGCCAATCCGGCATGATTTTATGGGGGTGTTGTTCATCGGGAGTATGACGACGGGTCGATGGCCCTGTGGTGGGGGTTGCGGTGGAGGCGGACATGCGGAAACAACTCACAAAGTGGCGGGCGAGCGGTAGGCGCCGGCGCCGGGGAGGCCATGGCAAGGCGGATGTCCTCTGCGAGATCCGTGGTGGCCTGGTCGAGCGAGTGGGCAAGCGGCGGGGTGAGCACCACCTACCCTCCACGCAGAGGAGGCGGCAGCAACGGATCGGGATCTGGGATGGGTGGGAGCGGGAGCGGAGGAGGGAGGAGGAAAGGTGAGGTGTCGTAGGGCTAAAGATGGACCCTCCGTGACGATAAGGTGGGCCTAGGAAAGATTTTCAATTGTTTTGGATCCTTAGAGTATAATAGATACATAGAATAGTATAGAATATAGAATGTGGCTATAATTACCAATAAAATATAATTCATTTTACATAAAAAAACATGTGAACTCAATGTTATATCAAATTGACATTAAAAAGACAAAGTTAACTAATACTCATTGCCTTAAATCATAGTGGGAGAAGGGTGTGACTACGGAGACATGCTATTTCAACAGCGTAGCTACTATTGCCTCTCTGGCATGCCATCCTGCATCAGCGCTGCCCGCCATTGCCTCTCCCGTGGCACCGCCCGCCATTGTCTCTACAGCGTGGCATCACGCATCGGCGCCACGCACCATTGTCGGTGGTGGAGAGGGGATGCGAGGCGGCAGCACAACAATCAGCGGCGGTGGCGGATTTAATGGATCCAATTCTAAAGAGGTGAGGCAAGGCGTCAATGACTAGCGAGTCCCCTTGGTCAATTTTAGTCAAAATTCACTGAAACTCTCCAAATTGCAACATTAAATCCATACAAGCTATGCAGCCTCATCTAAAAAATTTGATGATTTCATCCATTTATTGTAAGTGGCAAGACATCATACTCTTAGGATACAATTTTTTAAATTACTTATAAAATGAAACCAAACGTGCTCTATCATGACACCAACTCATCAAGACACTCTATATTGATTGTATGTGCATAGTAAAACTATAAAACTATCAAACATATGTTGATTTGGCCTATATATGTGTGCATCAACTCTATATGACTCGTGCCTCATAAACATGTACACACCACCAATAACAACATATATATTTTTCTGCAAATTTTTTATCCTATTAGATGCACATGTAGTTCAATTTGTAATTAATTTCAAACCATGTAGAAATTCATTTAACATATAGAAAATAGTAAATTAGTTCCTAAATTTTTGAAACTTCTAGAAGGAAACTTATCCGTAACCTATTACATATAAAAAATGATTTGGTGCATATAAGATAATTATTTGTGTGTTACTTCTCAATGGTGCAATCTCTTATCTTACTTAAAAAACGCAGAGAGGTGACAAAACTTCGTACGTCGAGGGTCCTCCGCTTCATCATCGTGGACTGAGTCCATCAGTCCAAGTGGGTCTCCTTGCCACCGCGTCAAGCCTGGATCCAGTCTGCCGCCGCCTCCCGCCCCTCCCTCATTCCTCCCCACGGCCGCGCCTCCTCCGTCCGCTGCCACGCCTGGCCGCCTCCGGGCAGGGTCTTCTCATCGTCTAGGCAGGTTTCCCATCGCAGCACCGCCGCCGTCCTCGCCCGCCTGGTGCTGCCGCTGCCACTGGGATGGCGCACTTCATGCCGGTGCACCACCACTCGACGTCCACGGCGGCGGCTGCTATGGCCGCCGCGCGCCTGCACGCGTCCGCGCTGTCGGCCTTGGCATTGGCCACCGCGCGCCTGCACGCGTCCACGCCGTCGACCTTGGCATTGGCCGCGGCGGCGGCGCTGTGCCCGCCGCACCTCCTCCCGGCGGCGTCCCGACATCCTCCTAGTGGAGAAGATTGTGCGCTCCAAGATCAACCAAAGCACCTACTAGAAGGAGCTCGACAACACCGGCGGGACCTACGGCAGCAACCGCAAGCCACCCCGTTCCTCCGCCTCACGCTCAAGATGCTGCAGATCCAGCCTGACAAGGACATCGTCGTCGAGTTCATCAAGAACGAGGATTACAAGTACATCTTTCTTTCTCTCTGCCGATTTCTAACGTTCCATTCTTTTCTCTTTTTTTTGTTCCATTTTTTTTTGTTTTTTGACAGTTTCCCTATTGATGATCAAATGAATATGAAATCACTACCTGACATGTGACAGGGATTGGAAGATTGAGCTGGGCTCTGCTGGGGTAGGAGAAAGAAGTGAGATCTGGGGGCTCGATAGACGAACGACCACCTAAACAAAGAAGCTGAGATGCCTCAGTTTTGTGGTGGCCAGCTACGTAATTAACACAAAGCACCTAATTACAATGATCTGTTTGACTGAATGACTGTAAGTTACACCTCCTTTCCTCAAGGTTTCTTCTCTTAAGCTATTTGTGGTACATGAGTCAATGAAGCAGAGATGCCTCAGTTTTGTGGTGGCCAGCTACGTAATTAACACAAAGCACCTAATTACAATGATCTGTTTGACTGAATGACTGTAAGTTACACCTCCTTTCCTCAAGGTTTCTTCTCTTAAGCTATTTGTGGTACATGAGTCTTGAAATAATTTTTCCGCCAGACCATTAAATTTTGCATGTAGCAGTCAGAATCTACAAGTTCTTTCACAATTTCCCATTGCAGTATTCAGTTAAAGGTTAGATCAGGTTCACATGTTTCTCGAATCGTAATATATATTTAGACTTTCCATTTTAGACCTGTTATTGGAAATGAATATAATAATGGGCTTACTGAATATGAGAAGGATGTAGAGAGAAACTACATGTTTATACCATATTCACCATATTCCAACAGATTTATTTTGTAGTCCTATGGGTCGCTCTAATTTCGGCTACAAAAGAACTTGCAGCAAAAACTTGTGTTTAAGTTTACTCTGGTCAAGTTCACCAGAGAGCAAGTTGCATCTATGTCATTCATCAGGTAACATCAAGTGTCAGTACACAAAAGTCAAGTTTCAGTGTCAGAAAGTGCGAGAAGTGCAGAGTTTCAGTACATAGGCATACTAAGAAATGGAAGGAGTGCCTAGCTGGGAGGAAATTTGTCAAGATATTCCATAAAAGAAAATCACATAATGAGTAGAGGAGGGAAGAAGTTTCAAAAGTACACAAAATTCAAAGATTGAGTTTCAGAAAGTGTCAAAAGTTTCAGTCCACAGGCATACTTCCTACTGCCTACCTGGGAACAAATTCGTCAAGATATTCCATAAAAGAAAATTGAATAATGCTGAGCAAGTAACACTGAATATATAATACATCAATTTGATTAATTTTGTTTTGTAGTACAGACCTTGGTGATCGCTCTGGTGGCTGAAGCTTATTAGGATTTACCAAATTCGATCTGCTATTTCATCTGGCCAAGTGTGCATGCATGGTAAATAATAGGTATATATAGCTATAAATGCGCATCCTCGTATATTTGTCTATCAGGGAATGGAACACCACGGTTGCTGGCACATATGTGCCAAAAGCACGATGGATGGTAGAGATGTTGAGTGTCTCGTGAGTACAATCCTCTACTTCATTTCCTCTTCTATACATACAGTACTATTGTACAGTCAATTTCTAGAATATCTTTTATACTTGTATGTGAAATAGGAAGATATTGTGCCTTAGGTTAATCCTAAAGAGAACTGCAGGTGGCTTCCAATGGTAAGAGCTCCATGCCGAGCCCCTGCTTGTCCTAGCGCTACTGCATATAATCTGTCCACTGTAATGACTAACAGAAGAAAATAGGCAGGAGTTTTGACACTAATTGGCTTATCTGTGCATGCATTGCAGGGAGCAAAGTCTACCTAGGTGATTGGCTAAGTTCTCACATTTTAGTTCAAGATGATGAGCAGCATGCTCTGTTTACGCCCTCCCCTGCGACAAGCCCACCGCCGCCTCTTTCCTCCCCTGCGCCAAGCCTACCGCCGCCGCCAAGCCTGGTGACAAGGACCCTGCTCGAGTCGGTGAGCTCGGCCAGCCAGGGTTCGGCGTCGTTATCTTGCTCTTTCAGTGTTTGCTGCTAATTTTAATTGCTATGCCCTATTTCTGACATGGAGCAGATGAGATTTGTTCAGACATAGCCCCTTAGCTCCTCATGTAATTAATTTGAGAATGATGCACACGTATGCTATCCTAATTGGAATATTTAAATTAAAGAATGCTGACTTGCACACTCCTTAGCTCTTATAAATTTATTTGTATGCAGCAGATGAGGATGATAATGTCCTGTCTAATTGGTTCTGGAGACTCATTACATATGTGTACATTGGGAAGAAACTATTACAGGTGTGCTTTCTCTTTGTTTATGCCATTGAATACTGGATTGAACATTGTATAGTAAAAAATTTCTTCTTCAAATTTTCATATCATACAGATTGTTAGATTCTACTGATGAGCTACAATATTTATTTCTCTACATGCTCGTAGAAATAGATGCATTGTTAGTCCATCTCCAGATTGTTATTTCTCTACAGTACTGGATTAAACTTTCTATGGCTTTCTTATATATGCAAAAATTATTATTTGGTTCAGTTGTGAGCATAATATTTCACGTTTATGAATTAAATAGTCAAATCATGTTCATTGCAATATGATTTGTGTCAATTCTTATTAGATACCAGGCATGCATATAAAGCTTTTATTCGTGATATTCTTCTTATATGGACTTTTAGAGTAGGTTGAGCAAAGAGTTAACTTGTGATGGCCAAGGATGCATCAAGTTACATATGCTATACAGACTTGCTATTGGAGTTGATACTAAATGGACATTCTATTACACCCTGTATAGGAAGTTGGAAGGTGCACATGTTACTGTTATTCGCAAAAGGTTATTCAGTGGTGAACTAGCTGCCACCAACGCCATCGCGGTGCCCATGGAATGGAAAGCTGCGTCCTGCTCTCCCGCATCACCTTTCAGGAGTATGAATTGAAGCTGAAGCCTATGATTTCTGGTGTGCAGGGTGCTAGCGGCTCAGAGATCATCAGCCAGTAGCATTTCTTGGTGTTAATCTGAGACTGTTGGACAACAATCCAAATGATATTGCCATGTACATAAATTTCAGTGATGTTGCTGATATCATGTTTCGTTATCATAGCATCTGTTATTTGAGATGGATATTATTGCCTTTCATTACCTAAGACAAACACAATAAAAGAATTATGCCATAGTAGTATTATTTGTCAAAAATTTACAGTTAATAAAACTTTTCCAAAAAAATGGCATGGAAATTGACGGAAGTCATACTTACAGCTGCAATTGAAGGTACACCAGATTGTTCAGGAGAACCATGGGACACATCCATTCCCAAAATTATAGTTGGGAGCTTGGATATAAGAGGCATTGCAAGGGATGATTCAAATTGGAGCATTGAATTCAAGCCACCAGTTAATGTGCTCATGTACTTTAATACTTGCCTTCTACCGCTATTATGTAATTGTATATTATGTCACTATGTCACTTATTTCAATAATAGCTGGTTTACTTTCGCACACGAGAAAAGGAAACGTAACTATGATTACTATACAGTTATCCTACTTGGTTCCCATTCCAATCTGCTGCCTTTGCATTTGTGAGTATATAAGAATAGTTACGCATCTTCTTTAAAGTTAATATTTATGCGATACAGGCATTATTCATCATTATTAAGGATCATAATTTCTTATGTCATATCAAGACATATAGATCTAAATATAAACGTATGCAATGACCTAATTAGAGCCACAAATTTTATTTTTTCCCCAAAATATATCATATTCTTGACACTAGTGCATGAATATCAATCCTTTTAATGAAGATTTTATGTAATTGGTCGAAAGATTAGCGCGCCAGGGGCGCGCTCCAGAATCTAGTGTACATGATATACAATGCCCACGAATAAATTTTAGTGGCAATACAAATATTCTAGCAACCAAATATACCCAAATGTAGACACATATGATGTTGGTGGCAATAGAACCTCAAAGGATGCAACGAATGACTTTTTTGATGCAATATAATAAGATCTTTTGCAACGCATGACAAGATTAAAGCAACACAGTTTCATCATGGTTATATTCACAACTACTTGCAACTAATCTTTTGTTGGATGCAATATAGCAACAGCTATTGCAACGCGGTCAAGATTGAGACGATGTAATTACACCGTGGTCATATGCACAACTACTTGCAAGCAACTTTACAATGGTGGCAACAACGCTTAGCTATCGCAACACAAAATCAATATTATCACAACTCAACACTAGTCGTGGCAATAGGAACCCATACTTGCAACCACCTTTTCCACTGTAGCATTAGCGCCTCTCTCTTGCAACAGAGCTTATGACTAATGGAACGCACAATTTTTATGGCCATAAGGCCCATATATCGCTACCAATTATGTCGTTGGTTGCCATAGAACCAAATACTGCAACCAAAGGGTCAAATCCTTATAGTGGATCCTAATAGTAATTGAGCCTGATAGAAGCCGAGTTAACATCCTCAATTCCTTGAGGAAACCACTAGCGGAGTACCAAGATATTCAAGACATTCTACACTTGTAATTAACAATTCTGGACCTTTATCTCAATACAAAAGTGTGTTTTCTAAGTTTTTGCTTAACACTATATCATTCATTATTTAAATCCATAGGGCATGGAAACAATTCATCAAAAATGATGCCAAGGTGCATTCCAAGAAAAACTTACATGGGACACAGACTTCCCGGTACGTATGAAGTTTGCATATTTTGTACATTCTATATGACGAATATTTTATAACTTGTTTTTTCCCACTAAAGTGCTTAAGACAGGAACAAGGGAATAATCTATGTGGGTACTATGTCTGTGAGAACATGCAAAGTTTTCTGTCACACAAAGTTAGGTTGACACCGCAGGAAAAATAGGAAGTACGTAATATAAAATAATACTATTAATAGTTAATTGTTTTGTAGCTCCTTATATTTAATTGTTCGTGTAACATTATTCACTTCCAAATTACAGATGCATAATATTCAAGACAAGATCTTGGAGAAGAAAAGAATAGACACAATATGCGAAAGTCTCGTAGGATTCCTACTGGACCAGGTGATAAATTCACAAGGAGAATTTCATTACGGTGGATAAAATTAAGAAGCACCGAGCAACACCTCGATGGGAAGACCTCGACAAAGATCCTATAGCTATATAGCTAGCTAGCTAGGAATTAATTGTACTATATATATATACTAATCAAGAATTGTACATATACTAGCTAATTGTATAAGAATTGTATATATAAGTATGTAATAGTTAAATTGATTCGTTTAAATACTATATATAGTTTGATTGATTTCATTAATTATAAAAAAAACTCTCAACTAACTAAAGGGGTACGTGATTCACGAAATTATAGGCACCATGCAGGCGCCTGCATGGCACTGTATACACGCACTTAAGAACTGTGGCCTCACCAGCGTCGGGGTCATGATCAACTACGCTACATGCCGCATCCAGCAGGCGAAGGAGTGCGCCCATCTGGTGTTCGAGTTCACTGGGGATGATGTCACGACGCGGGAGGCATCAGAGCCGGCGAGGAAGAAGGACATGTACCGCTGCTTGGAGAAGTTCTTCGCTAGCGGCACGAGGATAACAAGCCGGGGGTGTCCTCCACATTTCAGCCTTGGAACTCCTCGTCCGGAGGTATAGTTTTCCTCTTGCGTCCATTGGGTGCAATGAACATATGCCTGCCAACAAATATGTTTCTCCGTTTTGTTTTCTTGCACAATCATTGAGCCTTTGTCTCTGTCGCTTCCTTCGAAGCTCTTTCCGAGGTCCTCTCGGGTAAGCTTCCAATGGAAGGTTGGCTCGAGAAGAAACTGTTCACGGCTTTATCTGAGCAGCATTTGTGCTGGCGGGCCACCTAACCCACCCACCAGCACAGATGCATCCCATCTGTGCTTGCGGGCACTAGCCCGGCGGCCCAGGTCACCTTTGTGCTGGCAGGTGCCAATTCCGCCCGCCAGCACGTTAATTTCGACATGCCAGCACAAAGCGTAGTGATACGAGCTATAATTATAAACTTTATTATACCATACACTACTATTGAAAGGAACATCACAACTGGCATTAGACCCCGTCACCGCCAGTTATGGGGTTCATCTATCAGATAAAGGTCGGCGATGATGGGCCCATCACCTTTGAACTAACAACCGGTGATCAAGCCCATTCAAAAAAATAAAAAAAAGAAAAAGAATGTCAGCGTCAGCTTTGTTAGCTTGCTGTGGCCCTGCCAGCCACTGAACGCTGCTATGTCGCCCACCGCTGTCATCCCACCGCGCGCCGCCCAAACGCCGTTGCCGCAGCCACACACAGAGAGAGAGAGAGGGGGGGGGGAGAGGGGGAGAGAGGGAGGGACGGAGCTAGGGAGGCTTACCAGGACTCGTCACCACCGTCGCCGCCACAACCATCCTTGGATCTGCTCCCGCCATAGCTGGATCTACTTCCGTCGCCACTAAGCTGCTGCCGCCGTGAATCTTGCCCTACCGCCGCTCCTCACCGCATGCGCCGCTGCAGATTGCCGCTTGTGCGCTGCCATCACTCCTCGCCCCACCTCTGCTCCTCACTATCGCAAGTGAGGGGCGAGCGAGGGGGCGAGGGGAGAGACAGCCGATGGAGGGAGGGCCGGAGAGAGGGGCGTGCCAGCGGAGGGAGAGAAGGGGACAGAGGCGAGCAGATGGGGGAGGACGAAAGAGAGGAAGCGGAGGTCGATGGAGGAGAGGGAAGGCCAGAGCGGATAAGGCTCGGGGGAGGAGGGAGGGTCATGGCTGTGGGGGGCATAGGCATCAAAGTTCTTAAAATTGAATCGCATAAAAATTTCTGGTCCGAGACCCTCTACCGCCGGTTCTTAATACCATACGGCGGTGATAGTTATCACCGCCGGCTCGTAATTTAACCTAGCAGTGATGTTATATTATCACCGCCGGTTTATGTTTTTACCGCCGGATCATGTAAAAAATGTGGCGGTGATGAGTTATCACCGCCAGTTTGACAAAAATCCGGTAGTGATATAGGCGGCGAAGATGATGGTTTGTGTAGTAGTGATATGAGGTAGCCCACATTTTTTTAACTTTTCAAAACACAAATGAAATGGGCCATAGGACAGCCCAAATCACGGCCCATTCAGAACACAGCCGGAACCTCCCCTCTGTCCGTGGCGGTTCCCTCCCTCTTTTCCGCCGCCGCCCTCCACCCGATCCCTGAGAAGAGTGGCGCGACGGGGCGACGTCGGCATGCAGCCACCGTAGGGCCGTCCTCAGGCTGCAGTGCCGACTGGTGCAACAGGGTCACACGGGCACGCAGCCGCCGCAGCTGCAGGGCTGTCCTTCGTGTGTTCTCCCGGCCGTGCACCCACGTCGTTGCCCGCGAAGAAGAACCCATCGTGAATCCCCTAGCCAGGAAGAAGGTCTGCAAGAGGATCGTCAATATCGACCGGCAAGGTTCATTACATATCTTTCTTTGCCATATTCAATTCTGTATTTTACCCTTTCGGTTTAGGGTTCCTTCCCATCTGGTCTCTGTTATATATGGGCGAATTTGCAGCTTCAGAAGCCTAGTGACTGAAGCGATGGTCAAGGAGGTTGTCAAGAGCATTAGCCGTCGAAACAAAGGGTTAGTACTTTCCATTTCCTCATCTTGTTCAGTGTGTGGTCCATATATTTGAGAAGGGTGAATGGAAGTGTATGGATAAACCCCACTGTGTGATCTAAAACAATTTTGATACTTTTGAATAGGTAAATAGTATTTCAACATGCCAGCACACACTCAGACACTTGAAGAGTTAGAAGAGTATGAATATATCGTAGAGAGGACTTTCCATTCTGAGGATGAGGGCTATGAGTTCTTTAATGCTTTTGCCAGAAATAAAGGGTTCAGTGGAAGGGGAAGGTTACACACGCAGCAAACAAAGATGAGTCGCCAGTATGTCTGTTCAAAAGAAGGGGCAGGGCAACCAAAATTCTTGAACAGAGAAACTATGAAAAGGAGGCCACGGCCAGTTACACGATTTGACTGTCCATTTGAGGTAGCGATGAGACATAAGCCTGAGATGAACATATGGTATGTACACAAGTACTTATATACACACAACCATGTGATGGCCAGATTAAATGAAGTAGGATTCCTGTTCTCTCACCGTAGAATTTCAGAGCTTCAGAAAAAAGAAATATTAGCATACCAGACCGCGGGGCTTAGAAAATATCAGATTATGGATGTTATGGAGAAGCAGTATGGTGGCCCTCATAATGTTGGTTATGTCATAAAGGATTTATATATTTTTCATTTTTGAATAAAAAGGCAAAGATTGCAAATGCCGTGTTGCAGTTTATGAAACAACAGCAACAAGAGAATTCTGAATTCTTCTTCGACTATCAGACTAGTTCTAAAGGTTGTTTGCTTAATCTGTTCTAGTGTGATGGTCTGATGAGGACATCACCTGCTCGGATACAACCACATTGGTAACTTTTGATTCAAAGGTGAAATAATTCTTTATCATGATTGTATTTGATACATTTGATGAATTGATGCTGCACCATGATATACGTTCATTGTCATTTTTAAAAAATACATATGTGGATCAAAAAGAGTGTTAAACACATATGGAAAGCATGGAGGACCAAAGAAGTTGATTGGGACCAAGTGCAAGTATTCCCAATGTCCTCCACCAGGCCACCACGTCACTTTTGGCTCAAGGAAAGAAAGAGATCAAATCCAACACGTTTTGTTCATCTGGACACCGTTTTGGACATTCAAGTCTTTCATGGAATCCTTATGAAGTCTATTTTCATATGGATCTGGACTCATGTCCATATCTATTCTGAGGCAGCCGTAATGATAAAATTACTACTGAGAGATTTTTTTATCCAAGGTGTTGCGTCGCCTTATTTTAGCTCAATGGGCCATGTATCAAGTTGGGTCTATTAGAGATACATCATAGGGTTGTAGGACGACCCCCACCACGTCCTGGTCGTCCTCTACCCTCTCATATACCACCATAGCCGCCACAAACAGATTGAGTTTTGTTTAGATATAAGTTTAGCCATTGCTATTTCCTTGTAGATACGTGTGTCGACTAGACCATCTGTTCTACTCGATTCAGAACCCCAAATTTGTGATTTCAGATTGGTTTTTATCTCCATATTTGCAATTGAGTTGCTTGTTCTACTTGTTCTTGCTTGTTCCTCGATTGCTTGCAGGAATTACCCTAGTGGTTTGGTTGATCGTGCTCCACAAGATCACGGCGACCATTGGAGGTGGTGTATCGGTTGCTAAGGCGCAGCATCCTTGGATGGTTGTAGTCGGGCCGTGAACGTCATCTCCATCCCCAAATCGATTATCCACCTTCTTTCATCGAAAGATCGGATTCAACCCCACGGGTTTACATCATGGTCAGTCTCGCCTAGATTACCGAGCGTTTGGGGATTTGGTTATTTTTTACAGTACATACCGAACAAATAGACACAAGATGCCATTTGTTCCATTTGTAGGCTTGAATCATCATCGTAGTACTATAATATTTGCTTGTGCCATTGTTTCTCATGAAAATGTAGAATCGTATGAATGGTTGTTAAGAACTCTTCTAGTAGCAATGTACAAGAAGAAACCAAGGTCCATAATTACTGATGGCGACCGTGCAATGCGGAAGGCTATAAGAGCAATTTTTACCTAATACTGATCACCGTTTGTGAACATGGCACATTGAGAGGAATGCAGCTCGCTTTCTTCATTCTTCTATGGTTCCTGGATTTAGGAAGCTAATTTAATCTACATGCGTGGTACTCTAGAAACCTTCAAGTCGAGGTGGAAAATCTTCATGAAGCAGCATATTAACACTGGTAAACGCCGTAGACGCTGTAAGTGTCACATGTGGTTGACAAAGATGTACATACTTAGGAGGCTATGGCAGCTATTTGAAGAATAAATATTTCTTGGGTGCGAAGAGTAACCAGCGAAGTGAGAGCTTATATTCTCGACTTCACAATCACCTAGACCGGAAAATGACGCTGTATGATATGGTTGATCATTATTTCCATTGTGTGTCTCGAATTAGGAGAAACGAGTCACAACTGGATTCCGAGGCTTCCCAGTACATACCAGTAGCCATTACAGAACATCAGGTGTTGGAAACCTCAGCTGCTAAATGTTTCACTCCAGCAAATTTTTATTTGGTCCAGAAGGAAATTAAAAGGACAGGGATGTATGACACTGGAAATTTTGGAAACTGAAGTTTCCACCAAATACATCATTGCAGCAAGAGAGGGCAGGAAGGTATTTCAAGTTGACTGCAACGATGAGGAGACCCTTGCAAATGTTATTTGCAGCTGTGTGAAGTGAGTGTGAAGGAATACCATGTTGCCATATCATGGTGCTGTGATGCTAGTGTTGTGTGCTAAGTAGGTGGACACTTAATGCCAAGTCTATTAGCGCTGTTGAGACAGCTGATCATGTGAAGTCAATGAAAGGGACTCGTTAAAGTGAACCGCTTAACTTGGCAAAATCGGTATTTCAACAAGCATCATGTTCAATTGATGATTTTCTGAGATGGAAGGCAATTCTTCAACACGAGCACAAAGAGAAAAGGAAACGAGATAACATAGACGGGGAATTTAGTACTGCTGAAGACCAAGAGAATAATTTGGAAGCAGAGGCACACTACCGGAAAGATGAAATTCGTTGAGTGTTTTTTATTTGCCGAGTGTTTTTTTCGGGCACTCGACAAACAAGCTCTTTGCTGAGTGTCTGCCTAAAAACACTCGGCAAACAAAAAATACTCGGCCAAGAGGTGGTTCGTCGAGTGTCAACAACAAAACACTCAGCAAAGAGGGGGGTTTGCCGAGTGTTTTTCGACACTCAGCAAAACAATAAGTTTTTTTTCTCTTTTCACCTTGAAATTTTTTCTACTCCCCACATACAACATGTGGTACTCGACGTTAAAATTTGGTATATTTTTGGATTTGTTTGCTTCCGGCGGCACCCCCTCCCGGCCCCTCCCTCTCCTCCCGGCGGGCTGCATCTCTCTCCTCCGGCCCTCCCTTCCCCGACCGGGCGGCGCCCCTTCCCCTCCCTCTTCGGCAGGCGGCACACTCTCCCGGCCCCTCACCATCGGTGTGCTGGTGGTGGTCAGTGGTGGTGGCGGCATGGGAGGTGGTGCTGGCGGAGCTGGCGGAGCTGGCGGAGCAGGATGTTTTTTTTTCCCAAAAATTGGTTGCTGAGTGTTTTCTGGGCACTCGGCAAACAGTGATTTGCTGAGTGTTTTGTATCGGGCAAAGTCTTTACTGAGTGATTTTTTGCCGTGTGCCGTTTTCCGAGTGTTACACTCGACAAACGGTTCGCCGAGTGTTTTTTGCCCTTTGCCGAGTGCCCCCGGCACTCGGCAATTTTCCTGTGTCCCGTAGTGGCAGCAGAAATAAATGTCCAAGATCCTGAGCCAGTACAGGGCAAAGGAGCTCCCAAAAAGATGAAAAGCTTCTTGGACAAGTAGAGATAATATGGAGATGCTCAGAATGCAAGGCGACTGATCACGACAAGAGGACTTGCCCAAATATAAAGAGGTTAATGTCATTTTGCGTGTCCTGTGCATTTTAGTTAAAATTTTTATGGTATTTCCAGCTGCCTGTTTAGGATGATCCAATTTGTAACTCTGTATTTAGAACTGACACCACTTCCATTCGCTGCAGGAGAAGGTGATGGGCTGATGGCTCCGCAGTAAAAATGTTTTATCAACGGAACTGCAGATTGGTGGCAGCAGATTCATTTGTCTTAGTTTCATTCTGGAAACTGTACTGAATGCAAATATAAAATGACACCTTTGCCTCAACAGAAGAGCAAGTTGCTGATCACAGCCCATTTCTGTGTTGGTTTTGTACATTTCTATGTATCATGTGTGCATCTGGTTCCATACATCTGTACTGTCGGAGAGCACCGACAGGATGCTGCTCCTCCAGGAGGACACACAACTAGCTGAACATAAAAGATTATCATTTTGTTGAAAGCAAGAAAGGCATACATTCTCATGATTCAAATCTTGAACTAGTAGCAAACCAACAAATGTACTACACATATGGCATAAAAACCAAACCAGAAATCTTGAAAAAGCAAACTTGTGTCTCATACATAGTTCAGAAGACAGATCAACTAAAAATTTTGCATGGCAAGTACATGGTCTTTGCTGCTAGTAAGCTTATTAAAGGGCGACATGATCAGTTCCGCTGGCATCTCCTTCCTGATTGTCTCCATGTCCTTTTGCGAGAATGGACTTGTTATTTTGCTCCCGTTCCAATATTGCATATACTTTATTGTGAAAATCCCGCATGAACACCTGCAATTACAATTGTATACCATATAAAAATCTAAAAATGGGTACAATTCGAAATCAGCAATACAAACATATAAAAATACATACTCATCATGTTGCCGTGGAATGTTTTTCTTCAGAACGACATCCCAATTTAAAATATCATAGTTACTCCACCTAGACTCCAACTTCTCAGATGAAGACATAAAGGCTTGCAAAATTGAGTGGATTCCACATCGCTGCAAGATAGCTTAACTTAGATAATTTGTGGAGACTAGCTTAACAATTTCAACCTACTAGCTTATGTGTATATTGCCCATACCAATTCCTTTGTTTCTTGTGCATAATCTTTGGGCATATTGAAAGAATCCAGAACTTGAAATTCGTTTCTAGCAGGATAGAGAACACAAAGCCACCAGTGATTTTCTGTATTGTTCATGGGAATGAAGACCTACATTAACATGGACAACAACTTTCAGAATCTGCATTAAGATAAGCAATGGTAAACTGTGATTTAGTGTCACTGTTACCATATCATGTCCAACCAGATTCTGAATAAAGTGACGGCACAACCTCCACCAAGGTACACCAGTTTTTATCCAAGCTTGCCCAATCCTTCGTAGCCATTGACAAATTCCATCATAAAGTGCATGCTTCATCTCATTACCCTTATTCCAATCAGAATTAAACTTAGCTGCGTAGCAGTCTATAATCTGCATGCCGACATAATAATACTAATTACCATGAAATTCTGTATGCCATGTACATACATAAGTTACTGTATACAACTTACCCGTAAACATAACCATTTTTCCACTGCATTCTCTTTCACAGGTCTAAGTAGACACTTCAAGTGCGTAGCAGTTACCTTTATTCCATCTACATCTACTAGATCTTTATTCGAATCTACTGCAAGTGCCTCCAACACAAATGTAATGGCATGAAGTTCCAAGTCACTTAACTTTAGTCCTTTAGTAACTTCACCTGCATCATTGCTAAAGATCAAGACACAGAAAATCTTTGTGTCAATAAAATTTAAATCATCAAAACATACCAACAGAAGCACCGTTTGTATTTGCTTTAGGTACACTCTTCTGTTTTGTGCCTGCGTATGGGGACTTGCAGACTTTGCTTGGTTGCCAATTGGTCCTGGTTTTCACCTTTTCAACAAGTGTAGGACTCAAAACGAAATCAACTTTTCTCTTTGCTCCTGAAGATAAGTTGGACAAAAAATACTCCCTTTCAGCAGCAGTACCAGGCTCCGGACATGGTTTTACTTCCTCTGATTTATCCATCTTGTCTGCAGGACTTGCACTCTCACACTGTTTTCCCTCACACTTTGTGGACATATCACTTCCAGCAAGCATCTACTAGTTTGAATGGACATGGTGTAAGCAACTTTATACTGGTCATCCACATACATGGAACATTAATAACAGAGAGAATTGAGAGAATAACCTGCACACCCGTATGCAACTCTGGGAATCTTTTCAACAGGAATTTCATTGATTCCATCGATTCCTGATATACAGTGTACACTTACATAAATATATGACTCAAGTATGTATTAGTCTAACTCGATCCTTTTAACATACTTATATGTACCTTCATCTTGGTTTCGTTCTCCTTGGCAGCACCGCGCAAGTCGCCTTGATTTACCTCTTCCTGTTCAACCTGTAAAAGAGACATGAGTTACCTCAAATACACTACTGACACTTGTCCAACGAACAAGGTTAAAAATTTATTACATTCTCATTCGAATCCTTATTTTCAAAGTTTCCATGTCTCATTCCTTCATTATATTGGCCACCACTCTCCTGATCCAAATTATCATCAGGGCATGCTTTAGACTCATTTGGTTCCAATTGATTGACCACCTGCAATATGCAAATAATTAATTTCCAGTCCATCACTTGGTTAAACAAGGAAACATAACCATGTATGAATCACCTTTTCAGCCCCAAATTTCTTTATGGCTTCAAGGCGTGTCCGCTTCATAACTTTGTCGTGATCCCAGTTTTTTATCAAAGGATGCTCATGCATTGCATAATTAAAGGAGTCACCAGCCGCTTGAAAATGCTCAAAGAACCAAACCTGGCCACATTGGGAAAATCATTGAAGTACAACATATTCCATGCTGCCATGAACAATACTTAAA